>NC_050078.2:76803783-77126945 GCF_009764565.3 Dermochelys coriacea | reverse complement strand
GTCAACAAAAAAAACGTCAAAATGTGGCTGTGTTTTGAAAACAGAAGGTTTGGCGACCCCCCCACCCCCACCTTTTACAGGCTCAGCCTAAATGACAGAGACAGGGTAGAGGTGGAACGGAGCAGCTGGGGGAGGAGAGACTCAGGAGAACCCGTTTAGGTGCTGGGTGGTGTTATGATAACTGAGTCTGCACATTTACTCTAAGTGTGAGCTCAATTGTAAAAAGGACATGAAAGCTCATTAAAAGTTACAATAGCCTATAGCAACAAATGGTAGTGAAAAGTCAGTCAAGTTGCTGTCTGTAATGAATGTTATGAACAGGTTCAAAAGAACCAGACAAAGACTAAATTAGTCCAAACAAATAGGGCCTGCTGATGTGAATCAAAGACTACTGAAAACATGTGGAACAAGTTAATGGCCCAAAATTGGTGAGATGGATATTAGGCCTAAGTAGTGGACAAAATAACGAGGGAGAGGAACTATGCAGCCCACTTCCCCCCTTTTGGGGTTTCTTAAAAAAGAGACTCCAAAAGCTGACTGTATTTTTTTCCATTCATTTTCTGTCCCATCTGGCATCCTGGCATCTTGTCTCATCTCATCTTCCCTGACCCCAGAGAGAAGGAGCAGACCAGACTGAAAGGCTTCTTCCAGGAGGAGGCCGGCAGGTCTTGCTCTTGTTCTAGGACCTTTGTTTTTCACCTGGGTGTCCTGAAAATCACCATGACATCCAGTCCCCAGCCCATCAGTGGGAACACCTAATTGCCAGCATCGCAGAGACAGATAAGATCCTGTTCTGTCTCTCTTCCCTTCTGTGTCACGTTCTGCCCCACTATTTCCTTCCTCCTAGCCTCTCTCTCACGCTGGACTTTTCATCAAGTCCTGCAATCAGTTGCACTGCATCAGCACAGTGAGATGAGATGGCCGCAGCCCTGCCCTGTCTAAGGAAAAAAGACGCAGCCAGATGACATCCCTGAAAGTGAACCAGGTCCAAGCAACAGGTGCCATGGTTGACCTGCCAGCCAAAACGTCAGCTGTCCAGTGCTCCAAAGACATCAGCCAAAGCCATATTTTCCCCACCTTTTGTATCCTATCTTTCCTCCACCTTGTGTCTGTCTGTCAGAAACAGGAGAAGCAAATACCCTTTACACAACAGGACTGAGAGTCAAATTAACCCTTTCTTTTTCATCAGAGACAGATTGTTCTGGAAATAAGAGACTCTGGTATTTTGCCTCCAAAAGGAGAGAGACTTTAAAAGTTTTGAGTAAGTTGGTTTTGCAGGATCCCTTGATTTCAGTGTCAGTATAACTGCTTGTTTTAATTGCTTGGTTTTTCTTGTGTTTGATCAATAAACTTTGAATTTTAGAATGAGTAATTTGGGGAGTTTGCCAAGGAACCAAGGACACAGCAGTCTCGGTAGAACTGCCCCTCCCCAAACCTTTAGAACACCACGTAATGTCAGACAGTGAAAGAATTTATCCATTTCTTTAACTCTTTTGACTGTGGACAGCAATACAATAGTGGCTGGGGAGGTGTGGCCTTTCTGAGGCTACCGGGCCCTGCAGGTACTGGCCAGGGGAGGAGCCCAGTGTGCGCTGCACCATCCCCTGTGAACCCAGAATGGACCACAGGAAGTACCTCGCTCCCGGGAAGGCACCGGGCATCAGTGTGAGCTGCTAGACCCAGCCTCTGTAAGGGCAGCCAGTCGCTGTGCACTCAGAGAGTGCAATTCCTGCCCTGCTACCTGCCTGCTCCTGCAGACAAGCAACTGACTGACACTTGGCACTGGCTGCAGTCTGCTGGCCAGCACGGATGGGCACAGCAGCGTGGGCACACCTCTGGACGTCTAGGCCCCAGGAACATGGCAGCCGCGCCTCCCGCCGCCACGGTGTCCCTGGCACTAGGAGGGCACACGCAGAGTCATGGCTGAGAAGCCAAAGGAAGCGAAGGCAGAGCCATGACCTCAAGGGGCTCCCGGACCTGGGGACACCATGGGGCAGGCCCAAGCACCAGTAAGGCCACACATCAGCTATAGCAGCAATCCCTGCGCTGAACCAGAGTACAGAGGCCTTGGTGGGAAGATAACATGGTCTGGGAAGCTTTCGCTGGCTACAGAGAGATTCCTGGGCACTAATAGGAGACCTCTGCAGAACTAGCCCCATGTCTCTGAGCAACCCAGACTCTGAAGTGTGCACTGTACAGCTTGTATGCAGCTAAACAACGAGTGAGTTGGTGTGGATGATTGGTCACAAGGAGCCACTGTTTCCTCTTCTCCAGTTTCTAGTGCGTCTCTTGTTTGCTAATGCAAGCTGTGGTCTTGTTTCACTGCCTGTTCATAGGATAGCGGTCTGTACAGACCAGACACATGGGAAGCAGAGACAGCCCTGCTAAATTGATGGGCCTAGCTACCCCCAAGGATGATTTTAACTGAGCTGGACAAATCCTTTAGGAGAGGTGTTTTGCACGACGGCCGTGCACCACTAGAGGGTGCCAACGGACCTGTTTGTTTCCCCAGAACTTTACAATCAGAATAAAGAGTAGTGCAACGTGAGTGAACCCGCCCAGTCAGGCTGCCAAACAACTCCTGCCAGCCTCTTCCCTGCACTTCTGGCATGGGTGGGTGCTCCCGTTGGACGGTGACACCAGCTTGCTGTCTAAAACAGCCCACATCTCCCACCAGTATGCTACTGGCATTCACCTGTCAGCTGCAACAAGGCCTTTCCTGGATTCTAGGGGAGTTCAGGGAAGTGGCACGGTTAGGATTACACTGAGCCACAAAATTGATTTGTCTTGTTCCTGTAGTCCCATATTTCTAGTTAGTCAACCAAAGAGGCAAACACTAAAACACCTCTGGACAGTGGCTTCCTTTCTTCTGCCTGTCCAGATAAGGAACATGCACCAGCCGTGAAACCAAAACCACCAGCTTTGTTAGTATTATTGTAGGCTGCAAAAATCTCCAGCAAAGAGAAACATCAACAATAGCAATAAATGCTGAAGGCAAGCCCGGCAGCTCCTCCAGGAAAGAGGACAAAAGGAAACTGAAGCAAGGTTGCGTCTGGACTGTTCTCCACATTAGCTTTATTTTTAACTTCACACCCCACTCGCAGCACCCAGACAAGTGCCCACTCCAAACTGCAGCAGATAGCTCCCGGGGAATTTCAGATTGCCAGCCACACCCTCTCTCCAGACACAATGATAGTCCCTGAATACTGAGGCCATGTCTACATTAGCATTTATGTCGGCAAAGCTTTTGTCACTCAGGGATGTGAAAAAACACCCCCCCCAAGCGACATAACTTTTGCCAGCATAAGCGCTGGTGTGGGATGGATTGCACCCTCAGCAAATTCCCAGATGACACTAAACTGGGGGGACAGCTAGATACGCTGGAGGGTAGGGATAGGGTCCAGAGTGACCTCGACAAATTAGAGGATTGGGCCAAAAGAAATCTGATGAGGTTCAACAAGGACAAGTGCAGAGTCCTGCACTTAGGACGGAAGAATCCCATGCACCGCTACAGACTAGGGAACGAATGGCTAGGAAGCAGTTCTGCAGAAAAGAACCTGGGGATTACAGTGGACGAGAAGCTGGGTATGAGTCAGCAGTGTGCCCTTGTTGCCAAGAAGGGTAACAGCATATTGGGCTGCATTAGTAGGAGCATTGCCAGCAGATCAACGGAAGTGATTATTCCCCTCTGTTCGGCACCGGTGAGGCCACATCTGGAGTACTGTGTCCAGTTTTGGGGCCCCCACTACAGAAGGGATGTGGACAAATTGGAGAGAGTCCAGCGGAGGACAACGAAAATGATCAGGGGTCTGGGGCACAAGACTTACGAGGAGAGGCTGAGGGAACTGGGCTTGTTTAGTCTGCAGAAGAGAAGAGTGAGGGGGGATTTGACAACAGCCTTCAACAACCTGAAGAGGGGTTCCAAAGAGGATGGAGCTCGGCTGTTCTCCGTGGTGGCAGATGACAGAACAAGGAGCAATGGTCTCAAGGTGCAGTGGGGGAAGTCTAGGTTGGATATTAGGAAACACTATTTCATTAGGAGGATGGTGAAGCACTGGAATGGGTTCCCTAGGAAGGTGGTGGAATCTCCATCCTTAGAAGTTTTTAAGACCCGGCTTGATAAAGCCCTGGCTGGGATAATTTAGTTGATGTTGGTCCTGCTTTGAGCAGGGGGTTGGACTAGATGACCTCCTTAGGTCTCTTCCAACCCTAATCTTCTATGAGTCTATGATTCTATGTCAGCGGGAGAAGCTCGTTGATCTGGGTTTATTATGTCAACGGGAGATCTCTCTCCCGTTGGCATAACGTGGCTACAGGCACAGCTGCACCATTATAATTTGTAAATGTAGACATGGCCTGAGATATTGCTGTTACCTACACCAGCCCCAAGGAAGTGCAAAATGGCTTGAGCTAACTCTGCAGCCCTTTCCCCACAAACCCAGTGCTGCGGAAAGGCAGAGGGCACCTTTTATTTAAAATTAATGTTCTGTCAGTGCTGATTTACTTCAGGACATTCTGAAAAATCAAAGACTACAAAAAAAAAAGCAAGCCTACATGCTAAGGAGGAGACCAAGCTGCACTTAGCTCTTCCTTCCTACAACACCCAGAGCTCTTCACCCTTGTGGAAGTCAGTACATTCCTGTCACTGAACCTCACACAGTGACAGGGGTGTTTTCCAGCACAGAGCCAGATCCTTCCCCTGCTCTCCTCCCTTCCTCCTGCTTTGTGCCCTCTGGCTGTATACAGCAGGTAGCACACTGTCTTCACAGGCCAGTGGGGGATTGCTCACCACAGGGCCATGTGGTCAGAGCGGTGCTGGGCTCCAACCAGCCCCATCCGGGGCAATGTTTCGCTTTTTGAAAGCTCTTCAGCGCTGTTCTCAAAGTCAAAAAGCAATGACCCTGTCCTCCAGCTCAATCCACACCCATCACCAGGCCCTCCATGGCACCCTCTGATCGCCTTGCCCTTCACCGCCGCTGAGATGGCAGCATGGCAGAGCAGGGCACCCTGGCACACCCTCCCCGCTCACTCTGGCACGCTCTTCATGGGGCTGTGGGAGATGGGAGCTCACCCAGTCCCACATTTCGGATGGATGGGAGGATGGCACTCTGCTGGGAGACCTGCCAAAGGGACCTCCCAGCCCTGTGCTGGCCGTGGGAGCACGGAGACCCACCAGGCCTGCCAGCTGTGAGTCTAGGAGCTTGGTTTTGGCTGGGACCACTTTCTTATGCTTATAAGAAGCACACAGAATCTTTTTAAAGGGGATACAGCAATACACTGCATTTATTGAGAGTACAATGTAAACATTAAAATCAGCATATGCTTCCATTCACACATACCCCCCAAAAGATTCTGCAGCTGGATCTTATAGTTACCAGTCCTTAATGTTGCTCGGTCAGTTCCAGTGGCCAGCTGAAACTGCACACGAGGGAGGGGAGCTGGGCCTCTGTTGAAAGCATTCGAAGCTCCGATCTTGATGCAGAACAAACCCAAAGTCCCATGGCAATACACTCTTCTTTTATAGTAATAAGTTCCCATAAAAGTCTATAGACCTTGCTGTGTTGCCATAGGGTATTCCTCAGAATCTCTAGTGAGGCATTTGGGATGAATTACTAATCGCATCAGCTGCCCAAACAAAATTTGGTATGGCTGGATTTTTGTTCTCAGCCTGTCACTGCTGCGGATGGCAGCCAGGATCAAGGGCAGCTTTTCGGGCCAGTTCTTACCTGAGTGGTCTACCATTTTCCTCAGTGGTTCCTTAATGGTGCGATTTATTCTCTCCACCTGTCCTGAGGATTGAGGTCAGTACAGGATGTTAAACTTTTGCTTAATTCCCAAGGCATGCATCATCATGGTAAAGATTTCTCCCACAAATGCACCCCCATTGTCTGCATCTATAACCTTGGGGGTCCCGATACCTGCATACCACTTTTGTATCATTTCCATTAGCTGCTTTCCACCTATTTCTTTGCCAGTCATACATCCAATACTAAAAAAGAAAAGGAGTACTTGTGGCACCTTAGAGACTAACAAATTTATTTGAACATAAGCTTTCGTGAGCTACAGCTCACTTCATTGAATGCCCCCCCGATCCGATGAAGTGAGCTGTAGCTCACAAAAGCTTATGCTCAAATAAATTTGTTAGTCTCTAAGGTGCCACAAGTACTCCTTTTCTTTTTGCGAATACAGACGAACACGGCTGCTACTCTGAAACACATCCAATACTGTATCTCTTTCACACAAAATCGCTATCGGCATAGATATACACAGGTCTTGTGGGGAGCCTTCATACTGTTTTAAAAGCTTGGTATACAGCGTGAAGTTCAGCATGTTGTGCTGACCTATAGGCCAAATGTCCCTTCTAGGTTAATAGTGGCATATTTAATCCATCTTTTCCCTTTAATTACCATTGTACTCCCATCAGTAAACCAGACGTGTTTTTCCTGGCCTACAGTATCCAATTCCTCAAGAGAGGGTGCTTGCACTGAAGTAATCCTCTGTTCCAGAGTGATCTCTGAGCACTCATGTTTATTTCCTTTTTCAATTAAAGCATGCTTCAGCATGTCTGGTTTGGACACTGTCAGTAGACTGACACTGTTAACTAAAATGAGGGTCCACTGGATCATGCGGGTATTAGAAACCTTACCTTCCATCAGTTTGCCTGACAAAATATATTTAAGGGGAGTGTGAGTATTCTGAATAGTGATGGGCGTTGTCAGGGCTGGCTCCAGGCACCAGCGAAGGAAGCAGGTGCCTGGGGTGGCCAACAGAAAGGGGCGGCACTCTGTCCGTGATTGGGGCGGCACGTCCACGTCTTTGGCAGCAATTCGGCGGCGGGTCCTGCTTCTTTTTTCTTGTCTTTGACGTTTGGGGCGGCAAAAAAGCTGGAGCCAGCCCTGGACGTTGTGCCTGTGAGTGGCTCTAAGGTCAGTATTGCCCAGACAGCTGCTAGGCATTCACGTTCACAGGGATCAAAATTTAATTCTGCACCTTGCAGTTTCCTTGATTCACAGGCTACTAGCACCAGCTTTCTTTCTTCTTTATTTTTCAGTAGAGTAGCTGCTTGTGTTATGTCATTAGCAGCCAGACTGATAACAAATGGCCTTGATTCCTCAGGAAAGTGTAAAGCTGGAGCTGTGGCTGCTTTTTGCTTCAAAGTACTTAGGGCGGAATCCTGTTCCGGCCATTGAGTCTTTTTCTTTACCGGTTTCCATAAAGGAAGCGTAATCTCAGCAGATTTGTCAATATGTGGCTGCAGGAAACTGAATCCACCCAAAGGGACTCGTAAGGAGAGTGCATCTGTGGGGGCTGGCGTTTCTAGCAGTGTCTTTTTGCTGGTCTACTTGCCTGCCCTCTCTCCCGATACTAGACCCAGGTACACTTAGGCTTGGAGGCTGGAAGTTGATTAAGATTTGCCAATTATTACTGATTTTTTTTCCAGTAACCAATGTTTTTACATATCATTCTTTTCTTTGGTAATTTTATTTTGTGCTTAAAATTTATGTTCTTTTTTTTCTAATGCAGTATTCTCTCTCCTTTTTTTAAACACAACACACAACAATGCTAGCAACAAGACAAACAACATCAAATATCATTTTTGTCGTGAAGTATTCTGAGTTGCTCCTCAGCTGGTACCATATTTTTCTGAAGTTCTGAAAGACAAGAAAAACATGTTTCTACCCCCTGGGGGCAGGCAGCAGATTATTGCTTAAATTACTTCTTTTTTTTACAAATGTCCTTACTGATTGCAGGCAGAACAGAGGAATTACCCCCATACTTTCCTCTGTTTTTATTCTATGGGTAAGCCATGTTTCAATGGCTTCTACCTTTTCAGGGTTTAGGGTGAAATATCCCACTGTGCAGTTATGAGGTGATTTTCCTTTTTATACAGCAGAGCAGGTTTGTAATAGTTTTTCGGCTGTGCTAAGCTTTAAGTTTATTGACAGGTAATAGAGGAAAAGTATTATTACTATAATGCCTTTTTTTTGTGCTCACAGAATTTTCATATACTTGTATTAAAGTGACAGTGACAATCTGATTACTTAGAGCCACCTTAAGGCTCAAAAAGAAAAGGAGTACTTGTGGCACCTTAGAGACTAACAAATTTATTAGAGCATAAGCTTTCATGAGCTACAGCTCACTTCATCGGATGCATTAAGGCTCAGTGTTTCTAACCTTGAGTCTTTGTGCACCTTACCCCCGCTGTTGCTCCAGAGGGCACTGTCTTCTTCCTTTTTTTTATTTTTACTGCAGCTCTTGGCTGCCCTTTATTACATCCATGACTTTGGTCTTTATTTAAAAACATATTAAACCTGATAAAGCATTGTGGTACCTTAAGGGTTAAATGCTAGCCAAACAACACTAATTACCTGTGTCTGGCAAAAAGTGTCTGTTGGTTTTGCAACTTTGAATGAAAGATTCAAATAGATTTTTAGTGGCATTATTTAAAAACAAAACAAAACCAAGTCATCATAAACCTACAAAACAGGGTTTTACAAACCAGGAGTGTTGGTTTAGGTTCTTAAAATTTTACTTTTTTTTTTTCTTTTAACATCCATTGCATTGCTTTAATTATTTTACACAGCTGTACATAGATAACGTTCCCTTTTATACATTTGGGGGCAGTTAAATTCCAATAGAAAACCCTTCTGTTCTTTAGTAAATTTGATTAAATTGTTCATAGTTAAATGATTTAAATCAGATTGTTCCTTTGCCTCTAACATTTTTAGAACATTCAACTGCTTAATTCCCTCCAGCCTCTGCAGAGTTAACTTTTTTTTCCTCCTTAAATCACTTGCTTAGCTCCTCAGCTCAGATATCACCATTTCAAGTATTGTCCCAGGGATTTGAATTTCCTAGGCCTGTACTTACTGCTTCCCTTACTCCACCACTGTGCCCCCTAGCACAGGGCTCCCAGCATGGTTTCCAATCTCTTTATCTGTTGCCTGCCAGCTTGTCTGGGCCCAATCCTGCTTTTCTTGCTGAACTGCCCCTTTTCATGGGCACAGGCTTTGTTCCACTACCATTTTAGCAAGGAGGGTGGGCTCCTCAACTAGCCCCCACCCCTCCTGGTCCCTTTTCTTAAACATTTCTCTCAAAATTGTGAAAGCACATCAATATCACTCACAAAAAATACTACACTGCCCAAACTCCTGTAGCCTTCAGAGCTTGGTTTCATACAGAAAATACCGCCTGAAACTCCTATATCCTTCAGAGTTTACTCCGGTGCTCAGGGTGGAGCACAAAACTCTAAGTTTTCCTCCTATTTTACTCGGCTCGCTACAACTGAGGGTGTGCACACCAAATTCTATAATGATCGACCAATTCTGCTTTATGCAGACTCTTACAATAAGCACGGTGTCTCACCTTGTTTCTCCCACTGCAATTCTCCACCAAAACTGTTATGCTTATAAGAAGCAAACAGAATCTTTTTAAAGGGGATAAGGCAATACGCTGCGTTTATTGAGAGTACAATTTAAGCATTAACGTCAGCATATGCTTCCATTCACACACACACACCTCCAAAAGATTCTGCAGCTGGATCTTATAGTTACCAGTCCTTAGTGTTGCTCGGTCAGTTCCAGTGGCCAGCTGAAACTGCACATGAGGGAGGGGAGCTGGGTCTCTGTCGAACGCATTCAAAGAGCCAATGTTGATGTAGAACTAACCCAAAGTCCAATGGCAATACACCCTTCTTTTATAGTAATAAATTTCCATAGAAGCCTATAGACCTTGCTGTGTCACACTGGAGCTGTCAATCTCAAGGTTGCTCTTAATTAGCATTATTTTGAGTTGTTACCAGGAGGCTCCGCCACTGGTTTTTATCTCGTCCCTTTGGATCAACTCCTTATCTTGTTCTTGGGACGTATGCCTTTGCCTTAGGATTGTCAATCTGCCATCCAGGTGATTCTGATAATAAAGTTGGTGCCTCTCCACTTCTCCATTCCCCTCTTGACCATCCGGCCCAGCTGTCTTTTCTCAATTTATTAGTATGCCATACATTCTTCACTCACACACCAAACAGTAAATAAGGCAATAATTACAGCCATAAAACTTCTGTCCTTCTAAGAATAATCATTAACACAGTCAGCAAAGAATAAACTTAGAACAATTTTTTCTTACTAATTCAAGGCTACAGTTTCTTCTACTAATTCAAAGCTAGCAAAATAAGCGAAATGGAGTAAAATTTACCAGAGACAATTTCTCCACATTAGGCTTTTGGCCTACAACTTCCTCCCACCACCTGGGTTTCTCCAAGGGCTAGCTCTCTGATGATTGCTACCCCCCTTACACTGGACATTGGGAGGCATGCGTGTGTCTCTGGGGAGGTGCAAGTCAGCCATTGTGATCTGCTTAATGAGCCAGATCCTCAGCTGTCATAAGCCAGCACAGCTCTATTGGCTTCATTTTCCACCCCAGAGGAGCTGTGAATCACCATCAGCCAAGGGAGCTGGAGCTTTAAGAGCATTTAGGGCAGGGCAGCACGGTGACCTCAGCAAAGCCTGGGTGACAGTCTAATTCCAGCCAGGAATGCTCTACTGTAGGGCAAGCAGCCGCCCTTGGGGGCCCTTGGGCTCCAACAGCTCTGGCTGTCCAGGGGCTTGGGGGACCTGGTCCGCAAGTGAGTGGAGGGGGATCCACAGACAATTCTGAGGTTTTGGTAAAAAATTGTAAATCAAAATACTGTTTTGATTCTGAAGGGCAGCCACAGTGTCTCATGGGAGTTCTAATTCGGGTGCATCATGCCCCCATTCTCCTCAATAGGCTGGTCTGGCTGGTCAGACACATTTCCACTAATGCAGCATGGTCTCCCCTCTTAGGAGGCATTGTCATATTTTCAGCATTATTCACTATCCTCACTTCTTACGCATCCAAACATCATGTTTGCTTGTTTGACTGCAGCTGCATATTGAGCAGAGGTTTTCATTGAACTGTCCACAGGGATGTCTGGGTCCCTTTCTTTAGCTGATGCAGCCGATGAAGTGAGCTGTAGCTCACGAAAGCTTATGCTCAAATAAATTTGTTAGTCTCTAAGGTGTCACAAGTCCTCCTTTTCTTTCTTTAGCTGATGCAGTTAATTTAGAAGCCTGTAAGATGTGTGAGTACTTAAAATTTTTCCCTCCAATTTCGCATTTATCTACATTGACTTTCATTTGCCATCATGTTGTCCACCTTGTTTAGGCCTCTCTGAAGTTCATCCCAGTCTTCGCTGGCCTGGCTAACCTAAATAACTGAGTCATCTGCAGATTTTCCACCCTCACTACTCCAATTAGGAGATATTGTCCCAGATTGTATGCTGAGAAAAATGCATCGCCAAACTCCGAAATCAGAGCAGAGTCACCCTGGCACTCAGCCCAAGTTTGCTCTATAGCACTTGGCAGCCCTTCTGTGAATTATTTTCAGATCGTCAAGGAGAGTTTTCTGGCCTTATTTTGGGCTTCTCCCTCTCCTCCAGCACCTAGCATTTAAGAGGCCAGAGTCCCTTCATTTCATCCTGATGAGCAGCGTGAAAGGTTTACTCACATCATCACTTGCTGACGTCATTATTGTATTATCATCATCATTTTGGGGTAAAATATTTGCCTTGGTTCAACATCAGTCATAATCTTTGTGTCTAGTGCTGGCATGTTTGCCAAATTGTTCATCAGTGACATTGCACTGAAAGAACAAAACTTTGTTTGGGGAAAAAAAGATTGTTTGTTGCACCTATCATGAGTGTGAAAACTCCTTCTGTGCACGCCACACTGCATTGGAGCCAGGTAAAGAGAATGAGAACTAGCCAGTATAAAATCTTCTTTCTTTCTTTCTTTCTTTCTTTCTTTCTTTCTTTCTTTCTTTCTTTCTTAAGAGGTATTATCCAGGGTTTTTTTGTTTTCATCCTGTTTATTTATTTTCCAGTGTTTATTACACCTTCATAGGAGCTCAGAAATAACATTTTTCCTCCTTATGTTGGTTTCCACAGACACATGTAAGTGAGTGGGCTGAAATGAAAGCTGCAGTTTAACAACTTAGGTTTCAAGCGTCGCTCTTGTATGCTGGTATCACTGAGTCCTGTTCGGCATATTTCTTTTGCTAGATAATTATTATTGCCGGGCAGATGGAAAAGCACAGGGACAGAACAATCCTAGGAAATCCTTGTAAATAATAGCTCTGTAAATCTAACAGATTTTAAAATAACCAGAATTAATCTATTTAGAAAGTGGGTCCCTTCCTGCATCAGACAGCAACTGTCAAGTGCAGCTCTGCTCTGGAAAGGGTCTGTTGAAGCGGGGCCGTGGTGCACAGCAGAGCTGCTCCCTGTGGACAGGACTGGCAGGTCAAATAACCAGCCCTTTACTTGTAAACTGAGCCCTTTTGAGTGGCAGTCACGGAGAGAAAATAAACACGGAGCCCCAGTGAGCCATCTTTAAGAGTCACCTTTCAAAGGGAAATTGCACTTTAAGATTCCATAGGGAAAATTTAGACCTAAAAACTTCCTCAGGAGAGTGTGTAAATGAAAGTGAGAACATGTGGCTAGCAATCCGAGAATGAAAATCCCATTCTGGGGCATGTGGCCAGGACTTGCTGAAGTTCTCCTGAGTGAACAGGAGAGAGGCTGGGCTCTGTCATGTTTCATTCCAGATCCTGTCGGGGGTGAGGTCCCCCACTCCAGTAGATCCTCAGGAGCAAAGTAGGATATAGCTGTATGCTGCCCGGCAGGAAGCACACTTGCCTGATTCGGGTGACTGAAAGAAAGAAAGTCAAACAAACAATGCTTTAGCAGGAGCTCTCTGAACTCACTCTCCTTTCTAGTCTCTCAGGAGCACTTCCAAAACCTTCTGAGGGTTTCAATGACACAGATTGCAGCTCCCTTGGGAAGTTACCACGTGAGAGATGTTTGAGCTGCATGGAAATGAAATAAATGCGTGACAATGATGTTTCTTCCTGGTTTCTCACATGTCATGCAAAGTTTTCTCCTCATTATATCATGGTCTGTAAGAACCTGCACAGGGCGATGGTTTCTGATGGTGAGGGCTCTTTTGTCTAGTGAACAAAGGCAGAACAAGACCCAGTGGCTGGGCAGTGAAGTTAGACAAATTCACTTTGGACAAAATGGTGACTTCCCAGTGAGGGGCCTTTGGGATGATTTGTGACGGGCATGGAGATGCGCTGTGACAGTCTAAGAATGCTGAGCTATAATAAATGTATGAATAGTATATGTGACCTGGTCAGTGAGGGGAAGTGTCTGCTGGGTTACAAACCTTCCTGCAGTGTGCTGATCGATAGACTCTGCTAGTGGGACAGCGGGCTGTGAGGAAAACTCGCTGGGAAACAAACAGTGGAAGGCAATTACAGGGACCATGCCCCACTGCCAGCCTCCGGGCCAAAGGGACACAGCTGTGTTGCCAGGCTGGGAATTGCCACGCCACGGGTCTACCCATGGTTAAAAAGCTCTTCTCCAGAGAGAGAAGGGAGGTGGTCAGTTGTCAGGTGCTGTCCCTGGGTAGACCAGGCTGGATGGAAGAGAGAGACAGGTCCTGAGGGAGCGTCAGAAAGCACCTGAGGCCTTCCCCAGCTCCAGCGGATAGTAAGCTTTCAGGATAGGCAGGCCTACGTATGGACCGGATCATTGTTTTAGTCCAATAAATAATACGCGCTGGAAGGCGGCAGCCTGGTCACCGCTTACAGCGTCATTGCTCCTGGGGGGACAGAACTGCGGGTGCTGCCTGAAGGTCCATCAGGCCTGCAGAGGTAAGCCCCATCCATCCCAGGGCTTAGACTGCAGCCAGGGCTGGCCAGGAGCGGGAGACTCCTGGGATTCCACCCGGAGGCAGGGGACCTCTCAAGCTAGCCAGGGTCACTCAGAGAGAGCAGGAGGGGTCTGGGGCAGCTAGTCCGGGCAGCGTGACACAGCTGAGCTAGTGGAAGAGCCTTTACACTGAGATTGTGCGTGTCTGGGAGATGGGCTCTAGCCCAGCCAGAAGCTGTCGGGCTCCATGGTGTCCCATACATCGTGGGGGAGAATAATTCCCCCACAGTGCAGGACCCACGGGGTGAAATGCAGCAGCCTGTGCTCTGCAGGTCAGATTCATCCAGAGCACTCCCTGCTGGCTGTAACATCTCTGGGTACGTCTGCACTACAGAACACCCACGGCACAAGTCTCCAAGCCCGGGCCCGCTGGGGCAGGCTTGCGGGGCTCTTGCTCCAGGGCTGGAAATAGCCGTGTAGACCTTCCCACGTGGGCTGGAGCCCGACACGAACGAGGAAGGAGGAAACGCACTCCTTGCAGATGATTAATCATAACAAAAATACCCAGCTCCCCCGTGGATGGGGAGTAGAGCTCTTGCCAGGCTGCAGATGCAGGGGGAGGCTACAGCTCCCAGCTGAATTCCCGGGGAGCCGGATATTCAGAGCTATGGTGAGATGAATTCTCTGGTTAGTGTTTATTATTATATATCTTAGTGGGAAGTTAAGCAGCAGTTAAAGTGCAACAGGCTAGTGCTTCTTCCCAGCTCCCTCAGCCCATAGCTGGCCCCTCTCCTCCACTAACACCTCTGGCCCCGCTCTGCCCTGTGCTCCATGGCAGCCTCTGCAATCTCGTGAAATTGGCAAGGCATCTTCTGATAAGCCTCACCTTCCCCTAAGATCTTCTAAAGGGCTTGCCCATTCTGTCTGGCTGCTAGTCACCCATGGAACTGCATGGCAGGGAAGGGGAGCTGAGCAGGGGGACAGCGGGGCCCAGGTGGGCGGTGGGGGTGTTTGTTTATCTAACCCACAGTTATAACGAAGTAGGAGGCAGGGGGAACATTTTGATAGCAGGGGCTGTGTCCCACACACCCGGGGCGAGGAAACCAGGGCAAGGGCTTGAAAAGATAAATCTGAAAACAAAGTTCTTCCGTGAAAAACCGACAGTGATTTGAACTCGCTGGTGGAGCCCTAACTTCATTTGTAAAGTGCCCAGCAGGACCGAATCCCCTGGGGTGGGGGGGTCACAGTCCAGGAGAGACACCCTGCAGGTGTCTAAACCTAAACCTGACGAACTTCTGCTTGGCCCCGGGCTGACGTGAGCTCAGTGTGGACAGAACCTTTGGGAAATTGGCTGCCCAGCTCTAGCTAGTCTACATTGTCATTGTGCAAACTGCAATTTTGCAAAGGCTTATCATTTGGTGGGTTTTCACAAGACTGGCAAAAGTCACCTCCCTGGCACACCCCTGCTCTGAAGCACTCTGGCCCTAGAGTTTCGCAGAGAATGTAACGTGGGCAAAACAAGGTGTCATTCCCTAGAATCAGTCTTAGAAATGGCTGAACTATTGTGGCTCAAATTTTCCATAAATATTCAGCCTGATGCAGGAAGCCAGCCAGCACATTTCACCCCTAACGGTTGAGTCTGGTGAAGTTATAGGCAACTGACAAGAGGGTGTTATAATAGGACAGTTCAGGCAACCTTAATAATGAGTGGGGCTTCCACTCCCATCTGGACAGGCTGATCAGCTGCACTGAGGCCAGGCTGCCCAAGGGGAAGTGTGAGGTTGTGTCTTCCCGGCACAGCCAGGTGTATGCTTACTTGCAGCTAGTTGTCTACATGTTAAGTTCGGACAGAGTTAATCAAGGTCACCCCAAGAGGGGGGTACAGGCTGGTCTCATCTGCCTGCCATCAGGGAATGCAACCCATGCCTTGTCCGCTCTAGGATTTTACACCACTGCACACACACTTGGAAGAAAGGTGCTTTCTTACCATGGATTAGCTAACCGAGGGTCACTAATGTGGTGAAACCATTGTGGGGACCAGGTAGCTGGCAGTTGTCACACGTGGTGCTGGTCAAGGCAACCCTTGGGGTCCAGAAGCTGTTCCTGCTGAGGGCACTGCCTCAGCCTTGCCGGGAAGCCTCCATGCCTGGCCACCATCCCAGCTGGCTTCTGGTGCAGGCCAGAGGCTCCAAGCTCTCCCTCTTCACATCCCTTCTCTGACTCTCTCCCCTGAAAGTGCAAGCCACTGACACCCCCGGGAGCTGCTCTCTCTCCTCAGGGAAGGAGCATGGGAGGGGACAGTCAGAAATGTTTATATGGGCACCTAATGAACAGCGCAGATTGAGCACAAGCCAGAGCCTATAACCTGTGTGTAAAACCCCCAGCAGAGCTGAGTCACTGCAATGTGGGAAACAGATTGCTCTGGCCACCTCTGGCTTATTTCTAGGGGCTTCTGCGTTAGGGCCCTTGGCACTTTCCCAGCTAATACATAGCAGGCACCTCGGAGCCTAGAAATGCTATTTTGCCTTCATGGTAATTCAAGCAGAAAGAAATGCCGACTTTACTAAAAATACATGGATCCTAAGAAACAATCTGAGTGGGTCTAACCTGTCTGGGATGCATGCGGCCACCTGGCAATGGGTCTGACCCTCCCCCAGGGGAACCTGCATGACCCCCTCAGGGGTTGGCTGCTGGGTCTGAACTGCAGGCTCACCCCGCATCATGGCTGGGGGGGAGGCCCTGAGGCAGACACTGAACTGAAAAACCACTGGCCTGTCGAAGGACAGTCTCCACATGCAGCATAATCCAGCCCTTCTTGGATTCAAAGTGGAGCCCTGACCATGGCTGGGGGGAGACTCCCCATTGTTCCATGGGATCAAGGGGGAGATTCCCCCACAGAGGGAAACAGGAGACATCTGCCAGGAGAGTCCTTGCTCAGTGCCTGTCCACGCCCAGGGTCTTCTCTCCGGGAAGGCTCACAGATCCACCTTCTTCCCGCTTTCATTGCAGTCGTTCTTTAAGGTGAACCACAAATGCAATCGCTGTGTTAGCCCCTCGCCCAACTGGCGAAGTGGTGTGGAGTAGGTGCAGTATATCCCATCAAGGTCCATGCCTGATGCATCTGGGATCCATGCTGTGGTGTGTGTCCACCACTGCCTGGAGACATAATACAGCACAGGCTAACTCTGAGGGCTTGTCCACACTTACCGCACTGCAGTGCTTAGTGAAGACGTGACCTGTGCCCAATGAGAAAGCTTCTCCCGTCAGTGTAGGTATGCCACCTCCCCGAGAGGCAGAAGCCTTTCCATCAACAATGGGGGTTAGGTGGGTGTGACTACATTATTCAGGAGTGTGCATTTTCCACATCCTTGAGCAACATAGTTATCCCAACATAAGTTCCTGAGAAGAGTCACAAGGGCAAGGGTTCTCTCAGCTTGTGTGCACAGCTTCAGCGAGGAACAAATCAAATGGAATGAATTCTATTATCACACAAACTGGGGAGACCCAACTTGTAGGTAGGAAGAGGAGAGAACAACATTCCTCTGTAGTGAAATGGCTCCAAAGCAGATAGGACTAAATTGGTTGTGAGACATGTCCCAGTCCACGAGGCAGATAGCCAGCTCAGCCGTAGCTGTTTGGATACTGCTCCCACCTCCCTCAAGAACTGACCCCTTACTATGATCCATAAGCATTTCACAGTTTACTTACTGTGGAAAGTAAACAAGGGGCATTGGCAGCTCCTGGGTGAGCTTGGTCATTTCTAGCCTAGAAACTCTTTTGCTGTTGATGGAGGCTGGATGGATGGGAGGGCGCTGTGGAGACAGAGAGTCTGGATCTGAAATATATGTGTCTTTGCCATGATCTCTTTTGGATGGGAACTGTTCTGCACTAACACATCAGCCACAAACACAAGAAATACCACAGATAAGGAAGCAAACCAAACTGT
Organism: Dermochelys coriacea; assembly: GCF_009764565.3. Lineage (NCBI taxonomy): Eukaryota > Metazoa > Chordata > Testudines > Dermochelyidae > Dermochelys > Dermochelys coriacea. Next base: position 77,109,270 of record NC_050078.2, on the reverse strand, counting down.
AGTTGCAGCCTGCAGCATCAATGCTCATAAATAACAGTAAATCTTCGGCCTAGGTACCAGGGAAAGCACTCACAAAATAAACTGGCTTAGTTTAAGATGTGGGAGTTGATTTCCTCTTGATGTCTGAGGGGTACATTCCATTTCAAGCCTGTCTAATGTTTGGGGGAGTGAGTGGGTGCAAAGGTGAGTGGGTTAGCGTGTGAGAGAGTGATAGCACGGGATAAGCTCTGATGCCAGAAGAACTAAATGAGATCGGATTGGCCTGGCTGGCTCATTCTGCTTTGCTATACCAGAATTATATCAACTAGCACATGATGAGGAGGGAGCTCCCCTGCTAGAACACACAGCTCAACTTACTTGTTTTGGAACTTACATCATTTGGTTTTGGTAACAGCATCAACACTTTAAAAGGGGCCTTCTCAGCATAGTTTTCAAACCCTTGGTTATTTACCATCGATTACAATCAACAGCCCCTTTGCTTGAGGTTGAATTATACTCCTTAGACTCATATCCCCTCTTCTGCACATACACATTGGTTTGGCGCAGGCTGTTTATGATGGAGGCCCTTGGAAAATAGTGGGAGAAAGGGCAGAAGAGTCAGGGAATTGTCTTGATTATGGTGGCAAATGTTCACTCGTGCTCGTTGGGAATTTTCCATCCCAGGGATTTTGCCTTTTTACAAAAATTGAAAGTTTCTGTGGGGAAATTTTAATATTGCCAGAAAAATTCAATTTTTCATCAGGAAAATCAAAATGAGGGCTTAGCAACTGCCCACCTGGAGAGCTCTTGTCAATTTCACTCCGGGAGAAAGAGAAATTGACAAGAACCTTTCAGGGGAACTGGTGAAAAATTATTTCAGCTCTCCTCAGATGGAATTTTCCTGAAAATCCCTTCCCAGGAGAAATTTGGTATTTTTCACTTTTTATCCTGATTCAAGACAAAACGTTTTTCAAAAATACAAAATTTTCCATGGGCAGGGATTTCCATTTTCCAGCCAGCTCTAATGTTAACCTTTTGCGGTATATGGCAAGGCTTGCAGTCAGACTGGTTCACTGTGACTAACCATTTCACAGTGCTGTAATTCTCTTTCCAAAATGGCAGAAGTGGTCAAGGTGCACTAGGTTAAAATTCAGCTCAGCAAAACAGCACCCAGGGCACAAACTTTCCTCCCCTGAGAGCTCCACTAGCATCCAAGTGAGATAGCATGAGCAGTGTATTCGAGCGCCAGTGAAGCAGTGTGAATATCCAGCACACCTGCAGGATTGGTGGGGCTTGTCAGATTATCAGCCTAATCAGTTGGGAGAGACAGTTTAAACCAAAAAAAGTGACTGACAATTGGGAATTATTTAAGAACATTTATTTATTTGTCCAAAAAGTCACAGTTGAGAAAGAAGGTCAAAAAATGAACCTGGCTTAGAGATGAAGTGAAAGCAGCTATAAAAAATAATATATAATGAATAAGAGAAATCGGAAGTTGATAACAATGAATATAAATCAGAAGCTGGATGGTGTAGAAAATTGATAAGGGAAGCAAAAGGAAACAAGGAGAAATATATGGCCAAAAAAGTAAGCATAATAAGATTTTTATGTATATTAGGAACAAAAAAGAATCCTAAAAGTGTTATTGCTCCACTACTAAATAGAAATAGTAGAATTGTCAATAATAATGCAGAAAAGGTAGACATATTCAGTAAATATTTCTGTTTTATATTTGGGGGGGGGAAATGTAGTTATTATCATGCAATGATGATGATGAAACACTTTCCATCCCAACAATAACTCATGAGGATATTAGACTGCAGCTACTAAAATTAGACAATTTTATATCAGCAATCAGAATAACTTGCATCCAAGAATTTTTAAAGGGCTGGCCAAGGAGTTTGCTGCACCATTAATGTTGCATAGATCTTGGAACATCAGGGAAGTCCCAGAAGACAGAAAAAAAGTTGATGTTGTGCCAATGTGTAAAAGGGATAAATGGGATGACTTGGGCAATTATAGACCTGTCAGCCTGACATGAATCCCAGGCTTTAATATTGGAGCAGCTCATACAGGACTCGAGTAATAAAGAATTAAAGGTCGGTAATACAATTAATGCCAATCAACATGGTTTTATGGAAAACCAAGTTAACTTAATAGCTTTTTTAGATTGGATTATGTCAAAGACTGAGTTGTGGGCTCTCTGGCCTAGTGATTGGAACAAGAATCCAGTCTACCAGTTAGAGCTGAATCATGATGGGGCAGGTCCAGGAACAAAGTCAAGGGTCATAGCCAGGTGTGAGAAACCAAAGACTATGCTGAAGGCTTAACTGGAGTTGCAGTCAGAAGGCAGAGGCGAGGGTCAGAGCTGGAAGTCAGAAGTCAAGGAGAAGATGGGGGCTGGAGCAGGAGTAGATAGAGTCTGGAGCAAGTCTAGAGACAGTGGAGGCGGGGACAGGACTACGTACAGCTGCAGGTTGGGAATGTGTTGAGCAGCCGCTGGACTACTGCTGCTACTGAGCTTAAGTATCAGCCTGCTGCCCCCTTCGGCCAGTCAGGTGGTGCAGCCAATTGAAACGCTTGTCTCAGGGCCAGCTGTGCTCATTGCTGGCTCTGCTGCAGGCCAGGCCCCTGGCAGATCAGAAGCGTGGCTGATAAAGGGAGTAGTGCTGATGTAAGGTACTTGGACAGCTTTAAGGCTTTTGACTTGGTACCTCATAACACCTTGATAAAGAAACCAGAATGATATAAAATGAACATGGCATATATTAAATGGATTAAAAACTGGCTAACTGATTGTTCTCAAAAAGTAATTGTAAATGTAGAACAGTCCCTGTGAGAGAGTATTTCCAGTGGGGTCCTACCGGGATTGGTTTTTGGCCCTATGCTATTTAATATTTCATTACTGACAAAGTTTGCAGATAACATAAAAATTAGGGGAGGGGTAAATAATGAAGAGGACAGGTCACTGACACAGAGCAATCTGGATCACTTGGTAAGCTAGGCACAAGCAAACAATATATGTTTTAATATGGCTTGATGTAAATGTATGAAACTAGGAACAAAAAATGTCAGCCGTACTTACAGGATGGAGGGCTCTATCCTGGGAAGCAGGGACTCAGGAAAAGATTTGTAGGTCATGGTGGAAAATCAGCTGAACTTGAGCTCCCAATGAGATGCTGTGGCCAAATGGGATCCTGTGATGCACAAACAGGGGAATCCCAAGCGGGAGTATTTGCATTTGGCCCTGGTGTGACTTGCTGCTGGAATCCTGCATCCCGTTCCGGTGCCCAGAATTCAAAGAGGCTGTTGATAAAGAGGAGAGGGTTCAGAGAAGAGCCACAAGAATGATGAAAGGATTAGAAAATCTGCCATAGAGTGATAGACTCAAGGAGCTCAATCTATTTAGCTTAACAAAGAGAAGGTTAAGGGGTGACCCAATGACAGTCTCGATGTACCTACATGGGAAACAAATATTTAATAATGGACTTATGAACCTAGCCAAGAAAGGTCCAACATAATCAAAGTTGAAGCTAGACAAATTCAGAATGGAAGCCCATTGGAACAATTTCCCAAGGGTCATGGTGGATTCTCCATCGCTGACAATTTTTAAATCCAGACTGGATGTTTTTCTAAAAGTTCTGCTCTAGGAATGATTTGGGGGCAGGTCTCTGACCTGGGCTATACAAGTCAGACTGGATGATCGCAAAGCTCCTTTCTGGCCTTGGGATCTATGAATCTCCAAAACGACAACCACCGCAGCCCCTCTCAGCTCACTCCCTGCCTTTTTCCCTAAAAGGTCAGCTATTGCTATCTTTAATATCAGCTAAAAAATAGGGAAACAAGGAGTTTTTCCTTATAAAAACTCTACAGCGAAAGGGCAAGTGAACAAGGGAAGTTGTTAGAATGAAAGCTGCACTTAATATTTTACATATAAAATGTTTTAACCTTTCCCCTTCTTTTCTGTATCTTTAATAAAAGGTTAAAAGGATTTTAATGGTGTGTTTGCCTTGGGACTAAGCAGGCTGAGGTCTCTGGGTATCAAACCCCAAGCTTTGTTTAACAGTTTAATGCCAGACAGCGATAGGGTCATGTTACCACCTCTAACTCTTTGGGCCCATATATTCCATTTAAATAAATACAACACTGTCTCTGGAAAATGGAAGTGAAGACAAATTCCCGAATGTCAAAGCACAAGCAAGTACAACTATGGTGTGAGAATTTTCCCTGCTTCTAACAGTTCCTTTGAGGTCTGAGCCTAGCCAGGGACAAATAGATCAGCTACTTCTGCATGCTGGCTTGTGGGAAGGAACACATAGGGGGCTCATTATCCTGCTATGGGCACCAAGGATAGCGCAACAAACTGCGCCGAGAAGGGACAGAACTAAGCTCTGAGCAGTAGATGCCAACACAGAGCAACCTTGTCTGCTCAGATTCTGCTTGTTTATAGAACAGGGTTGTCAGCTGCTGCGCTGAGTGAAACTGACATTCTCTCCCTGAGGGGTTTGAAAGGTTCCACTTGGCTTATTCCCTGAAGAGGGGATTTGGGATAACTCAGACCATTAGACTTCCTTGGAACCATCCCACCTGCCCCTTAAAGAAACATTCCAGGCATAGTTTTGCCATGAAGAAAGAGCCTGACAAATTCTTGTGTGTTTGTTAAGCTAGTGAAAAAGGTCCAAAGGCAGCCTGCAAATGCCTGGGGAAGGTTTCTGTTGTTGTTCTTGTGATAAACCTCTGATAATCTCAGCATTAGGGTTTTAGCATTAGACGCTCCTACCACTAGGCTTCCTCCAAAGAGAAAGGCCACACCCACATGCTCTATTGTTTAATCTTCGATTTATTCCATTTCCATAGAACCATGGAAACAAGACAGGGACTTGGAGCAAGAGAGCATCAACCTACACAAAACGGAGTCAGACTGCTAGAATAAATAGCCCCCAAAAGCAAGCAGAGTTAGAGAAAGAAACAGTATTTCTGAGTGCCCAAAAGTAGGTACTTCACAGAAACAAGACAAGAGTCCCAAAGAGTGAACAAATGGGCTTTGGCCTGACAGAAAGGAGGACATCACAAACCCAGGGACAGGAGGGAAGAGGAAGGAGCCCAAAGTCTTGTGGTAAGGCATGTGCAAATCTTAATGGCTCATTAGTGGGATGGAGACGGCAGGGGAAATGCAGAAGTGTGTGTGTGTGCGTGTGTGTGTGTGTATGTGTGTACACGCACTGGCAGCACTGTCCATGCCGTGCATCTGCCTTTGGCTGAGTTTTGGGAGGAAAACAACCATTTCAGTGTATGAGATCAGAGGAACCTACATTATTTTGTCCATGTTCAAATAATTCTTACATCTGTTTCACTGAGAAGCTTAAAGAAAAGGAGTACTTGTGGCACCTTAGAGACTAACAAATTTATTAGAGCATAAGCTTTCGTGAGCTACAGCTCACTTCATCGGATGCATTTGGTGGAAAAAACAGAGGAGAGATTTATATACACACACACAGAGAACATGAAACAATGGGTTTATCATACACACTGTAAGGAGAGTGATCACTCTTAACTGCTGGAATTAGCCTACCTGCTTGTCACCATGAAAGGTTTTCCTCCTTCCCCCCCCTGCTGTTGGTGATGGCTTATCTTAAGTGATCACTCTCCTTACAGTGTGTATGATAAACCCATTGTTTCATGTTCTCTGTGTGTGTGTATATAAATCTCTCCTCTGTTTTTTCCACCAAATGCATCCGATGAAGTGAGCTGTAGCTCACGAAAGCTTATGCTCTAATAAATTTGTTAGTCTCTAAGGTGCCACAAGTACTCCTTTTCTTTTTGCGAATACAGACTAACACGGCTGCTACTCTGAAAACTGAGAAGCTTGGAATTGATGGGGGGGATGGGGCGGGAAGGGGTCACTCTGGGATCAGCCTTTCGCTGTTCCTGTGGAAAACCACCCACATTTGGCAAAGTGATGAGCTTTTGAAAAATGCCAGTTTGCACAGGTCCAGGAGAGCTGTGTTAAGAGTTTGGCAGCTAAGCCTGCTCTAGCCCCTCTGCTCCCAATGTGCAGCTGTAACCCCCTGGGGGTTTAGAGAGCGTGGCCCCTGTAAACCCTTGTCCTGAGCCAGAGTAAGTGCTTGTGGGTCCAGCCCTCTGGGAAGAAGGAAAGCAAGGGGGTGGGTGTGTCTGAAGCTCCAGACAAGAGGCCTGCAACAGGCAGGCCCCCAGTGAAACAGACAAGAACCTGCCTGAAGCCTGGGAGGGACAGAGGGTTGGACCGGGGACACCCCAGGACAGGAGCCAGGAGGAGCACCGTGCCAGGGAGGAATCAACCAAGAAGGACAAACTGGAGCTGGACCCAGTATCACTGCTGCCCAGAGTTGTATGGGGCCGTGACTACTGGGGCTGGTGACTTTGCATTGGGAATAAGGAGGGAGGCTGTAGCTCGGTAAGTGGGGAGGTGGTCGCTCTGGGTGGCTTTGCAGAGAGCGGCAGAAGAGGGCACCGGAGGGGTTTGTTGGGGGAAGTTCACTGGCGCCGAAGACGACCAGGAGCACCCAAGACTCACCACGGGACTGGAACTCTGCCCAGGACTCCTGAACTCTGTGTGCAGACACACTGCTCGGTGTCTGCCCTGTCAGAGTGTGGGGCCTCGTGTTGGCTGTAACCCTGTTTTACTGCTCCCCTTATATTTCCCCCTGTTGTTTTTCTCATCTCACCTCTCTGTGAATAAATATTCCCTTTCCTATATTCACTGTACTATTCCGGTGAGTGTGTCACTCCGGGGGGTTGAAACGGGTGCCCCTGGGGTGGGAGGGACTTTCCCTGCTGCGTCCCTGCCTGTGCCGTTTCTCCGCTGGAGCGGCCTGCAGAGCAGACTCCATCTAGGCCATGAGGGTGTTACGGTCGCACAACATTTGGCGAGCATAGAGGAGGATGGCCTGTGAGAGAGTGCGGCCTGCAGCCTGCAGGGGGTTGAGAAAGAAGCGATTCCTAGAATCGCTGCTGGAAATGGGATCTCCTGAACCGAAGCCCTCTCTGCGCCGTGGCGCTGAAGCAGGGAAGTGGTGCATTTTATGGAAACCCCCAAAAGGGTAAGTGAGGTTTCCCAAAGAGTGGGAAGCTCAGGAGTGCCTCTTTGGAAGTGCTTTGGTTTGGTCTCAAACACTGTGTGTGTAGGCTGGGATTCTCAATGGGCCTTGCAGGAATTCGAGGTTCTTCCAGTGAAAGCCAATCAAAGCTGGGCCCCTAACTCCCAGAGGCTTCTGGAAAATCCCTGCCAGAATTTCTCAGCCTAGCTGCTTTGTGTGTCTCTTCTCCCTTCAGATGCTCTAATGCAGGGGTGTCTGAATTGGAAGGAAGCCAGTGGCCCAGTATTCCTGAGCAGCAGTGCAGGAAGGAGGTGGGGGGGGGGGTGCTGGCAGAGGCAGAGAAATCAAACTGATTTCATGTTCCCCCTTTCCAGGAGGCGATCAGGATCCCCATGCACTTTACCAGCTCTGGGCCTGACCCTGAGGTCTGAACCCTGTAAACTCCCAAGCCCTGCTCTGAATGCAGCTCCTTGAGCCCTGCAGATCTGAGCCAGCCTGGCTCCTGTACCAAGCATGGGAAGAACAACTTTGGGAATGGATGGTCCTGCCAATGCTCAATCACCGCCCAGGAAGGGTGCATTCCAGAGCCGGGGAGGGGTCCGGAAGCTTTCTACTGCCTTGAGTTGTGTGACTGCAGATTTGGGACTGTCTCCCTGGGGCTGGGTGAGCTACACTGCCCTGACTCCATCCTAGAAATCAGGAAGGCCCCAGGGAAGGATCCTGTGGCACCCGGGAAAGGACATTATCTGCAGTGACTCTTCTAATGTGTGTCCAGCCAAGAGTTTTGTGCCCTCAGCAGGAGGGCTGGAGCCACTTCCCCCGGGAGCCTGTCTGGCTCTCTAATGGGCTCCCCTGGGGGGATGTTTCTGAGGGCACTGATGCTGCTTTTGCTTCTCTGCAGCTCCATGCTGTCCCCCCGTGCTGACAGTGCTGAGTGGGTGTTCATCTGTCAAAATGATGGTGCAGAAAAGGCAGAAGTGTTCAATAAATATTTCTGTTTTGTATTTGGGGGGAAAACAGACGATGTAGGAGAAAGCACTTTCTATTCCACTGAGAAAAGAAGGACTTGTGGCACCTTAGAGACTAACAAATTTATTTGAGCATAAGCTTTCGTGAGCTACAGCTCACTTCATCGGATGCATCGGATGCATCGGAGCTGTAGCTCACGAAAGCTTATGCTCAAATAAATTTGTTAGTCTCTATTGTGCCACAAGTCCTCCTTTTCTTTTTGCGAATACAGACTAACATGGCTGCTACTCTGAAACCTGTCTATTCCAGTGGTATCTCAGGAGGAAGTTAAACAGCAGCTACTAATGTTAGACAATTTTAAATCAGCGGGTCTGGAGAACTTGCATCCAAGAATTTTAAAAGAACTGGCTGAGGAGCTCACTGGACCCTTAATGCTGATTTTTCACTAAGGCCTGGTGCACCAGGGAAGTTCCAGAAGACTGGAATAAAACTTTGTGCCCATATTTAAAAAGGGTAATGGGATGGCCTGAGGTGATGGGGCGCCTACCCCACACCAGGCCTGAGTCAGTAAAAAGGGCCAATTAACCTTGTGGCAGGCTGCACCTGGAGGAGAGTCAGGGCTGATAGGCTTTATCTGATGATGAAGCCCAGCTGGGCAAGGACAGGCAGAGCTGAGGTAAAACCAGGAAGAGGAGAGTGAGAGGTGTCTGCGGGAAGAGCTCGGCTGTCCCTCCCCGAAGAGAAGGGGAGTTGGTACCAGACAAGGAGAAGTTATGGGGAGGGGTAAAGCCCTGGGATCTTTCCTGTGAATACAGAACTCGAGAGAGGGTGAAGTAGCCACGGGGAGCAGCAGGAGGCTCCAGTGGTTACCAGGGGTGGGCCAGAAGACAGGCCTGGTCTACACTACCCCATTACGCTGACATAGTACCACCAGCTCCCTGAGCGACGCTGAGCCCTGGTCGATGTAAGGAGGTCAATGCAGCATGAGTGTAGATCAGTGGTCTCCAACCTTTTTACGCCCAAGATCACTTTTTGAATTTAAGGGTAACCCAGGATCTACCCCACCCCTTCCCTGAGGCCCTGCTCCTTCCCCAAAGCCCTGCCCCGCTCACTCCATCCCCCCCTCTATCAGTTGCTCGCTCTCTCCCACCCTCACTCACTTTCACCGGGCTGGGGTAGGGGGTTGGGGTTCGGGAGGGGGTGCTGGCTCTGGACTGGGGCCAAGTGTGGGGGGGGCTCTGGGATGAGCCTGGGGCAGGGGTTGGGGTGTAGGACGGGGTACAGGGGGCTAGCTCTGGGAGGGGGGTCAGGGCTGGGGCATGGGGTTGGGGTGTGGGAGGGGATATGGGGTGCTGGCTCTGGGAGGGGGGTCAGGGCTGTGGCATGGGGTTGGGGTGCAGGAGGGAATATGGGGTGCTGGCTCTGGGAAGGGGGTCAGGGCTGGGGCGGGGGTTGGGGTGCAGGAGGGGGTACGGGGTGCTGGCTCTGGGAGGGGGGTCAGGGCTGGGGCGGGGGTTGGGGTGCAGGAGGGGGTATGGGGTGCTGGCTCTGGGAGGGGGGTCAGGGCTGGAGTAGGGGGTTGGGGTGCAGGAGGGGGTATGGGGTGCTGGCTCTGGGAGGGGGGTCAGGGCTGGAGTAGGGGGTTGGGGTGCAGGAGGGGGTATGGAATGCTGGCTCTGGGAAGGAGGTCAGGCCTGTGGCATGGGGTTGGAGTGCAGGAGGGAGTATGGGGTGCTGCTCTGGGAGGGGGGTCAGGGCTGGGGTGGGGGTTGGGGTGCAGGAGGGGGTACAGGGTGCTGGTTCTAGAGGGGGGTCAGGCTTGGGGCAGGGGGTTGGGGTGCAGGAGGGGGTATGGTGTGCTGGCTCTGGGAGGGGGGTCAGGGCTGGGGTAGGGGGTTGGGGTGCAGGAGGGGGTATGGGGTGCTGGCTCTGGGAGGGGGGTCAGGTCTGGGGCAGGGGTTGGGGTGCAGGAGGGGGTACAGGGTGCTGGCTCTGGGACAGGGGTCACGACTGGGAGTTGGGGTGCAGGAGGGGGTACGGGGTGCTGGCTCTGGGAGGGGGGGGTCAAGGCTGGGAGTTGGGGTGCAGGAGGGTGTATGGGGTGCTGGCTCTGGGAGGGGGGTCAGGGCTGAGGGTTAGGGTGCAGGAGGGGGTTTGGGTACTGGCTCTGGAAGGGGGCTCAGGTCAGGGGTTTGGGGTGCATCCTCCTTCCAGGCAGCACTTACTTTTGGCGGCTCCTGACTGGCGGCGCAGAGTGGCTGCTGCTAAGACAGGCTCCCTGCCTACCCCGTCCCCACACCACTCCCAGAAGGGGCCAATACACCTCTGCGGCCCCTAGCGGTGGGGGAGGGGGACACATGGCTCCACATGCTGCCCCTCTCTGCAAGCACCACCCCCACACCTCCCATTGGCCACAGCTCCCCATTCCCGGCCAATGGGAGCTGCGGGAGCGGTGCTTGCAGGCAGGAGCAGTGCGTGGAGGGAGACCCCTGCCCTTGCACCCCCAGGGTCGCCGTGGCCACTGCCAGGAGCGGCCTGGGGCCGGGGCAGGCTGCCTTAGCATCAGCCCTACTGCACCACCAGAGATCGCGATCAACTGGGAGATCCTCTAGGATCGACCAGTCGATTGCAATCAACCAGCCGGTGACCACTGGTGTAGACCCTGCGTTACCTCCAGCCACTGTCCCACAATGCCCGACATTGACCGCTCTGGTCACCATAATTAACTCCTGTCAAAACAATACAGCTAAGGGTAGCCTAGAATTCCTCCTTAGGGGGGTTAAGGGGTAAGGGGTTAAGAAGCTCAAATAACCTGGTTGGCACCTGACCAAAAGGACCAATGGGGAAAGATGATACTTTCATATCTTGGGGAGGGGAAGGTTTTGTCTTTGTGTGTTCTCCTGGGAAGCAGAAAAGCATCTGGTCAGAAAACTTTTTTTCCTATAAACCATCCTAAAAGTCTCTCATATTACAAAAATTGTAAAAGCTAGGCAAGTTGTGTTAGAATATCTTTTGTTCTGCTTGTAAATTTTCCTTTCCTGGAGGGAGGTTTATTCCTGTTTTTTGTAACTTTGAAACTAAGCCTAGAGGAAGTTCTCCTGTGTTTTTGAATCTTTTGTTACCCTGTAAAGTTATTTTCCATCCTGATTTTACAGAGGTGATTTTTACCTTTTTTTAAATAAAATCCTTCTTTTAAGGACCTGACTGATTTCTCTATTTTAAAGAATCCTTATTGAGGCTACAGGGACAAACCATCCCGATGTGTGGAAAGAATAGTAAATATGGCAGGCAACCAGCTTGGCTTAACAGTGAAATCCTCGCTGATCTTAAACACAAAAAAGAAGCTTACAAGAAGTGGAAGACTGGACAAATGACCAGGGAGGAGTATAAAAATATTGCTCAGGCATGCAGGAGTGAAATCAGGAAGGCCAAATCACACCAGGAGTTGCAACTAGTTAGAGATGTTAAGAGCAACAAGGAGGGTTTCTTCAGGTATGTTAGCAACAAGAAGAAAGTCAAGGAAAGTGTGGGCCCCTTACTGAATGAGGGAGGCAACCTAGTGACAGAGGAAGTGGAAAAAGCTAATGTACTCAATGCTTTTTTTGCCTCTGCCTTCACGAACAAGGTCAGCTCCCAGACTGCTGCACTGGGCAGCGCAGCATGGGGAGGAGGTGACCAGCCCTCAGTGGAGAAAGAAGTGGTTCGGGACTATTTAGAAAAGCTGGACGAGCACAAGTCCATGGGGCCGGATGCGCTGCATCCGAGAGTGCTAAAGGAGTTGGCGGATGTGATTGCAGAGCCATTGGCCATTATCTTTGAAAACTCATGGGGATCGGGGGAGGTCCCGGACAACTGGAAAAAGGCTAATGTAGTGCCCATCTTTAAAAAAGGGAAGAAGGAGGATCCAGGGAACTACAGGCCAGTCAGCCTCACCTCAGTCCCTGGAAAAATCATGGAGCAGGTCCTCAAGGAATCAATTCTGAAGCACTTAGAGGAGAGGAAAGTGATCAGGAACAGTCAGCATGGATTCACCAAGGGCAAGTCATGCCTGACTAATCTAATTGCCTTCTATGATGAGATAAACTGGCTCTGTAGATGAGGGGAAAGCAGTGGACGTGTTGTTCCTTGACTTTAGCAAAGCTTTTGGTACAGTCTCCCACAGTATTCTTGCCAGCAAGTTAAAGAAGTATGGGCTGGATGAATGGACGATAAGGTAGATAGAAAGTTGGCTAGATTGTCGGGCTCAACGGGTAGTGATCAATGGCTCCATGTCTAGTTGGCAGCCAGTATCAAACGGAGTGCCCCAAGGGTCGGTCCGGGGGCCAGTTTTGTTCAATATCTTCATTTATGATCTGGAGGATGGCGTGGACTGCACCCTCAGCAAGTTTGCAGATGACACTACACTGGGAGGAGAGGTAGATACGCTGGAGGGTGGGATAGGATACAAAGGGACCTAGACAGATTAGAGGATTGGGCCAAAAGAAATCTGATGAGCTTCAACAAGGACAAGTGCAGAGTCCTGCATTTAGGACGGAAGAATCCCATGCACTGCTACAGATTAGGGACCGAATGGTTAGGCAGCAGTTCTGCAGAAAGGACCTAAGGGTTACAGTGGAACCCTTGGAATGGAATGAGAAGCTGGATATGAGTCAACAGTGTGCCCTTGTTGCCAAAAAGGCCAACAGTGGGAGATAATAGGTACCTATAAAAGAAAAAGCCTCCAAAATCAGGACTGTCTCTATAAAATCGGGACATCTGGTCACCCTAGCCGTGAATAGTGAGGATGTGGATGAGGAAGAGGAGGAGGAGCATTCAGGACAGGCCACCAGGGGATCCAGCTGTGCCATGAGCCAGGACCTGGTTATTATTCCACCGCAGTCCAGCCAGTCCCAGAGCCCTACGCTCATTTTCATGCACCCCAGCAATTCCCTCCCCATTTCCCTCACCCCTTGCAGGCCAGACTCACCATGGCCGGTACTGTTAGTTGCACTGTGATCCAGCACTCCAGAGCAGAAGTGTCAGTAAGCAGTTCTTGTTTAACACTCTGGGGGAGCAAGGGAAGCGGGGACTGACAGACCTTATGTTTCCCTTTCTGTACATACTGTACTGACCACGGCACCTCCACGAATGTTATCTGTAGCTGCTGCCACTGCAGCCCTGAGGGGTTCCCCCTCCGCATCAGCGCAGCAACTGACCAGATAAGGAGGAGTAAAAAGAGGACATGGTCTGTGGGACCCTGCAAGCCTCTGCTGCCTTGGGCCTGAAAGAGAGGGCCTGGAGGCGGCATGGAGAAGGAACCCGGGCAGGAGAGGGTGCAAGAAAAGGAGAGGGAGACGCGTCGGCACACACAGTGCTGCAGCTCCAGGCTCCACAATCCCAGGCTCGACTGCCACTGCAGGTGGTGGAGAAGGCAGCATAGTGCTGCACCTCCTCCGTCTCCCCATCCCTCAGAGCCAGCATGCCCTTGCCTCTCCCTCCCACTGCACACCAGGGCAAAGCCTGGCCAGCCCCAGCTGCACACCCACTGCCTGCCCTGTATGGCTGGGTCACTGCAACGTGCATCCGTGCTCCTTCCTCGTCTTTATTTATGAAGGTTCCCACACTGGTTTAAGTAACAACATATTTACTTTTATGTTCTTCTGTTTGTCAGGTGCTGTTTTCCTAACTGAGCAAAACTCTTATTTTGGATGTGAATCATCTTCATTAGTTTACACACCTGGTGTACAATGCCTGCTGGCAGGGAAAGCTATGGCCTTGTACACTCACAACCCACAGGATCAGGGGCAAACAGTGTAGTTGTCATAACTGTACAGCAAGAACGCTGACATTATTAGCAGCCCTGGCAGGGCTTTATGCACAGATGTGCAGCAAGCACCCTGCAGTTCCTGACCAGCCCCCAAACAGCAGCGCCGGGCACCACAGCACATTCCCGTGGCTTGCCCTGGAAGTGCTCTTTCAAAGCCTCCCTAGGCCTTAGCGCCTCACTGAGCTCGTCTGACCGCCCCTGTGTCTGGCTGTTCCAACGCAGCAGACAGCTGTTCCACCTCCGTCCTCTATCCCCACGGCAAGTTCTTCCCCTTTGCTTCACCGATATCACGCAGGACACAACAGGCAGCTATAACCATTGGGATATTGTCACACGGAGATCCAATCTGGCGAGTAAACAAGGCCAGCGCCCTTTCAATCTACCAAAAGCACATTCACCCGCCATTCTGCCCTGCTGCGCCTGTAGCTGAATCTTTCCGTGGTGCTTTCGAGGCGGCCAGCGTGTGGCTTCACGAGCCGGGGAGGAAGGGATAGGCTGGACCCCCTGGATCACGGTTGGCATTTCAGCATTGCCCACGTTAATCCACTGGTCAGGAAAGAAGGTCCCTGCCTGGAGCTTTCTGAACAGTCCTGTGTTCTTAAAGATGGGCACATCACGCACCTTCCCTGACCAGCCCACACTGATATCAGTGAAACATCCCCAGTGATCCACCAGCACTTGCATAACCATGGAAAAGTAGCACTTTCTGTTGGTGCACTCTGTGGCAAGGTGCTCTGGGGCCAAAATGGTGGGGGGTGTAGTCTATTGTCCCATTGCAGTTCAGGAACCTCAAAGCTGCAAAGCCAGACACTAGGTCCTGCACAGTGCGGAGAGTCACAGTCCTGCGTAGCAGGAGATGATTAATGGCCCTGCACATTTGCATGATTACGGCTGCCACAGTGGATTTTCCTGCTCCAAATGACTTCCCACTGACTGGTAGCAATCTAGCGCTGCAAGTTCCCACAGTGTGATCGCCCTGGGCAGCGCATGAACCACCAGCTGGGGGAGGCTAGCCCCCAGCCCCGCCCCTTCCTCCAGAGGCCCCACCATCCACCCCCACAACGCCAGAGCCCCCCACACACACCTCAGCCACCAACCCCTGCCCCAGGCTAGGCCCCCCAGCCCTGGAGCACCAGGAGGGCAGGCTGCACGGCCCCAGCCTCAGCCCCAGCCAGGGCCACCGCACAGGGGGAGCCACAGAGGAGGGCTTGGGGGCGGAGCATAGGCGGGGCCATACCTGGCTGTTTGGAGAGGCACAGCCTCCTCCAGCCTATGATACCCACTGCCCATGGTGATCACCACTTGCTTCCCCACAGTCAGTGCAGCTCTTAGTTCAGTGTCTCTGCACTGGACAGCTGGAGTGAACTCGGCACACAGATCCCAGAATGTGGCCTCAGGCATCCAAAAGTTCTGCAGCCACCGCTCATCATACCAAACCTGCATTACGATGGGATCCCACCAGTCAGTCTTTTGTTTCTCAGGTCCTGAAGCAGCACTCCACAATCTGCAGTTGCTCCATGAACGACACCAACAATCGTGAATTGGTTCTCGCTATGTCCCGCAGCAAACTGACTGCCAGGAAATCGTCATGTTCCCCACAGTTCTTTTTGCAGCTCTGCAAATACTGGAGGATCATGCGTCCTGCGCTTGCAATGCTCATGATAATAGTGCAGAGCCGTGCAGGTTCCATGCGTCCATCAGAGATGACAGACAGTGACAAGTTCTGCATAGGTTCAAGGGAAACTGAAAATAGGTGCAAAAGTTATGGGATAGAAATTATATTATGGGAAACTGACCCCTTGCTCCCAGTCACCCTGCGTGACTTGTTTCTGCCCCACCATGCATTGCCAAAACTACCCAAAAGACAGTGCATGGGGCAGTGGCAGGCTAGTGATGTTCCTGAGCTCTCTGTCCATGGGAAATGTCCCGTTTCATGGTTATGCTGTCAGCAAAGGGCTTGGACCCAGCTCTCCTGGAGGAAGTGAAGTCTAATGTTTTGTAAATACACGGAAGACTGAAAAGTCAGTAAAGTCAGTTTCATTCAGGTGCTAAATGGATACAGCCCAACTGCACGCAGATTGAAGAGCTTCCACACACAGTTTAACTAAATCAAATTAAAACCCTGTTTTAGTTAAACCAGGGACAATTTTTGTGCCGACAAGGCCTGGGTGGAAGGAGGTCTCAGCTGGTGAACTCCCACGCCAAGGGGTCAGAAGAGAGTGTACAGAGCAAAGCAGCTAGCAGGAGGGCAGAAGGGGGGTCAAAGATAAAGCAGGTCGCCCCCTAATGTACACCTGGCTTCAGCTCCCCAGTGCGTAATGACCGCACTCAGACCCCCTCGGTTATTGGCAAGAGGGGTAACCAAGTGTAACTCACACACGACTCTGGACTTTGCCCATTTCTCTAGTGGGGAGTAGTTTTTCCATCTCCATGACAACCCAGTCTTTCATCTGACACCCCCAAAGGAAGGCGCTGCCTAGTGCCAGCTGTGTGCTCTGCTTTTGGTAATAGACCTCTTCACTCGCTCCTGGGACAGAGACCATCAGCTCATCTCAGGTGCTTTCACTTTAGGGTGCTGCCAGAGCAGGTTAGCTTTGCCCTACAGCTGAAAGCTGAAGCCCCATGTCTCCACGGGCAACCTTTGAGGTAACCAGTCCCCTGCGAGTCCTCAGCCTTCACTCTGGCTGCTTCTGCTTATTCTTCTCTGTGCAGGTAGGATGCACCTGAGCCATGCAGCTGCTGGTCCAGTCTGGTTCCCTGCGGGCACCAACACAAGTCACCGGCTACCGCAGCTCAGTGACATCAGATTGTGCTAAGGGGGAGGAGTGTTAAGGAGCAGGAACAAAGGGGGAGTCCCTCTCTCCTCTTGTCCCCACTAGTCATTCCTAGCAACCAGCTTCTTTCATCCGACCCGCCAGCCCTTCTCAGTGAATCCCACTGCCCTGGCGGACCTAGCGCCTCCACATGGCAGTGCGTAAGGACAGCAGCTGTAGGCACTTTCTGAAGCATGACATTTTTGTGTCATCCCTAGACGTAGTCACCTGAACTATGCCTCTACGCCAAGACCCATGCTGCTTCTCGGTAGCAGGAACGAAGCTCTGGTAGTGACTGGAGGGGCAGGACAACCCCTGTCCAAGGCCCATCGTAGCCGCCTCTGTTCAGCTGGCAAAAGACAACAAACAAGTAAAGTCTGCCATTTTGGACTATTTGGATATTTCTGAGGAGACCCACCCTCAATGGTTCAGAACGGAGGGCTACCGTGGGGGTGGCTGGCGAGGCCCCAGACAGTGGCGCAACAGTTGAGGGAACACTGTTGGAAGTGGCTCCATCCCAAGGAGCAATCGGGCTCAGGTGGCCGAGGCCATTGGGACAATTCATAAAGACAATACCCGTGAAAGGCAAGGAGTGGGTGCTGCAGTACAGCTGGGAGATGATATCTGAAGTGGGAAAACCAATGGAGGACTTCATAGAAGCCAAAGGAGCACTAGGGGCAGAATCACCCAAGGCCTCGATGGGTAGGGGATGGAGCTGTGAGAGACCTGGGGGCGGGAGTGAGCAAGAATCAGCAACAATCTCCCTGAGGGGCGCAGCCCAGATGGTCAAACTACCCCTCAGAGCAGGAGTAGTCCCAGGGAGACAAAACAGCTGGGCGCAGATACAATTTCATCCAGGGGACCACAACAACGGGAGCAGGACCCACAAGCCAGGGTCCAGCCAACAGCCCACGACTCCCTCTAAGCTAATGGTACTGGTGGTGGCCCAAGGGAAAATGTTTCAAGGACTCTTAGACTCCATTTGCAGTCGGAGGGTGGTTCAGACCTCCATGGTCAGAGGTGATAACACCCCTAACCACACAATCTGCCTACAGTGTACACATGGTGATGTCAAAACATACCCCAGACAGCAGCAACAACAGACAGTGGGAGCCCATGCTGCAGTAGCAACAGATGAAAAATCGGCTTACCCTCTAAACATAGGCCAGGACTTGCCTTTTTTCTGGCTAGTCATTAATGCACTAGCCCGGACAGTGGGTGAGGATCCGAGTTCATCAGTACGAGTTCCCCAGAGCTTGCTGAGCCGTGGGAAGCCAATGACCATGAAGAAGGAATGTCCCAAGCAACTCAGCCGCCAACACACACAGGGAAAGAAAAGGTAACAGTCGGGCCCTGGAAGCCATTTAGTCTAAGAACAGAGAAACAACCCTGCACTGAGCATGCCTATGAACAACTGGCCTCCGTAATTATGAGGTAATGGAGCCTCCATGAAGTGAGCAGTATCTGCACTTAGCGCTCAAGGAGTGCTTGCACCAGATTGAAAGCGATCCACAAACCAAGCTGATCATCGTCTGTGCAGCCCGGTACCCGGAGGCTGTTCCCTTGCGCTCCGTGGAAGCTCTGGTGATAGCGTCTGAACTCTTGAAGCTTTTCTCACATGAGATATTCCCCCATGAAATATTAACAGATCAAGGGACCAACTTCACCTCCCAGCTGATGAGTGATCTGTACTCCATCCTGAAGGTCCCATTCCTGAAACGTCCATGTGTCACCCAAAGACTGGTAGTTTTGTACCCGCGCCTTCATGGGTCACAACTGAGAATACCAAATTCAGGACAAACTGCTGAGAAATAGGGTGGACACACCCCAAAACTGAAGGTTATTCTCCCATAAAATATACCAAACCAGCAACAAAAGTACACTTCTGTTTCATCACACTGGCTAACAAGAAGTCATAGCAGTATCCTTAGGTATTCCAGTACTTGTATCACTCTCAAAAACACCGGATTTAAAGATGAGTGGTTCTTTACAAGCAGTCTCATCAAATAAAAGGTTCTTCTGATTCCAAA
The DNA here is from genome assembly GCF_009764565.3 of Dermochelys coriacea. NCBI lineage: Eukaryota > Metazoa > Chordata > Testudines > Dermochelyidae > Dermochelys > Dermochelys coriacea. The sequence continues at coordinate 77,090,594 of NC_050078.2, read as the reverse complement.
AGACCAGCCACACACCCAGGTCAATATATAACTCAGATCTTACCCAGAAATCATGCTGTTGCCAATCCGTTAGTATCTAAAATCTAAAGGTTTATTTATAAAAGAAAGGTGAGCATTAAAATTGGTTAAATGACTCAAATACATACATTAATTGCAAAGTTCTTGGTTCAGGCTTGTAGCAGTGATGGAATAAACTGCTGGCTTGATAAATTTCTAGTTGCTTCCAAATCATTGGAAGGACCTGAGTCTATTGGTTAGAATGCTCCCATTAGTATACGGTCATAGTCCAGGTTTCAGAGTAGCAGCCGTGTTAGTCTGTATTCACAAAAAGAAAAGGAGTACTTGTGGCACCTTAGAGACTAACAAATTTATTTGAGCATAAGCTTTCGTGAGCTACAGCTTATGCTCAAATAAATTTGTTAGTCTCTAAGGTGCCACAAGTACTCCTTTTCTTTTTTGGGTCGTAGTCCAGAGGCTTGAGCAGGAAAGAGGCTGGAGCAGGGTAGAGGCAAAATGAAAGTGTTTCCGGGGCCTTTAATAGCTTCTGCCATGTGGAGGGAAACCCATTGTTTCAAACAAAGCCCTCAGCACAGCTAATGGAAAATTACAGGTAAAAGATGGAGTTTGGAGTCACATGGGCAAGTCACCAGTCCATGTCCAATTTCGCTTAGTCATAGCAGGAAGTCATTACCTATAGTTCAGAAGGAACGTCCACAGAAAAGTCCATTCGATGTAGATGGGCGTCTCCCATGGTCCACTGTGAATAGTGCCTCAAAGATGTGCTGGCTAACTACCGTGTGGGCGTTACTCCAGGAGCAAACATTTGAAATCCAGGTTTAGAGCCAATACTCACAACTTTGAATACAAAGATGATACATGCATACAAATAGCATAGTCATATTCAGCAAATCAAAACCTTTCCATAGACATCTTACATGCCACATTTTGTACAAGATTTGTTTCAAATATATAACAGTGGTTGCAACAATGATCTATATGCTCATATTTTGACCAGATAACGTCACAGGCCTAGTGAGCGATTTAATAAGCCACTGAAAGGAAAGTTGAAATGCTTTGTCAGTGACAACCCCAAACAGTGGGACTGGCTACTCCCATTACTCCTGTTTGCCACAAGAGAGGTGTTGCATGCCAATCCCAGTGCCGCAGGGGTTGAGCAGCACTTTCCCTGGCATTGCTCCTCCTGGCAGCCAGGAGCCATGTGTGACGCTGGGCACCAGAACTGAGAGCAGGTAACCTGACTCACCTGTGCTGTCATTGTCTTGCTGCGGGTGCCAGGCAGCATGGGGGAAACTGAGGATCAGTGTGGCTGGAATGGGGAGTGGGGAGGGAGTACCAGGACAGGGAGGTGAGGAACTGGGAGAGAGGGGGGGTGTAAACACAGCAAGTAGGATCTGACAGCAGCGAGTCTCATAGGGTGACCGGATAGCAACTCTGAAAAAACAGGTTAGAGTAGCAGCCGTGTTAGTCTGTATTCGCAAAAAGAAAAGGAGTACTTGTGGCACCTTAGTGAACTGTAGCTCACGAAAGCTTATGCTCAAATAAATTTGTTAGTCTCTAAGGTGCCACAAGTACTCCTTTTCTTTTTTCTGAAAAAACGGGACAGGTGATGGGGGATAATAGGTGCCTATATAAAAAAAGTCCCAAAAAACATGACTGTCCCTATAAAAACGGGACATCTGATCACCTTAGAGTCTCAGAGCCCAGGTCTACATGTTCAGGCTCACCCTACTTAAATCTCTGTCCTTTGTTAATAAACTCAGTCTTGTTTTGTTACAAACCCATCCCAGTGCTGTGTGTTAGCAGGCGAGGGGGAGTCTTCAGCCAGCCTAGCAGGGTGCTGTGTGCTCGGTCTCTCTGGAGGCAGCGGTCCCAGGGAGAGGGGCAGGACGCTGCAGGGAGGCGTCCCTGGGAACTCCAGGAGTGGGGATCGCTGTTTGTTACCTGTGGGGCAGGGCTGGACTGGCAGATGCTGCAGGGTTTGCTGGCAAGGCAGGCAGGCTGGCATGTCGGGGACAGATTCCCAGCTTAGCCGCAGCAAAGCGCCCTCCTGCTAAGGCACAGCGGTAACGCAGTGGCTCACAGATCTGGGTGAGCTGAGAAAGCTGTCACATGGGCACACCTTTAAATGCGGAGTGTGCCATTGGCTTCACTGCAGAACTTTACCCTTGGGAGCCCCATTGGCTCTCAAAGTGCCTTGATGAACCAGGGTATGTGTTACCACCTGTGCAGGGCTCAGAAGGAGCTACAGTGACCTCTAAAAATGACCTCTCAGCTTCTCGGTCCCAGCGCTCGAATCCATCGTATTTGGTCCCCTCAGGCTAGCAGCTGGGAATTTCCTCTCGCCAGTGAGATAAAGCTCCTATTTTGAGCCGTGCTGGGGCACAGTCAAGGGGATTTGAAATCTGTCACTGGTCTAGGATTGAGCTGTTTCTCTCCCGGGCCGGCAGCAGGTGTAATTTCAGGGCTATCCCACAGCTGGGGAGAAAAAGAGGAAAGTTCTCTGACAAGCTGATATTTTCAAACTCACAGCTAATCAGATAAATCCCAAGGAGAGCTGGAGTACTGGACACTGAGCGATGGAAGCAGTCGAAAGGGCATAATAAATGAACGGCATAATGTATCACACAGCTTCGCCTACGCGCCAAGCTCTTTAGACAAGTGATACACAGCCTGAGGCTCGGGAACAGCAAGTGGTTCTTTAATGTGTCTCCTGTGGCTCTTCGCAGCACATGACAGTAAAACCCTGTGTGATTTAATTAGTAATCAACCCACGTTATTAACCAATCAGGGTGCTTTTACTATGTTATTATCCAATTGTCGAATCCTTGGTCAGTCATTTGCTGTGAGAATAATCTACATATATAAATAGTAAATGAGACAATTAATTCACACTCCTCTGGCTCTTTTGGGCAACGCTGATTGCTAATTTGGCTCCTGAACCACTGAGGTCTGAGTATCGCTGCTCTGGACACAAAAACTGCCAGCCACAGTGCAGCTAAACCCAGGCCTGATGTTCTACAGCCAGAGACAATGTTGGAAGTACGCCCCAAAGAAGGTTGAAAAATCTTGGGGTTGTCCTTCTGAACCAGGCCCTGCCAACTGTTTAAGAATTGGGCAGCTAGCACGAGCTGTGTTGCTTTTGTTCTCACACTCCAGTGACTGCAAATACTGAATTAGGGAGAATTGGTATGGGTTACGTTTTTGTGTGAATTTTGACCTCCTGAAAACAAGGGATTATCTCAAACCAGGGAAAAGATCATGGAGGACTGTCATGGGGTGTTTACCCAACCCAGGTTGCAAAAGGGTTAATATGGGACTGAAGGGCCCAGTAACCAGGCTGGGTGCAGCTTATGGGTCCACCAGGCCTAGTTAGAAATAAGGCTCTAGTGGAGGAGAGAGCAGGGGTTTGGCTCCAGAAGGAGTTAGGGAGCCCCGTTGCAGGGAGGAGACCCAGACGGGAGGAGGGGTGTACTGTCTCTCTGGGAAGTAGCCTGAAGAGAAGACTGAGTAGGAGAAAGAGCAAAAGGCCCTGAGGAGCAGAAGTCTACTGGAAACCCTGAGCAAGTGGAGGAATGTGTCAGCCCGTAGCCTGGAGAATCCCCTGGGAGGCAAATATGAGGAGGCAAGGAGTCCAGGAGAGCTGGCTGTATTTTAAAGAACCCTTACTGAGGGCGCAGGAACAAACCATCCCGATGTGCAGAAAGAATAGCAAATATGGCAGGCGACCAGCTTGGCTATCTTCGGTGAGCTTAAACACAAAAAGGAAGCTTACAAGAAGTGGAAACTTGGACAGATGACTAGAGAGGAGTATAAAAATATTGCTCGAGCATGCAGGATGTAATCAGGAAGGCCAAAGCACAATTGGAGTTGCAGCTAGCAAGGGATGTGAAAGGTAACAGGAACGGTCTGTTAGCAACAAGAAAAAGGTCAGGGAAAGTGTGGGCCCCTTACTGAATGGGGGAGGCAACCTAGTGACAGAGGATGTGGAAAAAGCTAATGTACTCAATGCTTTTTTTGTCTCTGTCTTAACAAACAAAGTCAGCTCCCAGACTGCTGCACTGGGCAGCACAGCATGGGGAGGAGGTGAGCAGCCCTCAGTACTGAAAGAACAGGTTAAGGATTATTTAGAAAAGCTGGACATGCACAAGTCCAGGGGTCCAGATCTAATGCATCTGAGGGTGCTAAGGGAGTTAGCTGATGTGATTGCAGAGACATTGGCTATTATTTTTGAAAACTCATGGTGATGGGGGGGAGGTCCCGGATGACTGGAAAAAGGCTAATGTAGTGCCCATCTTTAAAAAAAGGAAGAAAGAGAACCCGGGGAACTACAGACCAATCAGCCTCACTTCAGTCCCCAGCAAAATCATGGAGCAGGTCCTCAAGGAATCAATTCTGAAGCACTTGAAGGAGAGGAAGGTGATCAGAAACAGTCAACATGGATTCACCAAGGGCAAGTCATGCCTGACCAACCTGATTGCCTTTTATGATGATATAACTGGCCCCGTGGATATGGGGAAAGCGGTGGACATGGTATATCTTGACTTTAGCAAAGCTTTTGATATGGTCTCCCACACTGTTCCTGCCAGCAAGTTAAAAAAATATGGGCTGAATGAATGGACTATAAGATGGATAAAAAGCTGGCTAGATCGTCGGGCTCAACGGGTAGTGATGAACGGCATGATGTCTAGCTGGCAGCAGGTATCAAGCGGAGTGCCCCATGGTTCGGTCCTAGGGCCAGTTTTGTTCAACATCTTCATTAATGATCTGATTGATGGGATTAATTGCACCCTCAGCAAGTTCGCAGATGACACTAGGCTGGGGGGAGAGGTAGATAAAATGGAGGATAGGGATAGGGTCCAGAGTGATCTAGACAAATTGGAGAATTGGGCCAAAAGAAATCTGATGAGGTTCCACAAAGACAAGTGCAGAGTCCTGCACTTAGGATGGAAGAATCCCATGCACTGCTACAAGCTAGGGACCAACTGGCTAAGCAGCAGTTCTACAGAAAAGGATCTGGGGATGAGAAGCTGGATATGAGTCAGCAGTGTGCCCTTGTTGCCAAGAAGGCCAACGGCATATTGGGCTTCATTAGTAGGAACGTTGCCAGCAGATCGAAGGAAGTGATTATTCCCCTCTATTTGACACCGGTGAGGCCACATCTGGAGTATTGTGTCCAGTTTTGGGCCCCCCCACTACAGAAAGGTTGGGACAAATTGGAGAGAGTCCAGCGGAGGGCAATGAAAATGATCAGGGGGCTGGAGCACATTATGTCTGAGGAGAGGCTGAAGGAACTTGGCTTATTTAGTCTGCAGAAGAGACGAGTGAGGGGGGATTTGACAACAGCCTTCAACTACCTGAAGGGGGGTTCCAAAGAGGATGGAGCTCGGCTGTTCTCAGTGATGGCAGATGACAGAACAAGGAGCAATGGTCTCAAGTTGCAGTGGGGGAGATTTAGGTTGGATATTAGGAAACTCTATTTCACTAGGAGGGTGGTGAAGCACTGGAATGGGTTCCCTAGGGAGGTGGTAGAATCTCCATCCTTAGAGGTTTTTAAGGCCCGGCTTGAGAAAGCCCTGGCTGGGATGATCTAGTTGGGGATTGGCCCTGCCATGAGCAGGGGGTTGGACTAGATGACCTCCTAGAGGTCCCTTCCAATCCTGATATTCTATGTTTCTATGAATCGATCGGCCCAGGAGCAGCAGCATCCACAAAGCCATCACATCTTTGCCAGCACGACTATCTGCCAAGCCCGGCCAGGCTGATGGTTGTTTTTTTGTATCTTTCTGATGGGTTTTGATGAAAGAATCTGTGACTCCGGAATTGGTTTGGCTGGAGGGCCAGATACTCCTATGGGCAGAATAGGCTACAGGACAAGGGGAGAAACTGATAGGTTTGCCAACTTTCTACTCACACAAAACTGAACACCCTTGCCCTGCCTTGCCCCTTCTCCAAGGCCCTGCCCCTTCTTCGAGGCCCTGCCCCCCCGCTCACTCCATCCCCCCCTCCCTGTCACTCACTCTCCCCATTTTCACTGGGCTGGGGCAGGGGGTTGGGGTGTGGGAGAGAGTGAGGGCACTAGCTGGGGAAGCGGGCTCTGGTGTGGGGTCAGGGATGAGGGATTTGGGGTGCTGCTAGATCTGCTGAAGGCAGCGAGGCTGGTGCCCATACACAGAGGTGAAAGTAAGCCGGTACGCCCCGGTACAGCGTATCGGTAAGAGCCGGTGCACTGTACTGGGGCAGCCCGGCTTCCCCAGGGGGCAATTTAAAGGGCCTAGGGCTCCCAGCAGTGGCTTAAATTGCCTCCAGAGCCCCACTGCTGGAGCCCTGGGGTAGCAGCTGCAGGGCTCCTGTGGTTATTTATTCTACCGCCTGGACCCTTTAAATAGCTGCTAGAGCCCTGTGGCTGCTACTCCAGGGCTCCGGCGGCTATTTAAAGGACTGGGGCGGTAGAAGCAGGGGAGCCCCGGGCCCTTTAAATTGCCTCCAGAGCCCCGCTGCTGGAGCCCTGGGGTAGCAGCTGCAGGGCTCCGGCAGCTATTTAAAGGGCCTGGGGCTAGCCTGCTTCTACCTCCCAGGCCCTTTAAATTGCCCCCTGGAGAAGCCAGGCTGCCCCAGTACAGTGCACCGGCTCTTACCGGTACGCTGTACCGGGACATACCAGCTTACTTTCACCTCTGTGTATAGGCACCATTTCCTCCCCGTTTCCTCCTTTGGTGGGAGGCAGATGGATACCTGTCCTGACCCAGTAAGGAGCACAGAGCTGGGGTTCCTGCAGTGTTACAGGTCCTGGGTCAGCTCCTAGGGAGGTGGTGGAATCTCCTCCCTTTGAGGTTTTTACAGCCAGGCTTGCATGTAGCAGCAATATGGCAGGAGCTGATGGAGCTGGGGGACAGACGACCTGGGCTAAGGTTCGAGGGAGCCTACCACTGGTGTCCAGCCGTGCGCGGAGTAACGCCAGAAACAGTTTCCAGTTTCCCGGAAGCACATGGAAGCAGCGTGTCGTTTCACATACAGCTGGCCCCGATGACTTTATTCAGGCAGAACAATACCAAGTCATTAAGATTACAGCAGCTTTGCCTGGATTTGGCACAGACAGGCAGTATGTTTAATGAGAAGGAAATGGATCCCACATGTCTGAGGGAGTAGCGGGAGGGCTGATCAGCTGGATGTCAAGGGCAGGAGACTGGGAAGTTCTGGATGGCATCATCTACCAACCAAGATTTCTCTGAGGGCTGCACCTGTGCTCCGCAGAGCTCACCCTGCACTTATGTGGGGGCCAAAAGCCACATTTCTGTGTGAACAACTTGGAACCCAGACTCTCCCCCCGCGGCTGTGGTTCCCGCCAAGAAGCCCCACTGCCGCTACTTCAGGGCTCCGGGGGCTATTTAAAGGACTGAGGCAATAGAAGCAGGGGAGCCGCGGGCCCTTTAAATAGCCCCCGGAGCCCTGGGGTAGAGGGGGCTCCAGGGGCTATTTAAAGGGCCGGGGCTCCAGCTGCCTCTGCTGCCCTGGTCCTTTAAATAGCCGCTGGAGCTCCGCCACTTCCTCAGTGCTCCAGTGGCTATTTAAAGGGCCAGGGCAGTAGAAAAGGGGAGCCCCGGGCCCTTTAAATAGCCCCCGGAGCCCTGGGCTGCTGCTGCTACCCCGGTGGGGGGGGGCACTTACCTTACAGGGTGGGCTGGGGCTGGCTCTGACCCCCTCAACCCCGGCCCTTCTGCCCTAGGCCCCGCCCCTTCCGAGGGCCAGAGCTGGCCCCAGAGTACCGGTAAGTCGCTCGACTTACTTTCACCCCTGCCCATACAGCACGTCAGGGCACTACATCGGTGCTGATTCCGTGGATGCTCCAGGGCTCCAGCACCCAGGGGGAAAAATAGTGGGTGCTCAGCATCCATCAGCCACAGCTGTTTGGCGGTGGCACAGATCAGCTGTTTGGCTACTGGCAGGAGGCACTTGGGGGAGGGCAGAGAGCGGTGGGGTGACCAGACAGCAAATGTGAAAAACCGGGACGGGGGTGGGGGGTAATAGGAGCCTATACAAGAAAAAGACCCAAAAATCGGGACTGTCCCTATAAAATCGGGACATCTGGTCACCCTAGAGAGCAGCAGGTGGCAGGTGGGTGGGGGTCTAAGGGAAGGGGCGGAGTAGGGGCAGGAAAAGGCAAATGTGGGCAGGGCCTCGGGGGTGGAGCACCCACGGAGAAAAATAAAAGTCAGCATCTCTGAGGAACTATGCTACATCTCAGGGGCCCAGTCTTAAAAACACTTCCTGGAAAAGTCTATGGCGAATTAAACTGGTTCTCAAGAGACCATCATTCTCAATCCTTACTGTCCACTACTACATCCAGGGGGTTGATTTGGGCCCTGAATGTCACAAAATGAGCATCCTTCAGCATTCAGGTCCCTGAGTGCCTCTGGAGTCCATACTTCAGAAAGCCTGGATGGCAGGTGGAACGGTTTTAAATTCTGGAATTGCAATGGGAGGGGCAGTGCCTGATACAGTTCAGATTACATAACGGTTTTCATTTTAACCTCTTGGATCCAGTTGCTCCTAATGTCTGATGTATTCACCTTTGGTGATGACATTTGGTGGTGACATGAAGTGTGTGGGTTTTTTCCTGTATTGAAGCAGGGTCTTTTAGAGTAATTGGGTGGCCTGTTTGATGATGCGACCTACTTCTATGATGGTGTGTCCTTGTTTGGTGAAGCCTTCTTTTAAGTGTGTTAAACTATGTTAAGCCTGAACTTTCTTCTTGGAGCATATTCTGTGATAGCCAAGCACCTGGCCGTCAATAACAGATTTCTTGGTGTGTTTTGGGTGATTACTAGATCTGTGAAGGTAGGTGTGGTGATCCGTAGATTTCTTGTGTATATAGCTGACTGTAGGGTTCCATTGAGAAAGCCAATTGTGGTGTCCAGGAAGCTGATGTGGGAGAGTTCTAGAGAGAGTTCTGGAGAGGTGGTGGTTGTTGAAGTTGTGGTGGAAATCTGTGAGGGGGTTTAGGTCGTCTGTCCAGAGGATGAAAATATCATTGATGTATCTCAGATATATCATTGGTTTCTTGGTGCATTTGTCCAGAAATGCTCCCTCAAAGTGGCTCATTAAGAAGTTGGCATATTAGGGAGCCATCATAGTACCCATGGCTGTTCCCACAGTTTGGATAAAGTGTTTGTTGTTGTTCTGGGTGAGGATGAAATGGATGAGTTCGACAGTGTGTTTGGGGTGGAGATCAGAGCATTGTCCATTGTCTTGTAGATATTTGAGGCAGGCTGCAATTCTGTCATTGTGTGGGAAGTTGGTGTGTAGGGAGGTGACCTCCATGGTGGCAAGCATGGTGTTCTGAGGGAGATTATTCATGTTAATTTCACTCTCATAACTGCCCAGAATTCCCTCACTGACTCAGGCTTTCCTATGACTACTTCTCTGTAATGCACGTGCTTTAATCATTATTATCACCTCCCATGTATTGCACATTTCTTAACCCTCCTTCTACACTAGGTGGGTTTTCCTAGGGTAGCTAACCCAGTCAAACTCTAGTGTGACTGCAGTTAGATGGAGATGAAAGTGCTTCTACTGGTATAACTTATGCAGATTCCTTGAACCAGATAAGCATAACTACACTGGTCTAGCTACACCTATGCTTGGGATTTTACTGCACAGCAATGTTGGGGAAAAGTCACACCCCTAATCGACCTAGGTGTGCCAGTACAGTGCACGTTTAAGAGCAGACCAGGCCTCGGGAGCTAGCAAAAGGCCAACTACAAGCTCATCTAACTGAAGCCAATATCCTTAACCCAGCACAATCTGTATTTAGGCCAAGATCTGGGACTTAAACTGCTTTAGTGGCACGGATGGATGATCTTCTGCTGTCTATGGACAGAGGACAGACAAACATTCTCATCCTCCTGGACCTCGCCGCAGTATTTGATTTTGTCAGCCATGAGATACAGCAGTATCACCTGCAATGTAGCAGGAGTCCAGGATAATGCACTAAACTGGTTTGAATCCTTCCTGGAGTGATGCACCGAAGGAGGAGTGATGAGAACCTGCACCTCCACCACTAGACCCCTCATTTGTGGACTTCCACAAGGACCAATTCTCTCTTTGGTCCTTTCAACATCTATCGCCAACCATTAGGTGAGCTGACAACACGGACTCAAGTGCCAGTAATATTCCGCAAAAAGAAAAGGAGTACTTGTGGCACCTTAGAGACTAACAAATTTATTAGAGCATAAGCTTTCATGAGCTGCAGCTCACTTCATCGGATGCATTAGTGAGCTGTAGCTCACGAAAGCTTATGCTCTAATAAATTTGTTAGTCTCTAAGGTGCCACAAGAACTCCTTTTCTTTTTGCGAATACAGACTAACACAGCTGCTACTCTGAAACTAGTAATATTCCGTTGGCACATACCTCTATCTGTCCTTTACCACATACTGCCAGTGTGGCCCAGCGCTTGGGCAAGAGCAGTTCATGGATGCAGAAGCTGAAGCAAGCAAGACAGAGTTGATGCTGTTGGGCGGAGGAAAGCATTCTGAAGAGTTTTCAGCCACAGTTCCATCAATTTGGGTTGACAGTTCACATCCCCAATTGGTCAATTCAATCTGTAGTCCAAGAGTACTCTTGGATTCCTCACTAACGCTGAGGTCTCACACAGCAACCTTCATGAGTAGCATTTTCTACCATCTCTGGTTGGCTAGGAGACTCCGACCCATCCAGGTGGACTGTCACAGGGTCTCGCACCACACTGGAGCCTCTTGCTGGCCGTTTCGGGAATTAGCTCTGGTCAGCGGCTGTGCCCTCCGGTAGTGGTGGCTCTCCCGTCCTTGTCTCTTCCTGCAGACCCACTGCAGTTCCAGTCTCACTGCCTCTGCTTCGTGGCACAGCCCGTTGGCCGTATCACAATCTGAGTTCCCCCCTTCTGGGAGACTCCTTCTGCAACAGTCTAGCAGCGCCGCGCAGCGGCTTGGCAGTCCATAGCCTGGCTGCTTCTTCAGCGCGAGTGTGGGGGGACCCAGGCCCACCCACTACTGTGGATCCCAGCCCGGGGCTCTGTAAACAACAGTTTCCTGCTGTCCCTCTTTTCTTTCTCCACCAGTCTGTCTCAATTCCCTGGGCCACTTTCCCGCAGCCCCAGCACCTTCGGCTCCTGCCTCTGGCTCATTCTCCCTCTTCCCGGGGCTTCGGGCCTGCAAGCCCTAGCAGCCCTGTTCACAGGGCTAGTGTCTGCAGCCCTCTAGGAAGCCGGTCCCCTCCCTCGGGGTTCCTGCAACAGACTGACTTGCTCTGGCCTGGAGCTTCCTTTTATATGGGCCGTCTGGACCCTGATTGGCTGATCCAGGTGCCGCTCTAATTGGCTGCAGCCACTGCTCTAATTGGCTGTTTCCTTGCAGCCCTCCAGGCTGGGTTTTAACCCTATCAGGGCCAGTGCAGGGCAGACGCCCCTTCACATGGACAGTTACCTGGCCTCCATTATTCCTTACTTTGCCACCTCTCGGCTGGACTACAGCAATTTGATGCACCTGGTCTTGAAATCCTCATCACTTAGGAAACTCCAACTGGTACAGAACATGGCAGCATGTCTGCTCAGCTACACAGGCTACTGCAAGCCCAACATGTCTGTCCTCTGCTCCCTACACTGGATTCCCAGTGGTTTTCAACCTGTGGTCCACGGATCCTTGGGGGATACAGACTATGTCTAAGATTTCCAAAGGGGTCCTCACCTCCCTTTGAAATTTTTTTGGGATCTGCTAATGAAAAAAAGGTTGAAAACCACTGACCTAGAATAACAAGTCAAGTTCAAGGTCTTGGTCCATCTCTTCAAGGCACTCCAATGGCCTGTGCCTATTTAAAAGAGGCTAGAGCTCTGGAAGGAAGGCTGTGGTCAATAACTTTGCTCCTCTGGCACAAGAGAACTCTTTACCATAAGGGCAAAACTCATCTGTGCAGAAGACAGGACTTTCTTGGGGGCTGGTCTGAGACTGAAATGAACTTCCCCAGGTACTAAGGACTATGCCAAACTTCCCCACTTTCCACTCCAAGTGCCAGACGCATGTCCTTGACCTGCCACCTCTAACACAAATATAGAGCTTCATGGATATTGAAAAAACTAACCCTAAGACCCTACCAAAACAAGACACTGCACTAAACAGGCTCCTCCGGGGTGGGGAAGCTGAGAGAACAAACTTGGAAGTAGCCACATTGCTCAGTGCTCAACTGGAAGGCACTTGGATGCTATGGTAATGAATGCAGTATTACAACCCACATAGAATAGGAGCAATTCAGCGGATAATGCCGTTAACTTTGACGTGGATTTAGCTTAGCGCAGAGGCATCCTTGGGGCTACCTACGCATTAGGAATTGCCTCAGTTTAACTCAGCTGTTTCCTAAATCTATTGAGTTAAATTGGTGGAGCCCCCTTCCCACCGCCTGTCACTGAGCTACACTAGAGTGCTATCAGCCACAAATGTAAGCGTATCCCCTCCGCACCCAAGAGAGGGGATCTGGAGCAATTATGTGTAGACCGGACCTGAAGTCAAGGCTGAGAGCGTTTGAGGCCAAGAGTTGCCCCAGACCTAACTCCTGTGCTGCCCCAGTGACAGCAATGGCTCGAGTGAGCCAGATTTTCCGCTGGTATCAATCAGTGTAGCTCCAGTTCAGCAACGCCAGTTTACACCAGCTGGGGTCCAGCCCATTGTCTTCCCTGAAGTTACTTTGACCCTGGTGAAAGCAAGAGGAGAATCTGCCCACTGGCCTCAACAGGTCGCTGCTCCAGAGCGAGTTGCAGTGCCTTACTGGGGGCTGAGCAGCAATGGACGGCTAGGGCCTGTGGACCCTGCGGATGCCTGGCATCAATTCCATGTGGCTCGAAGGTCCATCTGTTTCCCATATTACCCCAGCTCTGAAGGCTTGCTGGGCTCAGCCAGCTATTCTCATTTCCCATTGACATTTTGCAGATGCGACTATGAAAAGAGTGGTTTCTTGTTTAAATTATTTCCTACATGCATTCGAAAGGCAGAACAAACCATCAGATGCCAGCAGCCTGTAACTCTTATTTGATGATGAACAAAGGAAGCATTTGCCCTCTTCGCTTTCCCATGGAACTATTTTTGTAGCTGTTCTATTTATGTTTGAAAAAGCAGTGATTTTCCAAAGTGTGGAATGAGTCACAGAGGGGGAGAGAGAGGAAATACCCTTTGTGTCCAATAGCTAGTGCGAAATAGCAGTCGAGTATGTACCAGTGAGGTGTGTGTGCAATGCAGGTGTGTGCATGTATCATAGAATCATAGAATATCAGGGTTGGAAGGGATCTCAGGAGGTTCTAGTCCAACCCCCTGCTCAAAGGAGGACCAACCCCCAACTAAATCATCCCAGCCAAGGCTTTGGCAAGACGGACCTTTAAAACCTCTAAGAATGGAAATTCCATCACCTCCCAAGGTAACGCATTCCAGTGCTTCACTACCCTCCTAGTGAAATAGTGTTTCCTAATATCCAACCTAGACCTCCCCCACTGCAACCTGAGACCATCGCTCCTTGTTCTGTCACCTGCCACCACTGAGAACAGCCGAGCTCCATCCTCTTTGGATCCCCCCTTTAAGTAGTTGAAGGCTGCTATCAAATCCCCGCTCACTCTTCTCTTCTGCAGACTAAATAATCCCAGTTCCCTCAGCCTCTCCTCAGACATAGTGTGCCCCAGCCCCCTGATCATTTTTGTTGTTCTCCGCTGGACTCTCTCCAATTTGTCCACATCCCTTCCGTAGTGGGGGGCCCAAAACTGGACGCAGTACTCCAGATGTGACCTCACCGGTGCCAAACAGAGGGGAATAATCACGTCCCTCGATCTGCTGGCAATGCTCCTACTAATGCAGCCCAATGTGCCCAATATACATGCATATGCAGGTGTGTACGTGTGTGTGCACAAGCGCACGTGCATCAGAGGATGTGCATGTGTTTTGGGTGTGTGGGAGGGTGTGTGTGAAGACCATAATTCAAGCAGAGACCAGAATCTGCTCTCTGTTACCCTGCTGCAGCCCCACTGAAACCAGGGGGGTTTCACTGGCCCCTCCCACAGTCAAACCCACTGAAGCAGGCCTGGGAGAGGAAATGTCCATGAGTGCCCCCTTGCAGAAGCCCTCCTTTCAGGGAGCCAGATCCTCCCCAGCCCTACCCGCCCAGAATGAGCTGCAGGGCCAGTCCCCAGGGCCGTGTGCTGCTCCAGGGGGGTCCCCAACAGGTTGCGGCCATTGAGCTTCTGCGTTTCTGTGTAGGCTTTGGCCCCGATTGCTCCATGATGGCTTCATGGGGGTTACAGTGCTAGGACTCCCCAATATTGCAGCTGCCCCTAGGATCCCAGTCCCAGCCTGTATTTGTTTGTTTGGTTGGTTGGTTGGTTGGTTGCTTGTTTCCTAGGCTCCATGCACAGAAGTGTATTCCCCATTCAGCCCTATTCCTGGCCCACCAATTGCTCCCCCCAGCCTAGACTCTGCCCCGCTGCACGAGCGGGAGCTCTGGAGCAGCGCTATGGAGAGGTTGGAATTCCTCCCCTTTTGCATGCAGGGAGGACACGTGGGCGTGGGGCTCTGGGGGCGGCCTGCCCCATGTCATTCAGCACGTACCTCTGCTGAGCCCAGCTACACTAGTGTGATAACTGCGGGGTGACGCCAGGCCCACCCTGCAGCTGCTGCAGAAGAAAAGGGCCTCTCGCTGGTAATGGTGCAGAAGGGGGGTCCCTGCCCCCTGGTGTTCACTCGGCTGGGCTGCAGACCCGCACTGACTCTGCTGGGGTTCTCCGTGGGCTGTGCAGAATGCCCTCGGTTGGTGCTCTTGCACTTCAGGGGCTGAGGAGCTCCGTTTTCTCCCATGCTGAGCCCCTGCAGATGTGAAGCTGGTTTCAGCCTAGCTCTGGAAGAGGCCACTCTCCAGACCTGCAAGTAATCCCTGTCCTGCTCCCACTTCTGCCTTTCTCCCAGCCTCAGACACAATTCCCAGGAGGGGGTGTGGGCTCTGGCTGAGGTGTGGGCTCTGGGGTGGGGCCAGGATGAGGGGTTTGGGGTTTGGGAAGGGACTCTGGCTTGGGGCAGGGGGTTGGGGTGCATGGGGAGGATGAGGACTCCGGCTTGGGGTTGCAGGGACAAAGGGTTTGGCGTGCAGAAGGGGACTCCAGGCTGGGGCCAAGGGGTTTGGAGTGCAGGAGGGGGTGTGGACTCAGGCTGGGGATGTGAGCTCTGGGGTGGGTCTGGGGATTAAGGGCTTAGGGTGCAGGAGGTGGCTCTGGGCTGGTGCATGGGGGTTGGATGTGGGGGGTGAGGGCTCCAGCTGGGGTTGTGGGCTCTGGGGTGGGGCTGGGGATGAGGGATTTGGGGTATGGGACAGGACTCCAGGCTGGGGCAGCAGGTTGGGATGCGGGGTCCCAGAGGCACTTACCAGGGCTCCAAGGAAGTGGCCACTAGATCCCTGCCGCCTCTAGGCACGTGGGTGGCCAGGCAGCTCTGCGTGGTGTGCACAGCTCCCATTGGTCATAGTTCCTGGCCAATGGGAGCTGCGGAGCCAGCACTGGGGGTGGGAGCAGCGCGAGGAGCCTCCCAGTACCTGACCACCCCAGTGCCTAGGGTCTGCAGGGACCTGGCAGCTGCTTCCAGGAGCTGCATGGAGCCAGGGCAGTCAGGGAGCCTGCCTTAGCCCCGCTGCGCCACCGATCGGACTTTTAACAGCCCAGTCAGCAGTGCCTACTGGAGCCACCAGGTTCCCTTTTCGAAAACCAGACGCCTGGCAGCCCTAGAACAGACCCGTAACGTGCCCTAGGCAGGGAGCACAGGCTTGTTCCACCCGTGTAGTCTCTACTGCTTCTCTCCTGGCAGAAGGTCCCTTGGCCTTAATTCTCCCAATGCAGAAGGTTTCTCCTGACAGTGTCCAGACAGCTGTTTTCTCACTTGTACCGGAAACCTCCAGTTACAGCCTTTCTTCCCTGCTAAACCACTCATCTCCTCCTGGCTCTTTTCTCCACTCCCTCTTCATCACCACTAGGCCAGGGGCAAACCGCAGCTGCTCGCACTGAAGGGGACACCCTCTGCTCCAGGCACCCCCCTTTCTTCCCTCCCCAAACATCTCCACCACCCATCAGCCACCCAGAAAAGGGGGCATGTGTGGTGGGGGAGAGGAGCTGGGGCCAGGGAGCAGCTGCAGTGAGCAGCATGCTCCCTCTGCCACCAGCGCGATGGAAGAACATCCAGATCAGTTGCAGATTGATATTGCGGCCTGAAGCAGGACTAACTGCCCTGACTGGCCTGCAGTTCCCCCTCAGAAGAACCATAGGCCAGACCCAGGGCCCTCAGGCACGAGTAGCCTAACTGCTGTCTTGGCCTCTTTGTTGGCTGGTGTGGGAGCTACAGGGTGACAGTCCCTAGGAGGGGGTTGAGCCCAGGGTGTCCTCCGTTCCTAGGCCACCAGCACTTTTACTGGCCATTTCTGCAATTCCACAGCAGGAAGAGCCCTGCAAATGTGTGGTACTTTCTTCCCCACTCCATGCATTTGTGCCCGAGGGAAACATGGGGGCCTTAGATCTTAACGTATTTCTTCCTACAGTGATTCGCCATGGTTACGGTGTGGTGCCTCCCCATGCACGGCCCAGAACAGCAAGCTGTCCCCAGGCGCTGCCTCGCCATGGTTACACAGTCACGGTGTCACGCCTCTGCATGAACTGGGTTAGCATTTTTGGTGCCCTGTCATCTTGCCAACGTGTCTGTAATGTGCTGCCCGCTGCGGCTGCACAGTCTCTCCGGCATTACTGCTGTCCTGATCGCTCCATTTCAGTGGATGTCTGGGGTTCAGATTATTTCCACATTCTTGATGACTTGCACTTTTCCAGTCTGAAGTGCGTTTTGTTGTTTTCTGTCCGTGTTCCTCCCCTCTCCAGCTCCAGGCATGTTGTCTCTGTCCTCGTCCGTCTTTGCAAAACCTCTTAATATACACATTTGGAAAATTGAATTGAGATGTTGTTTACTCTTCTCCTGGATCATTAATGAAGGCATTCATTAACAAAGGACATAGTTCCAATGCATACTGAACCTTTCTTCTCAGCTGGCTACATGCCATTGGCCACTATCCTTTGCTTGCTGACTTTCAGCTGGTTTATCAATCCCTGTGTCCAGGCACAGCCCGAAGGCAGATTTTACCAGATTAAGCTAAACCAAAAGAAGCATGTTTCCACACAGACTGGCACAGCTTTAACTACATCAGTTTAAAAAGGCACCTTTCCTTAAACTGGTGCAAATTTGGGTGTAGACCAGCACAGATCACTGATACAGAACATTAGAACAGCCATACTGAGTCAGACCAATGAGCTAAGCAGCCCAGTGTCCTGTCTGCTGACAGCGGGCAAGGCCAGATGCTTCAGAGGGAATGAGCAGAACAGGGCAGTTAGCAAGTGATCCGTCCCCTGTCCGCCAGTCCTAGCTTCTGGCCCTCAGAAGTTTAGGGACACCCAGAGCACAGGGTTGTGCCCGTGACCATCTTGGGCTAATAGCCATCAATGGACCTATCCTTCATCAATTTATCTCATTCTTGTTTTAATCCATTATTGTTCTGGCCTTCACAACATCCGCTGAGAACAAGTTCCCCAGGTTGACTGTGCGTTGTGTGAAGAAGTACTTCCTTTTGTTTTAAACCAGCTGCCTATTCATTTAATTGGGTGAATTTCATTTTGTTATGTGAAGGAATAAATTACATTTCCTTACTGACTCTTTCCACTCCAGTCATGATTTTATAGATTCTGTCATATCCTCCCTTAATCATTTCTTTTTTCTAAGATGATCAGTCCCAGTCTTATTAAACTCTCCTCCTATGGAAGCTGTTCCATAATCATCATAATTTTTTGTTGCCCTTTTCTGAACTTTTTCCAATTCTACTATCTAATATCTTTTTTTTTTCAGATGGGGTCACCAGAGGGGTACACAGTATTCAAGGTGTAGACATACCATGTATTTATATAGCAGCATTATGATATTACTGTCCCCTTCATAATGGTTCCTAATAGGGCTAGCAAGTGATTAAAAAAAAATCAAAATTAATTGTACGATTAATCACACTGTTAAACAATAATAGAATAGCATTTTTTAAAAATATTTTTGGATGTTTTCTACATTTTCAAATATATTGATTTCAGATACAACACAGAATACAAAGTGCACAATGCTCACTTCATATTTATTTTTGATTACAAATATTTGCACTGTAAAAAACAAAAGCAGTCAGCAGTATTTCCCGCAAATGTAAACAAATGTGTTTGTCTTAATGATTGGCTGAACAAGAAGTAGGACTGAGTGGACTTGTAGTCTCTAAAGTTTTACATTGTTTTGGTTTTTAGTGCATTTATGTAACAAAAAAAATCTACATTTGTAAGTTACACTTTCACAATAAAGAGATTGCACTTCAGTACTTGTATGAGGTGAATTGATTTTTTTTGTTTATCATTTTTACAGTGCAAATATTTGTAATCAAATATAATAATATAAAGTGAGCACTGGACACTTTGTATTCCATGTTGTAATAGAAATCAATATATTTGAAAATGTAGAAAAACATGCAAAAATATTTAATACATTTCAACTGGTATTCTATTGTTTAACATTGCGATTAAATGCAATTAATTTTTTAATCGCGATTCAGTTTTTTGAGTTAATTGCATGAGTTAACTGTGATTAATCAACAGCCCTAGTTCCTAACATTGTTCGTTTTTTTCACTGCTGCTGCATGTTGAGTGGATGTTTTCAGAGAACTATTCAGAATGATGCCCAAATCTCTTTCTTTCTTGGTAATAGCTAATTTAGACCCCATCATTTTATATGTATAGTTGGGATTATGTTTTCCTATGTGCATTACTTTGCACTTATCAACATTGAATTTTGTCTTCCATTTTGTTGCCCAGTTACCCAATATTGTGAGATCCCTTGGTAGCTCTTCACAGTCTGCTTTGGACTTAATTATCTTAAGTAATTTTGTATCATCCGCAAATTTTGCCACCTCACTGTTTACCCCTTTTTCCAGATCATTTAGGAATATGTTGAATAGGACTGGTCCCAGTACAGACCCCTGAGGAACACCACTATTTACCTCTCTCCACTGTGAAAACTGACCATTTATTCATACCCTTTATTTCCTGTCTTTTAACCAGTTACTGATCCATGAGAGGACCTTCCCTCTTATCCTATGACTGCTTATTTTGCTTAAGAGCCTTTGGTGAGAGACCTTGTCAAAGGCTTTCTGAAAATCTAAATACACTATATCCACTGGATCCCCCGTATCCACATGCTTGTTGACCCCTCTCAAAGAATTCTAGTAGATTGGGGAGGTATGATTTCCCTTGACAAAAGCCGTGTTGACTCTTACCCAATAAATCATGTTCATTGATGTGTCTGCTAACTTTCCTAGAGTTTGAACAGTTTGCCTGATACTGAAGTTAGGCTGATTGGTCTGTAACTGCCGGGATCACTTCTGGATCCTCGTGTTAAAAATGAGCAACCTCAGTGCTGCCAGCTCTCACAATGATTTTGCAGTGATGGGATTGGCCGGGCTGGAACCAGCTGGCAATGATGAAACTCCACCCTCTAGAAAATATCAGCCCTGCCTGGGGAAGAGAATCATCTGATTGGATGCCTGCCCAATGCCCCGCCTCCTGAGTTAGAGCAACCAATCAAGAACTGTTGCAGGAAGTGGGATCTCTCTCTCTTCCCCTTCCCCACCCTCAGGAACCAGAAGCCATTCTCACAGTAGGGTTTGGAGGAGGGAGCATAGAGCTCAGCAGCTCAGGATGGCCACCTCGCCCGACCCTTCTGTGAACAATAGGGGCAGAGAAATTGTGATGTTCCCCTCTGGTGTTATGCAGACCGGTGATCTGCTAGTTCACTCCAATCCTTGACTCTGGGAGCCAGCCTTACCCTGCTCTGCTGTGAGAAGCTCCACTCCTGGGCTGTTCACGCATAGCCTCTGGCATGTAAGCTGCTCCTTGGATTGTGTAACCAAATGACACTAGTCAATATCTCCAGTCTCAGACACAACCCTAGGTACCTCCATCTTGCAGTGTCCAGTTATGCCTTCGGATGCTGCAAGCTTATATGAGTTCATCAATTTAACATAGAAATTGATACGTTCCAGGCTTGTTATCCCAAGGGGAGTCTCTGACACACTTCAAACCAAATGCACTGCTTCAGGTAGAATAAACAAAGAAATTTATTAACTATAAAGATAGCTTTTAAGTGATTATAAGTCAAAACATATGTCAGATTTGGTCAAATGAAATAAAAGCATAATGCATTTCTAAGCTGATCTTTTAACACTTTCAGTGCCCTTACAAACTTAGATGCTTCTCACCACAGCTTGGCTGGTTGCCCTTCAGCCAGGCTCTCCGCTTTGATCAGTACTTCAGTCACTTGGTGGTGACATCTGTAGATGGAGGTGGAAGAGAGACAAATTGGAGAATTGGGCCAAAAGAAATCTGATGAGGTTCAACAAGGACAAGTGCAGAGTCCTGCATTTAGAAAGGAAGAATCACATGCACCGCTACAGACTGGGGACCGACTGGCTAAGCAGAAGTTCTGCAGAAAAGGACCTGGGGATTACAGTGGACAAGAAGCTGGGTATGAGTCAGCAGTGTGCCCTTGTTGCCAAGAAGGCCAATGGTATATTGAGCTGTATATATAGGAGCATTGTCAGCACTGGTGAGGCCACACCTGGAGTATTGTGTCCAGATTTGGTCCCCCCACTACAGAAGGGATGTGGACAAATTGGAGAGAGTCCAATGGAGGGCAACAAAAACGATTAGGGGGCTGGGGCACATGACTTATGAGGAGAGGTTGAGGGAACTGGGCTTATTTAGTCTGCAGAAGAGAAGAGTGAGGGGGAATTTGATAGCAGCCTTCAACTACTTAAAGGGGGGATCCAAAGAGGATGGAGCTCAGCTGTTCTCAATGGTGGCAGGTGATAGAACAAGGAGCAATGGTCTCAAGTTGCAGTGGGGGAGGTTTAGGTTGGATATTAGGAAACACTATTTCACTAGGAGGGTGGTGAAGCACTGGAATGAGTTACCTTGGGAGGTGGTGGAATTTCCATTCTTAGAGGTTTTAAAGGCCCGTCTTTCCAAAGCCTTGGCTGGGATGATTTAGTTCGTGTTGGTCCTGCTTTGAGCAGAGGGTTGGACTAGATGATTCTATGAGAGAGGAAGAGCATGGAAAATGTCTCT
Source organism: Dermochelys coriacea (assembly GCF_009764565.3). Lineage (NCBI taxonomy): Eukaryota > Metazoa > Chordata > Testudines > Dermochelyidae > Dermochelys > Dermochelys coriacea. The sequence goes on along the minus strand of NC_050078.2, from coordinate 77,069,346 downwards.
CCCTTTTATCATGTTCTTTCTTCCCTCATGGCTTTGCTCCCCCCCCATTCGGAGTCAGGTGAGCATTACCTCATCACAGTCCCAAACTGACCAAAGGAAGTGGGATGGAGGACTCACTCGAGAGTCCAACCGATCTTTTTGTTGCTGCCTAGGCCAGCGTTCTTCGTTCCTGTGAGGCTGGGCTGGGTTTGTCCCATACCTGCCCTGATGTGGTGTGAACTGCCTCTCAGCTCTTGGAGAGTTTTTTCCTGGGCTTATTTTAAGCCATGAAGATACATTTTCAGCCTCATAATGATATACATGAAATTATAACCTATTACCTTACTATAACATTACTGTAACATTTACTATAACATCACTATAACAGCCATGCTCAGTGCATCATGAGTCTTCTGAAGACACCCAACATGACAAACTTTGCATTGGATACCACACAATCATTTTATAAAGATGAACATAGGGGTGTAGGGTGTTCCCCCGAGGTACAGAGCGTCATAACGATGACTCTCCCCCTCCCCCATCCAGCGCCCACCTGGGAAGTGGGGGAAGGAGGAGCAGCGGGAGTCTGGAGGGCTGAACTGAGAGATGCACTGGGGAACAGGATTGATGTGCAGATGGGGAGCAGGGGATGGGCCGATGTGAGGTGAGAGCTCTGGGAGCGGAGCCAGGATCCCTTTACCCAGAAAGTCTGGGAGAGTGGGCAGCACTAGCTGTCACCCACACAAGGGGGGTGGGCTGGGGGAGCTCAACAAACAAACAACAGAATAAAAAACACAAGAGGTATTTTTTTTAATCTCATGATTTGGGGGGCCATTCTTGTAATTTTGGGGGGGGGGGTCTGTCTCATGAGTTTTGCTCTCTTTAGGGTAGCATACTGTAGCCGTAACCATTCCCAGGGCTGCTTAGGGCACCACCAATTAGGGGGCACCAAAAAAAATGAGATTTTTTGGGGGAAAAAATTTGATATTTCAAAAAAAGCATCGAAGTCATCATCATGGGAAAAATCAGAACGTTTTTAGACTTCATTACACTCCACTACACACTCTTCCCCCGTTTATCCATTTTCTTTTTATTACTTATCCCCACCTAAACCAAGGGGGCGTCCTACTAACATAGATCAAAATAATGTGAGGAAATCAGATCCTGTCATGTATTGCATTAAATTTATATTTTATTATTGATATATTCATCTGAGCTATACGTACTTGATTCGTTTTTTTCTTTCATATATATATACACATAAAAATAGTGTACATTGTGTCGTTTGTTTTTTTTTTCAAATTCAGACAACTGAGATAAGGAGCAGGATGAAACGTAACCGAGTGGAGCACAGAAATGTAAACTGGCGGAAGAAAAGAAACAAAAATCTAGTGAAATTTTCCAAAATCTTCCAAAGCTGACATCTTTTTTCAAAGCGAATCAATAAGAAGCAACATCTTCTCTCAGTAGCACAGACATCATTCCAAAACCTGTAGGTGTTTCAGAGATTGACCCTTCTTCTATTAGTGAAACAAACACCATTCCAAAACATGTGGATATATCAGAGACTGTAACTGATCATCCTATTCCTGGTGGTAAAACAGATATTGTTCTAGAAGGTGTGGATGTGTCAGCGACCAAAGCTGCTCATGCTGTAAATAATAGGAGAAAAGATCCTGGTATATGGGTTGATTTAAGTTCTGATAATGTAGCTTACTGGATAGATCATGGACCAAATGACTGTCAACACCATACCGGGCCATTTGAGAAATCACGTCGGACTTTTACCAATGGCAAACAAACAAGATACTGTCCACAAAAAATATTTTTTGACATGAAAGCGAATGATGAGAAATGCACTCGAGAATGGCTGCTGTATTCACCATCAACAGGGTCTGTGTACTGTTTTGTTTGCAAACTTTTTGCATATAAACCTTCAAAATCCCGATTTAGTGACTGGCAGAATACTGTTTTAATTGAACAACATGAAAATAGCACTACTCACAGAGATTCAATGTTGACATATTTAAATTGAAGACAGGGCTTTGGATTGACACAAAAATTGGAAGAACAAATTAAAGGAGAGCATGAATACTGGCAACGTGTCTTGCTGTTATATGTTATAGCTATTATTCAAACATTAGCTGAATGTGGTATGCCTTTCCGGGGATCAAATGACACATTTGGATCATTGCAGAATGGAAATTTCTTGGGATTGTTGGAGCTTTTGGCTCAGTTCGACTCATTTTTAGCAGGCCATATCTCAAAATACGGGAATGCTGGCAAAGGTAACCCATCATACTTATCCAAGACAATATGTGATGAACTCATTGGTCTAATGAGTGACAAAGTTCGTTCAGCTATTGTGGATTAAATAAGTACTGCTGGGTACTTCTTTTTATCTGTTGACTCTACACCTGATCTTTCACATATTGATCAATTGAGTATTGTACTAAGATATGTGTCTCCCACAGATGGAAAACCAGTTGAACGATTTATAACATTCCTCAACTTGAAAAGCCACACTGGTGAAGAAATGGCAAATCAAGTACTGCATTATCTGTGCCAAGGTTGCAAAAGAGATTTCTCAAAGTGCAGAGGTCAGTCTTATGACAACGCTGCCAACATGTCAGGGCGTTATCAAGGGATGCAGAAGAAGCTTTCAGAACAGAACAAATATGCCATATTCATACCATGTGCTGCACACTCTCTCAATCTTGTTGGCCTCAGTGCTGTTGATTGTTGTCCGGTGGCAGTAAGTTTTTTCTCAACAGTCCAGTTACTTTATACATTTTTCTCTGCCTCAACACACCGATGGGCAGTTCTTAAAACACATTTGGGCAATGATCGTGTGTTGAAATCTCTTTCTAATACTCGCTGGGAGGGACATGCAGTGGCAACAAGTGCAATTCTGGAGTCCTACTCAAAGATTGTGGATGCATTAGAAAGTATACCTGAAGACCAATCACAAAAGGGAGAAACTATATGAGAGGCAGAAAACATTGCAAACAAGATGCAAGAACTAGAATTCATATTCAGAAAATCTAGAAAGAAGCTATTTTAATTTCAGCATACATGTAAGTTTTGTGTCATTTGGAAAAATAAAATTGTATTTTATGGTATAGTCCTGTTTTAAATTTGAATTACATATGGGGAGGCACCATAATCTTTTCAGTGCTTAGGGCCGCTAAAGGTCTTAATCCGGCCCTGACCATTCCCAGCTGTAATACACAGGAATAGGTGTGCTAAATAGCACAGGATAAAACTGAGGGAGATGTGATGGCCCCATAAGAACACTCCAGACAATGGGACGTAGTACCAGCATCTGTATCAGTCCCTGGCAGGAGTCACTATACAGTGCCCGGTACCTCAGCAAACCCCAAACAGCAATGATCTGGGGTGGGAAGGTGACAGTGTCCCCCACGAATCCATTGTTAGTTAGTTTTTAATCTCAAAAGAGAGACTAGTGTTTCCCACTGCAAGAGCGGATGACACCTAAATCGTTGTGTCATGCCATGACAGACCGGGGGTGGAGAAGGGGGGTCATCCTTCACGCACACACACACACAGTGGCAGCTCTTTCTTCTGCCATACAGAGATTCAGGAGAGAGAAACCAACAGGTAGCTCCAGGACCGGCTCACAACATTTTGGCACCTGAGGGGGAGCGCTCAAATGATGCCCCCATGTCCCCTTGCTTGGGCCAAAACTTTGAAACTCTGGGTCCTAGTGGTGCCCCCCGCACAGTATGGCACCTGAGGTGGCCACCTCAATTCGCCTCATGGTAAAGCCAGCCCCAGGTAGCTCACCAGGGTACGTGAACTGTTAAATAATAAAGTCAGGACCTTCCGTCGCTCATGTTCCTTTGCTGGGATGGAGACACCTACGTTCTCAGATCATGGCAGCTGCAGAAAGGAAATCTGCAAAACACATAGATGGTGTTAGCACAAACTGACGATTTCCTGTGGGAAGCTTTTCATTGGCGGCATTGTCCTTCCTACACAGCAAAATGGTCTAATCTGTAACTGGAAACTCCCTCCAGTCCCACCCAGCAAGGGAAAGTTAAAACCCAGACACACTGAACTGAGCTGAGAGGCAGAACAAAAGGCATCACAGGTCGCTTCCACACGGGTTTCTGAATGTCTAACCTCTTTTTAACCCTTTTCTTTGCTCTCCAGCAGTGTCATCTCTTTCTAACACAGCCGCGCCCTGTCACACCAACCAAGTCAGGAAGCAAAACTCTAGCTACTAGTTCTTAGCAGGATCACTTCAGGCTTGCAAATGAAGGCCTCCTGCTGGCTTTTAGCCACTCTACCCATTAGACATCTGGGTGTATTTTAAAGTGTGGATCGTTCTACGTCCCCCTCTGTGCATTTCACTACAGGCAAACCAGGTTTCTTTAGACCTACTGTACTGGAGAGAGGCTGCTGCTCTGAACAAAAAGCATCACAATTTGCTGGCTATCCTCTGCTGGCCACGTTATTACACAGGTGAGCTGGGCCTGGTCTTTAAACATTAGGATATCTGCATTAAACTATGCAGGAAGGAGGCTGAAACACAAACACACACCCCAAATCGAATCATGGCCTAAAGAGTTCAGCATTTCCTATTTATTAGGCAATTATCACTGTTATCTGAGTTTTCTTTTTGCGAATACAGACTAACACGGCTGCTACTCTGAAACCTGTTATCTGAGTGACTCAGCATAATAAAGAGAGCCCCAGGCTTTGACCTTCCAACTTCCATGCTGTGTGGGAGTCTTAATGTTTGCTAGTGCCAGAAAAGTGAGGGAGATCAGGCAGAGGGGATGGGCAGGAGGAGGATTTCATATTAGTTTAGACAAGCTTGGAGTTCCTTTGCTTTAAGCTGGCATTCTGAGATCGGCTCAGGGTCACAGGCTGCAATCCTCATGGTCATGTAAACAAGGTTTCCCCCAGGGGCCTGCAGCCAGAACCAGCCTCTCCAAGACTGGGAGGGAGAGAAATCCAAGGAGAAGTTTGAAATGTCATTCCTGGGCTCCAGTGTACAGGCTTGTGTTCTGAAAGGAAGTGCATTGCCCTTCCATAAGGACCGAACCCCGGCTCGCACCTGCAGGGCTGTGAATTGAGTGAAAATTTGTTGCAGCCAGTGCTTTCAGGTAAAACACTGTGCTTGTTTCTCACAGTTCAAATGGACACTTGGACCAGCAGGCTCCAAACCTTCTTTTTACAGCTAGAAAAATCTGCATGCAAACTCTGCTTAATTATTCCATGTGTGGGTTTTCTTTCTGAAACAAACTCTTCAGTGCCCTTTTTGCAGAAGAGATGTTGCTGTCCTAGCATTTATAGGAGGAAAGAAAACAAGGGAATCCAGCAAAGGAACAGATTTCAGTTTCTACCTTCCAAGGAGATTCTTATACAAACAATGCAAGCAATTTTCTTTTCAATAAATTACGCTGTGATTAGCTGTAAGGCCTTAGATGGGTGAATTTATTAGAAGAGAATATATACTCTGGTTAACCTATTCTGTTGTTCACAGAGAGAAGATCTTTCTTCTGAAGATCTCACAGGACTTTACAAACTTCAACTAACCTTCACATCACCCATGTTAGGTATATGGCATTATCAGATGCATTTTTTACATGGAGAAATTGAGTTAGAGAAGTTCTGTGTGGCTTGCATGCAAACGCCCTGCCTGCACTAGGAAAATGAAACCTTACTGAAAATAGTTTTCAACAATGGATCCACATGGACCAGTATTTAAGTGATAATGTAAACAGGACAAAATAATTGTCAATAACATTTCAGGAAGTGTGACCGATTCTTCACCCGCTAGCGTGCAACGGTGGCTAGCTCTGATGTGAGCCCTGCCATTTTAATGCTACTTCCAGCTCAGGTCAGTGTTAACAGAGCCTGCTCAATGTACAAGCCAATCAAACACATTGTGTGCCATATATTGCCCCAGCAAATGTAAATTCTGGAGCACGATCACAAGTCAGCTTGCAGGTGCTATCCTAGCCCACTAGCCCTCACAGCTTGTCTAGAGCGCATCTGTTAGTGCCTCCAGATTTATAGGAGATACAAAAATCCTATTTGGATTTTCTGGGATTCACGGTAGCTGCTATGGCCTTGACCCTGAACATTCCCGCAAGAGAATCCATGACAGTCACATGTCAAGAGTCAGTTCTGGCTCTTCTCCTCATTCCGAAGGCATTTAGCAAGTCTTCTGTGGGCGTGGTGTTTCCACTGCCTGCTTTCCCCATGGCCAGGCCCTGACATTGTCCTGCTGGGTCCAGGCAGTGTGAGGTGGGAGGATGGGTGATGCAGGACTATATAGGAGCTGACAGGGCCCTTGATTGTTTTTCTGCAGACTTTGTAACATGTGGTATTTTCAATCAATATAGAATCGGTTGTAAAGAAAGTGCAGAGGTGTTTGTGGGGGGAGCTGAGCTCCGCCTTCCTTCTTCCTCTGTGAATCAGTGAATGGCATTGGGGAATGGCTCCGGGAGAGCTGACACATTTGCTGATGTTCCCACATGTTGTACCTCCGGACAGGAATTTGATTGATCCAGGGGAAATGTGGCTCACTGTGGGAATGTTTGTGTAATGGGTGTTGGCTTGGTTTAAATGCTATTTACAAAGTGTAGAGTGAATTCTATTGCTTTGTAATTTGGTCCGTTTCACCGTGTTTATGCTACTCTTAAATTAACTAGCCACTTTCAGTGGCACGGAACTTTCCAAAAGTGTGACCGTTTCTAATTTGTCTGAGTCCTGTGGCAAGACACGCTTCCTGTGTCCACCTGTAACACCCGTTTGTCGAGATGGAACCTCCCTGACTGGAGTGAGATGGAGCTCCCCTCTAGAGACACAGAAGAGCAGCTCACTGGAAGTGGGGGGCTCAAAGCTGCTTTCTTTGACAGTGTAAATAACAAACATTAACATATGTGTGTGGGTATGCTGGCTGCCTCAAGAGTTTAACAAAGAAATTGCAGCTATGCCCACATGACCACCCTCAACAGTCCTGGATCTTTGTGCATGTCATGAAAATATCACCACCAAGTTGCAACACAGTGGGTTGGACCAATATCAACCCTGGCTGGATACCAACAGCTGCAATCATAGCCAATGCAGAGATGACAGGAGGGTTATCGGGAGACAAACCTAAGGATAACAAATAAAACCATCGTAGGGTATGTCAACACTGCAGTTAGACACCCACCGCTGGCCTGTGCCAGCTGATTTGGGTTCAGGCTAAGGAGCTGTTTAATTACCATGTAGACATTCAGGCTCACAAGCTCTGAGACTTCCCCCCTCGCAGGGTCCTAGACCCTGGGCTCCAGCCCGAGTCTGAATGACTACACCACAATTAAACAGCCCCTTAGCCTGAACTCCGTGAGCCCGAGTCAGCTATCACTGGCCAGCTGTGGGTGTCTAATTGCAGTGTAGACGTACCCTTGGGGTACCCTGTCCTTTCTATGAGTTACACACAAAATACTACCTCAAAGCAATGTGAAGGTTGCAAGATCAAACATCCAAAAGTTAGAAAGTGCCAGAATTAAGGTCCTCCATGGAACCTTAATGCAGCCCTCTTGTGTGTATTCATTATAATACAGTCTTTAATAACATGATCACATCCTGTTTTTCCACAGGACCCTTGCCTGGGTGGACGATGCTCACTGACCGAGCAGCTGTTCAATATTTTGTTTTCTCTTCATTGTTCAGTGTGTGGCCCAAGGCCGGATTTACTGCTCGCTGTTCAAACCCTGCTGTGAAAGCAGAATTACAAATTTCCTCCTCGGCTCTTCTGCGGTGCTCCTCAGTACAGCATCTGAGTGCTTCACCAAATGAATGACTTTATCTCCACAACAGCATCTCCATGGGATAAGTGGGGAGTATCTCCAGGTTAGAGATGGGACACTGAGGCACAGAGAGATTCGTGTAAAAAGTGTCCACTCATTTCAGGTGCCCAGTTTGAGTTTGATTTTTGCAGAGTACGTAGCATTCTAGAGGGAGTAGTGTTCATAGTAGAGCGCCTGTTGCTTTCAGCTGCAGCTGTGAGCATTCAGCACGTCTGTAAATCAACCCCAGCCTCTCAAACTGGGGCCAAAAAATGAGGAACGCAAAAGTAGTGACAGCCTGTGAAAAGTCTGATTTTAAGTGACTCACCCAGAATCACATAGGGACTCTGTGGCAGAGGCAGAGAGAGAATCCAGTTTCGGAGGGCATTTATTCTTGTTCATTAACAGTCACCGATGCGTTCCGTCTCCTGCCAATTGACGCTTCATCAGAATTTAGCCCCCTGACTTCAAGAGCGCAACGCTGCTGTACACCAGCTGGGGATCTGGCCTATTGACTCCAATGGAACAATGCTATTTTTCACCAGCTGGGCATTTAACCCATTGACTTTTGTATGGAAGAGGTAGGGGTAGGATCTGATACTGCAGAGCAGCATCCAGCTGCCTGAACTGTGAGCCCATCCTTTCTCTTCCTGCAGCTGCGCCATTCACTGTGCGCCTCCCAACCTCTGTGACAAAGAAGCAGGGATCCTATTGATAACAGCCTCCTTCACTACACAGCCCCGAATCATGCCCAGAGCTGGTCTAGCCAGTACACTCAATAAGGCAGGGGCTTCTGGGGGGAAAATAGTATGTGATCATGTAATTAAAGGCTGTCTTATAATGCATAGGCACAAGGAAGAGGGAAGGCAAATTAAAGTCACACAGACAACCTTAATTCTGGCATTTCCTATCTTCTGAGTGCTTGAGTTCGCAGCCTTAATAATGTTCTTTTAAGATAGCTTTTAGTGTGTAATTTCCTAGGTTCTTAAAAAAAGCAAAAACAGAAAATCCATCCTGTGGCATCATACTGACACCCTTATGGGTCATCAGCAGGCTTGGAACCTTGACATCCACAACTCAGACCTCTGCTGCTTGAACTAATGGAGTAACTGGTAGCAGTAGTAGGTTGTCATCCTCTGTGTGGATCCGCAGCAGAGAGGATGAGACGCACTTTAGCAGTGGGTTCACAGATATTTGCTAGCAGCAGAGGAGTGGTTATTCCCCCTCCCATCCCCAACAGGTCCCCTCTGTATTCCAGTCAAGTGGCTTTCTCTACCGTACTGCTTGTTCAGCAGGGGGCTCTTTGTCTCCCCTGTGCTATCACTCTCCCTGCAACATCCAGGAGGAGCAATTGCAATGACAGCGCAGTTCAGCCCCTACCATACCAGGATGGAACATGGGCGGTCATTCGGTGGAGGTGCCACATGTCCAGTCCAGGTGGCATGGAGGAGCTGTGAATAGGGTTGCCAACTGTCTAATCAGACAAACCAAACACACTTGCCCCGCCCCCCACCCCTTCCCCCAGGCCCCACACTACTTACTCCATCCTCCCTCCCTCTGTCACTCACTCTCCTGACCCTCACTCACTTTCACTGAGGTGGGGCAGGGGTTGGGTAGCGGGAGGGGGTGCAGGGTGCAAGCTATGGGAGGTAGTCTGGGTGCAGGAGGTGGCTCCAGGCTGGAGTAGGGGATTGGGGTGCAGGAGGGGGTGCGGGGTGCGGGGTCTAGAAGAAAGTTTGGATGTAGGAGGGGGCTCTGGGCTGGGGTAGAGGGTTGGGGTGTGTGGTGCAGGCTCCAGCCGGGCAGTGCTTACCTCGGGCAGTGCCCGGTCGATGGCACAGCAGGGCTAAGGCAGGCTCGCTGCCTACCCTGACCCCACGCCACTCCCAGAAGCGGCTGGCACGTTCCTGCAGCTCCGGAGGGGTGAGGGGGGCAGGAGGCTCTGCATGCTGCCCCTGCCTGCAGGTGCCGCCCCCACAGCTCCCATTGGCCACAGTTCCCGGCCAATGGGAGCTGTGGAGTCGGCGCTTAGGGCAGTGTGTGGAGACCCCCTGCCCACCCCCCACCAAGCCACAGGAACGTGCCAGCCGATTCCGGGAGCAGTGTGGAGTCAGGGCAGGCAGGAGCCTGCCTTAGCCTTGCTGTGCCATCAGACTTTTAGTGCCCTAAAATCTCCCAGATTGGCTTCAGTAGCCTCCAGGAGATAGGGCCTGATTCCAGGAGATTCCTGGCAAAACCAAGAGGGTTGGCAACCCTAGTTGTGAGGGGACACAGTACGCTCAGTGTATGCAGACTCTTCAGAGAATTTAGCTGCCGAACTCTTACAAGCCTCTACTGAACTTGTGCAAACTGAGATTTCTCTGTTCAACAAAACATGGACAAAACAATGTATTTCCCCTAATCTCCTTCTCAGAAATGGCTGACTGTTTGAACTAAGATTTTTCCAAAAAATTCAGCATTAGGCAGACACCCCATATAAATTTAAAACCAAGCAGTTAAAGTTCGGCAAAGTTATAAGCAACTGAAAACAGGATCTTATAATAGAACACATTGAGCAACTTTAACTATATGTCGCACTGCCAGCTCTGCCTACAGTGAAAGGGTCTAAATAAAATATTTAAGGTTAAATCCTAGCTCTGTTGGCATTAATGGGGGGCTTTCCACTGATTGCAAGGGTGTCAGGCTTTCCCTCTTAGTACTCGAGATGGCTTTTTCCAGAATGAAATGGGGGAGAAGCCGAAAAGAAACACCAGGCTTCTATTAAGATAGATGGCGATTACCAGTCATGAGCCATATAGGTGTTGTTCAAGGACATCCTACTGGATGCCCTAAAAGCCATGATTTCACAGACACGAAAAAAGTTACACTGGGCAAGAAGCCATCCTGGTTAAAAGGAGATGTAGAAGTGTCAATAAAACATAAAAAAACAACATATAAAGGATAGAAAAAAGAGGAAGTAAATGATACTGAATATAAGTTACAAGTTTAAAAATGTAGGCATCTGATAAGAGAAGCCAAAGGAATCAATGAAATGTCAATGGTCAATAGTGTTGAAGACAATAAGAAGGCATTTCTTAAACACATTAGGAACACAAAAAGCCCTTAGGTCAGATATAGTTCCATTACAAGATGCAGGTGGTAAAACTGTAAATAGTGATGCAAAAAAGGCAGAAATGGTCCATAGATAGTTCTGTTCTATATTTGGAACGAAGTAGGAGAATATATCCATCCCATATGATGCTGTGGATAGAATAGAAAGTTTACCATCTGTAAAAAAAAACGGAGAACGTGCAGCAGCATCTGCTCAAATGAAACCCTTTCAAATCAATGGGCCCAGAAGATACCCAAGAATCTTAAAGCAACAAACTGAGCAGCTCTCTGAACCACTAATGGAAATCTGTAACTATTTTGGGGAAATGCAAAAGTATTGGAGGACTTCCACCATAGTTCCAATATTTAAAAAGGGTAAAATGAACTATAGACTGATTAGCATGATGTCGATGCCGGGCAAAGTAATGGAATAGCTAATTTGGAACTCTATCACCAAAGAGGTAGAACCTAAAACTATCATTATTGCCAGTCAGCATGCATTCATGGAAGGTCGGTCTTGTCAAAAAAAAAGGTTATCCATTTTTATAGGATTACAGGGCTTCTTGATAACAGCAACTGTGTTGATATAATATACCTGGATTTTTAAGGCAATTGATGTATTACCACATGACATTTTGATTTAAAAACTCACATTATATGCAAGGCACATATCATAGAATCTTACGGTTGGAAGGGACCTCAGGAGGTCATCTAGTCCAACCCCCTGTTCAAAGCAGGACCAATCCCCAATTTTTGCCCCACATTCTTAAATGGCCCCCTCAAGGATTGAACTCACAACCCTGGTTTGAGCAGGCCAATGTGCAAACCACTGAGCTATCCCTGCCCCCCATATCAGATGGATTAAAAACTGGCTCACTGACAGATCTCAGAATGTAGCTGTTAATGGGAAGATATCAACGAGTTGAGCTGTTTCTAGTCCCCCACGGACGGGTTCTTGGTCCAATGCTCTTTTGTATTTTTATTAAGGATCTAGACAATGCTACAAGGTCTTTGCTGGGAAAATGTGCAGATGACACAAAGATTGGTGGGGTAGTAAATATAGGAGGACAGGTTCCTGTGGCAGAATGATCTGGATCATCTGGTTAAAGGGTCACAATCCAAGAAAATTCGTTTTAATACAGCCCAATGCATGAACCAAGAATGCAGGATATGCCTACAGGATGCCTTGGAAAGCAGTGACCTCAGAGAAGGTCATCACTGATAATTATCTCACCTGAGTGCTCAGTGCAGCATTCCAGCAAAAGGAGACGATGTGAACCAGGATGCATAAGAAGCAAGGTGATCTTGCCTCTGTACACAGCATTGGCAAGACCACTACTACAACACTGTGCCCAGGTCTGGGGTCTGCATTTCAAAAAGGATGTGAGAGAGTTCAAAGGAGGGCCACAAAAATGATCCCAGAGCTGGAAAATAAGCCATACAATGTGAGCCCTAAGAAGCTCCCCGTATCGCAGAGAAAGCTGAGAGGTGACTTGATCGCTGTGTCTCGGTCCTTACCCATGGAAAAGGGGTCTGAGCCCAGGGGGCTCTCCAGCTTGTGGACACAAGCACAACACAACCCAACGGCTGGAAGCTGAAGTTAGACAAATTCAATCGACATAATAAGTTGCACTTTCCTAGCAGTGAGGGTGATTAAACACAGTACCAGGTTTACAATAGTGCCAACGTGCCTTGGCACTGGGCCCACACTCAGAAGGACTCTGCCTCCCCGCTCTGCCCCAAGGCCCTGCCACTGCTCCACCTCTTCCCCTAAAGCCCTCTGCTCATTCCTCTCCGCCCCTTCTCCCTCCCATGCAAGCAGCGGGCAGGGTTTCAGGAGGAAGAGGTCAAGTGGAGGCAGGGCTTCAGGGTGCAGCATGGGCGGGGCCTCGGGGCAGAGCGGGGGGCGAGGCCATGATCCTGGCCCTGGGGTCCACAGAAGATTAATTTGGCCCTGATTAAACACTATGACAGCTAACTGGGGAGGTGAAGGACTCCCCCTCCTTCATGAGGATTGCCTGCATTGCCCTCAAAGTGCTAATAATACTTGCAGCTCTGCCTCGTGACAGCAACTGTCATCGAATCTTGGGCTTTGGCCAGTCACCTGCGGGAGCCAGGAAGGGATTTTTTCCCCAGTGTATAGTTGGCCAGATGTTTCCCAGGCTGTACATTTCCCCCATTTCCTCTGAAGCATCAGGGATTGGCCAGAGCTGGGGACAAGATGCGGATGTGATAGACCAGTGCTCTGAGAATCTGCTTTCTGGCTGTCCAGCTGGGTGTGCCTTGATCCCATTCTTGGGGTTAGACTGGTCACCACATTTGGGGTCAGGAAGGAATTTTCCCCCAGGTGAGACTGGCAGGGTATTGGGGGAGGGGGAGTGGCTCACTTTCCTCTGCAGCATGGGGCACTCGTCACCTGTTGGCATTATGTGGGCATGTCTCGCCTGATCAATCCCCTGCCACTGCAGGGGCTCGGGCAGTGGTGGCACCTGGGTCTCTCCTGGCTCTGCACATGACAGTTTAGGGTCCTGAGGACTATGTCTGCACTGCACTCCGTGGCTGACTTCAGCTGATCGAGAGGTAGGTGAGCCAGCTCCATTACTGCAGCAGTGAAGCTGCGGCCATACAGGCTTAAGCAGGGGCTGGCCCTGTGAGTAACTGCCCAGGGTCTCAGGCAGACTGGTATCACCTGTGCGGAAGTGTGCACTGGTGCATCGAACTGCTCCAGTGACCATGCTACCTAGAGCAGCAGAATATGGACCCTGGGCTTCAGAAAAGCCAACTTTGACTCCCTTAGGGAACTTATGGGCAGGATCCTCTGGGAGGCTAATATGAGGGGGAAAGGAGTCCAGGAGAGCTGGCTGTATAGTAAAGAAGCCTTATTGAGGGTGCAGGAACAAACCATCCCGAAGTGCAGAAAGAATAGCAAACATGGCAGGCGACCAGCTTGGCTTAACAGAGAAATCTTCAGTGAGCTTAAACTCAGAAAGGAAATTTACAAGAAGTGGAAACATGGACAGATGACTAGGGAGGAGTATAAAAATATTGCTCGAGCATGCAGGATGTAATCAGGAAGACCAAAGCACAATTGGAGTTGCAGTTAGAAAGGAATGTGAAGGGTAACAAGAAGGGTTTCTACAGGTATGTTAGCAACAAGAAGAAGGTCAGGGAAAGTGTGGGCCCCTTACTGAATGGGGGAGGCAACCTAGTGACAGATGATATGAAAAAAGATGAACTACTCTATGCTTTTTTTGCCTCAGTCTTCACAGACAAGGTCAGCTCCCAGACTGCTGCACTGGGCAGCACAGTATGGGGGGGAGGTGAGCAGCCCTCAGTGGTGAAAGAACAGGTTATGGACTATTTAGAAAAGCTGGACATGCACAAGTCCATGGGGCCGGATGCACTGCATCTGAGGGAGTTGCCTGATGTGATTGCAGAGCCATTGGCCATTATCTTTGAAAACTCATGGCAATCGGGGGAGGTCCCAGATGACTGGAAAAAGGCTAATGTAGTGCCCATCTTTAAAAAAGGGAAGAAGGAGGATCCTGGGAACTACAGGCCAGTCAGCCTCACCTCAGTCCCTGGAAAAATGATGGAGCAGGCCCTCAAGGAAGCCATTTTGAAGCACTTGGAGGAGACGAAGGTGATCAGGAAAAGACAACATAGATTCACAAAGGACAAGTCATGCCTGACCAACGTGATTGCCCTCTATGATGAGATAACTGGCTCTGTGGATATGGGGAAAGCAGTGGACGTGATATACCTTGACTTTAGCAAAGCTTTTGATACAGACTCCTGCAGAATTCTTGCCAGCAAGTTAAAGAAGTATTGGATGAATGAACTATAAAATGTATAAAAAGCTGGCTAGATCGTTGGGCTCAATGGCTCGATGTCTAGTTGGCAGCCAGTATCAAGCGGAGTGCCCCAGGGGTCGATCCTGAGGTTGGTTTTGTTCAACATCTTCATTAATGATCTGGATGATGGAATTAATTGCACCCTCAGTAAGTTTGCAGATGACACTAAGATGAGGGGAGAGGTAGATAGGCTGGAGGGTAGGGATAGGGTCCAGAGTGACCTCAACAAATTAGAGGATTGGGCCAAAAGAAATCTGATGCGGTTCAACAAGGACAAGTGCAGAGTCCTGCACTTAGGACGGAAGAATCCTATGCACCACTACAGACTAGGGACTGAGTGGCTAAGCAGCAGTTCTGCAGAAAAGAACCTGGGATTACAGTGGAGAAGAAGCTGGGTAAGAATCAGCAGTGTGCCCTTGTTGCCAAGAAGGCCAATGGCATATTGGGCTGCATTAGTAGGAGCATTGCCAGCAGATCAAGGGAAGTGATTATTCCCCTCTATTTGGCACTAGTCAGACCACATCTGGAGTATTGCGTCCAGTTTTGGCCCCCCCCCCACTACATAAAGGATGTGGACAAATTGGCAACAAAAATGATTAGGGAGCTGGGGCACATGACTTATGAGGAGACGCTGTGGGAACTGGGCTTATTTAGTCTGCAGAAGAGAAGAGGGAGGGGGGATTTGATAGCAGC
Source organism: Dermochelys coriacea (assembly GCF_009764565.3). Classification (NCBI taxonomy): domain Eukaryota; kingdom Metazoa; phylum Chordata; order Testudines; family Dermochelyidae; genus Dermochelys; species Dermochelys coriacea. The sequence continues at coordinate 77,053,916 of NC_050078.2, read as the reverse complement.
CTTCAACTACCTGAAGGGGGGGGGGGTCCAAAGAGGATGGAGCTCAGCTGTTCTCAGTGGTGGCAGATGACAGAACAAGGAGCAATGGTCTCAAGTTGCAGTGGGGGAAGTCTAGGTTGGATATTAATAAACACTGTTTCACTAGGTGGGTGGTGAAACACTGGAATGGATTCCCTAGGAAGGTGGTGGAATCTCCATCCTTAGAGGTTTTTAAGGCCCGGCTTGACAAAGCCCTGGCTGGGAAGCTTTAGTTGGGGATTGGTCCTGCTTTGAGCAGGGGGTTGGACTTGATGACCTCCCAAGGTCCCTTCCAACCCTAATCTTCTATGATTCTATGATTAAAGTCTATCTGAGCTGCAATCACGCCCATGATAGCAGTTTCGATTGATACACTGAGTTTCTAATCAGTGCAGCAGGTGGTAGGTGTCCAGCTACAGTTTTCTGCTCCTCTGCCCTGCCCCATCTAGTCTGTGCTAGCTAGCAATGGCCCACAAGGGCCACCTGGGGAGAGCTGAGGTACAGTGACCTCCGATATGACTCCTGTCTGTGCAAGGAGTCGCTAGAGAGAATGGGATAGGGGCCAGCTACACCAGTCCTACACCCACTGCAGCTCCCTCATGCCAGGGAATCCCTGGCAGGAGAGATAGGACTGCACCAACACAGAGGGTAAGCATGATAGTGGTACTGCTTACATGCTTCAGTTTAAGCACATGCTGAACCACTTTGATGAATTGGGGCCCTAGCCTTTAAATATCATTTAGCTAACTCAGGGATCCAAACCAAACTCCAATCCCTCACGCCTAGAGATCATGCCAGCCTGTGTCTCTCCCTGCAGGGCAGGTGGTTAACCCCCGATAAAGGGCTCATGGAGCTCATGGATATAATGGTCTGATTTGTGGACAATAGCAGTTCAACCTGATGTTTCTCAAGCTATTTCACTTTTTCAGGAAACCATTTGTGAGAAACAATCAGCCTGTGAATTGCTGACAGAGCTTGTCATAAATATAGGTCAGGTAAATTATACCGCTGGGCCGTGTGTATTTTGGAATGGTAATAGTCATAATTAGGATAAGACAACTGGGAACAAATTATTGTAATTATTTCGACACACACTTCCCTGCTCAGACAGCTGGTCCCACAGCTATTTGCAGGATGCACTTACACAGCTGTTTATTTTTTACACTAGACTAATCACAGTTGTTCAGACTGCTCAATACCAATGGGCCAAATTCTGCTCTCAGTTACACCAGTGTCAATCAGGAGTAACTACACCAAAGCCAGTGGAGTTGGTCTGGATTTAAGATGGTGGCTTCTGTACAGGGCAGAATTTTGCCCCAAAGGAATCGGCTGCTCATTCTGCACTGGAAGCAGAAACACCTGAACATGAGCTGAAAAATGAAAGCCAGATATGTTGGACCAGATCCTTAGGTGGTGTAAAGCAGCAGAGCTCCATTGAAGTCAATGAATTGTACCCAGGAGAGGGTCTGGCCCTCTGACTCTCAGGGTTCACTGCTGACTGTTCCAGATAAATAAGAAAAGATGTATCCCATTTTCACTTATTTTCTTGGGTCCCTGAAGAACAGGACTTCCTGCCCTTGGAGTGCCACCTTCCCTCCACGCGATGCCCGTAACTCAGCATCCACCAACCCCATCAAGGACAACGGTGCTCATTTCCTCCAGCACCTCGACTTTGGAAGCCCATTGAGGAGACTAGGAGGACTATTTGTGGAGGAAGGCATGATTCGGCATGAGCACAGCCTGCCCTGGGTTTTTCTCCTTTGGGGTTGAAGGTGGATGTAGCGCTGGAAGTGAAAGTGACTTTGCTCTCTAGGCAGGCTTCCCTTTCCTTCCCTCGCTGACTTGTCGGCCAGTGGGTGAGATGTAACCAGCAGAATGAATGCTGGCCTCTTCTACGGGAGAGGGGAGGGACCTGAAAAAGAAGGAGAACAAGCAGGATAAAGCACTCAAATGTTCTCTTCTACCCTGTCTCGGGGTAACTTCTTCCAGCCAATCTGGTGCTGGTGCTGCAATAGTTCACCCAGCAGCACAGAAAGTCCTGTCCGTGGGGAACTGTCCTAACATGCAGCATGGACTCCTTGCAGACAGAGAAATGTTTGGATGCTAGGGAGCTGACATTGCTGAGCTCCTTCCCCCACCCGGAGAAAAAAAAGACTCCAATAATTCTGCAGGGTGGCTGCTGTGATATTTTGGGCAAACTACGTATCATGCAAATTATGCTGATGGTGCCTTTAGTGTCCAGGCAAAATGGAGTGGAGCTCGCAACAACAGCTCTGAATGGAGCTGTCAATCAACTGATTATTGGAGCCCCAGGATACAGGTTGGCATTACGGTGCCACAGCAAAAAGCTCTTTTCCTGGCTACCTGCAAAGTGGGGGATTCTCAGCAGCAAAATATATGGTCCCACGGAGAGTAAAGGAAGACAGTTTAGACTGGGGGGAAGGGAGGAAATCGGGACCCTGGGAAATCTGTTCAGGGCCTACACATGCAGACAAAAATGACACACTTCGCTAGAATTGTAAAGCCTGCAGGCAGAAGGACCTTCTGGGCTGGGCTCGAGAACCTGTGAGTTCAAGCCATTGAATTACCGTGAGAGCATCACTGTTTGTCCTTTGGTTGATTTGGAAAGAGTTCTCTCTCATTTTCTTACCACAGATATGGTTTGATTTAAATGATGAACTCCATTATCTATATTTACTTTGAAACATCAAACACGGTGCAAGAACATTTTCTTGACATGGGAAACTGCTCCTGTGTCAGCTATGCTAAGGGGGACATTTACGCTTTCTATTCCTGGGCAACATTTACATGTAGGTACACGGGATGATATAGAACAGGGAACAGAAGCAGATGTTACAGGAATGATACTCATAGCAGCTAGGTGTATGGCTAGTTCGGGCAGATTCATGGCAGAGGGCTTGCAGAATCTAGCACAGGGGTGGGCAAACTCGGCACTCGAGTATGAGAGCCAATATGAATATGACTCGGCACTCTGCTCTCATGCCAATGAGCTTTCCAGCTGCCCGGCAGCCTGACTTTCCACGGGGCATGAGGTCAAGCAGAATGGCAAGCGGTGCTGGAATTCAGAAAAGCAGGTTTGTTTCCACATGGGCAGATCTTTCTCCCTGGAAGTGCTGGTGATGAGCCCCGGCACATGTGTTACGCAGGTTTGTATGCGTTCCGTGGATGATGCGTTGCTTGGAGAGGAAAAAAGGCAGTGGCCAGCAACTGTGTTTTGACATCATGTCCATCAAAGGTCAGTTTAGTGACTTGTTATTTAGTATTATTTTAGCCAAAAACTCTGAAAGCAGAATTCCAAAGAGCAAGGTGGAGAAAACCTCACTATAGTCTGCAGACCTGTATCTCCTGAAGGCCTGGCTGCTGGTTTGATGTGAATCTAGGAAATGAAATATTGACTGTCTAGCTGGATAGCTCCCCGATTGGGTCTCAGCACAGCAGAGAAGCTGGGACAGACGCACAGACACAGCTGACTGTTTTAGCAGGGGGATACACTAAATACAGAAATATGGGAGGACACTAAGTGTTGGGTCTGACAAAATTGAAAATCAGACTCCAAGGGCCCAATTATAGAAGATGATGTGGGCTCAGAATTCCCATGAAAGCCCAGGAGAGGTAAGGACTCTGAGTACCCTACTTCCAGGAGTTCTGTCCCAGCATACACCGGTCTGCTTTATGACTTAGAGTGGATTCTCAGGAGTCTGTCATTATTTGAGTCCTTCCAAAGTCCTGGCCTGGAACACAAGTTCTTAGCAGGATATTACGTGGCTCTAGACATGTTCATTGTTGTAAATCAGAAACGCAAAGTTTGCATGGATTAGGATGTTACCAGAACCTGGAGATGAAGTATTTTCTCTCTTTAATAGCCACTCATTGTGCATAAAGGGTCAGACTGTAAGTCAGCGTAGCGCCACCAACTTCAGTTTCCAGTTTACATCAGGTGAGGAATCTGTTCCAATGAAAAGAGGATTGTGATCAATTGTTCTTCATGTCCACCAAGGGTCGGACAAGAAGAAATTGGCTTAGTTTGCAGCAAGGCAGATTCAGGTTAGGTATTAGGGAAAATGTGCTAACTATAAGGGTAGCTAAGCACTGGAACAGGTTACCAACAGAGCTTGTGGGATTCCTGGCCTTAGAGATTTTTAACAACTGTAGGATAATACCTCTCACTCTAGGTCCTCCGTCAGTGCAGGGGACTGGACTAGATGTCCTCTTGGGCTCCCTTCACACCCTACATGTCTATGATTCTATATAGAGGGGAACAAAGCTGGAAAGTACTGTAGGGGTTTTATTTTCTCACTTGACTAAAAAAAAGTTCTTGTAACTCTTTCCTTTCAATCACCGTCCAAGAGTGATCTTTTTTTTTGAAGATGGTTTTACTCTGAAGTTATTGTCACCAGCGATATTGTCATTTTCTGTTTTAAAGATGTGTTTCCCAAATTTTATCCGGGACCCTGGACTCTCACCCTAGCTGGCATATGTTCTGCTTTCCCAGAACCACCGTTCAATATGAGTTTCAGCCTGCACCTGTCCACAACATTTCTATGAAATACTTCTAATGTGCAGCGAACGGATTTAATGTTGTACTTGGATGACTGTGGCTGGGGTTTTCAAAGGAGACAAAGGGAGTTTGGTGCCCAATTCCCAGTGAAATCCAGGGGAGCGTGGGTGCCTTGGGGAGCCCTTTGAAAACCCCAGCCTGTCTGTATTGTAAATGCACAGCCCATGCCCTGCAGGTTGCTTTCTGTACAACTCAAAGACCCAGGCAAGAATATAACAGGGAAAGAAATCCAAATGCAAAATCAGAAATGAGCCGCGAATCCCTCAGCACTGACTGGGAAAATGCCAATATAACATCCCCAGCTGCATAAAATCATGCTGCACTGGAACATAACAAGGATTTTATTTCTATTTATTTATTTTCAGTAATATTGCAGTCCTGCTTAGTTAGAGCCTGACCAGGTTTGGCCCCATCGTGCCAGGTGTTGTACAAACATGGAATGACAGTCCCCGCCCCAGAGGGCTTACAATCTAAAAGACAGACAAAACAGGCGGCTGAGACAACCAGAAATCCTTGCACTGTCCTCCTTTGTTATTCTATAATGCAAGCTACGGACCAGACAAAACCTCACTGCAAGCATTGGAAGAGTCAGATTTCTGCATATGCCGCAGGCTCCAGGGTTTGAATGTAAGAAACACACTGCCAGCGGGCTCCGAAATGCAGCAGAACAACATAGGGCGTATTTCAGAAGTATTACATGAGGCTGTAAATGGCATGAGATGAAAGGCTGTGGATAAAAGTGTGTGGTAGTACAAGCCGTGACCCATCTCCCTGCATTACATAAGATCAGAGGAGGTGTGCGGAACACGTGGGCACTTGGTGGTATTGTGGCAATACCTTTCTACATTAATGATTGTCTATCATAGGATGCCTGCACACTGAAAACTACCCTGTTGCTGATCAGGTGTGCTGATGAGCTGTTTCATGGACATTATGGTACCTGCTAAGACACAGGAGTTGCATCACACCATGAAAATTGTATGTTTCAAGTTAAGTAGAGCAAAACCAGCATTGTAGTATCAGGAAATTTTGCTAATTGTGCAATAAGGGCAGTGCTCAGCAGACCATGGCCTAGCAATGCAGGGATGCTGCCCGGAGTCTTCCCCTTCTGCAGCCCAGCTTGTCTTTTAGCCAGTAGGGCTAATAAGTACTTATAATGTTGATATTTAATTTCACTCTTTCCTCCAACCTCCATAAAAAGGTTAAATTAACTACACATCTCACAAAATAAGAGCTAACCCCATGCTCCTCTTAGGATTCATAAACCTGTACCTAAGAGCTCTGAACTGGAGAGGGAAGGACCAAGTTAGTCCTGATCCTGCCATGTTTAAGAAGACCAGTTAAATGGCTCACTCTTTCTAAGGTGACTTGTACAGCTACAGCACCTTCACAAAGCTGAGCTGTTCGCTCTGGTCTGGATCAGCTGGAATATGCCAAAGCACTTTTCATGGCTGGGAGAGGACCAGAATTCATGGGTATCTCGTTTTTTCTGCTACTCAGGCACTCGTGCTTTACTAAACACAATGGAGCATTACAGAGAGAATGTGAGATCGTGCGTTCATATCACTGACTTGTGCTCTTGAGTAGGAGCTGGCAAGTTCTTTGTATATAGCCTGCAAAACAGACCGTCCCCTGTAGGGTGTTTCTTAAGAGTGGTTGGCTAGTGTCGTTTTCTCTCGGCTGGTAGCGTTAATGCAACCACCCTTCTAACGTATCTGGTCAATGCAACATGCCAGGTAATTGAGAGCAGTGCTGGGCCAGAGGAAAAGGAACACGTGGAGCTGGGGAAGGGATCTTGGATAGGATAGGAGGAGTCGAGGCCCAGGGGAGCCCTGACACCAGAGGAGGAAGAGTGACAGCGGAAAGGAGCTCGCAGATCTTGGGCATGGAGCAAGAAAGAAACGGGAGCTGGCCTTTTGCCCTTTCTAATGGCTCATGTTGGATGGATGAGGGGGCAGAAGACATACTCAGGGTTGTGTAGCTAGAAGCCTATTCAGGGCCCCTCTGCAAACCCTTCCACCCTTGTGCTGGATTGCACTGCCCTCAGAGGTGCAAACCTGAATGGGGTTTGGTGTGGGGAATGCCCAGATGATGTTTTCCCTTAAGTTGAGGCCAGCCCCATCTCTGCCCCGTTATGTCCATTTGGCTCTCCTTCTAGCCCAGAGGGAAGCTACATAAACCATTTCCAGAAGAGACCAAAGCCTTGTCCATTGGTGTTTTAGTCTGTGGAATAAGCTCCCTGTGCAGGCTGCAGCCCAGCCATGTGTGAGGCTTTTGGAGGGGCCTGAGCCTCAGAACAGTGCTCTGGTGGTGGGAACCTGCTCCCACCGGAGGAAATGAAGAAGCCGAGGAACACTTGAGCCTTCCCCTAAGCACGGCTAGCTCAGATGGGTAGCATCAGGGAGCAGCTATCGAACAACAGGAAGGGCAGAACTGCTGATGGGGAATGCAACAGTTGGGGAAGGTGAGGAGGTCTTCATGAGTCTGTGCTCAAATCAGCTGGTTTCCAGCAGGGGACCGGCTGGCAGAAATGCAAACCCAGGGAGCTGTTGAAAGAAAGTTCCTCTGAATGGGAATGGTGTGGAGACAGGGAGCAGGGGTCATTCTATTCATTGCTGCCCAATGGCTCCTTTGTACCAGCCAGGCTGGTGCAAGACAGGTGAACTGGCCATCTAGGAAACAGCCACCCCCGGGGGAACCCTCTGCCAGATTTCAGATGTTGCTGCATGTCTGTGCTGCTAGTCCCGGCTTTCACTGTGCTATTAGTGCCTTGTTACAAACCCAGCTCCAAAGTATCTTCTGCCCCTGCTGCATCCAGGTGCCTTTCTTTCCTGTTCTTCTCTCTGGCTTTTCCCACATAAGAATGGCACTGGGGTTAAACTATTTTATTTTCTGCTCTTTTGGTTTTCACACTGAACCCCACACTTGGGTGGGGTGTTACAATGGTGCTTTCCCACTGAACCTGTCCAGCTTTGTGTCTGGGCTCTTGTGTGTTATGTGGGTCTGTGCTGTGCTGTGGGGTGGAGCTTGGAGGAGAGACTGTTCTGTTTCACGTACAGCACGAACTAACAACGAGCCTGAGATTTTGCTGCTCCCCGAAGAGCCTTCTGGCCCCAAAGCCATAATTCAGGTTGTTCTGATGTACCTGGTGGACCTTCCTCTTGAGCAGTCAGTCTCTAAGCAATGGCTTATTGTCTTTGTATGGGAATCAAAGGGTAGGGTGCCTCTTGCTCTGTGGGGCAGAGATACGCACTCTGGAGCATAGCTAGGACATCGACATGGGGGGATGGGGCGCGACTGCATGACAAAAGGTGTCTTCAGATGTTCATGAACACACTGAAAAACACAGTCTGTTAAAAGCTTGTATTTAACTTTATTTTTATGAAATAAGAAAAAATAAGAGATACCTATATATGTGATTGTTCAGTGTAACAAATATTCAGGCATTCAAAAAATTCAAAGATTCAGAAACATAAAAGTATATATCTTAACATGAAAGTGCTATGTAATGTAAAGATTTTTCATGAGACTAAAGTTGAAATCTTCTTGGAGAATGGCCTCTGAATTCCTCCACCAAGACATCCAGGTTCAGTTTTGAAGTCATGTCACTTTCATATGGCAGGAGAATTCCATTTCTCTTTCTTACATGAGTCATGCTCATCATTTGGTGTGATAAAATTCTTTCAGACAAGAAAAGGAATTCTCACAAGCTGCAGCTGATGCTCCAAACAACAAGAGCACTATAGATATTTCAAAAATACATGAGAAAGCCTCCTTTTATTCCTTGGCAGCATTAAAACTTCTTCAAATTCTTTGCAATTTCTCTCATCAGTGGTTTATATACAGCCATTTCAACATTCACCTTCTCAATATCTAATCCAAGCAAGTCAATCAAAGCATGCAGTGATTCCAATTTCAAGAAGTCTGGAGAACTGGTAGAAAAGATTGCTGACAGGGTTTTGTGTAACTTGGAGTTCTTCTCAGAAAATCTTCTTTGCAATTCACCACTGGTTCCATCAATCAATTCATGATAAATCTGGGACCACTGATGCTCATTTATACTTTGTAATCCTGGTAAGTGCTCGGTGACTATGGAATCTTCAAATGATTGGGGAAATACCTTGGTTCATTTGATGGCACACCTTAATGTTGATGCCTCATCAGATGCATCTTTCAAGACAGCGTGCTTGGATGAAACCTCTGAGATAAAATCTTCAGATGTCTCTCTCTTTTGTTGAAGTTTTTCACAGGCAACAGTCAACAATTCAACTCTTTCAGCAAGATGCATTAGTTCCTTTTGACGGTAACTGTTCGCAGGAACAAAAACTTTCAAAATAATACTCATAACTTCAGTTAAGAACAAGAATTTGGATTGTTCTGTAACTTCCAACAGCCCTCCTGCTTCAGTTAACAAGTCGCCATATCCAAAGTTTGACAGAATACTCTGAATCTCTTCCAAATTACTGAGGATTGTTTCTTTCAAAGGTTTTCAGGTGACCAGTCCATCTAGTTTCTGAGTCTTTGCAGGTGTTGGCCTTTGTACACCACACTCACTTTATGCCTGCAAAAAAATTTGTATAGAGACTTATAATTTGAGAACCTATCTACTGCTGAGCTCTTCTCTCACACACAAGTAACCACCAGAGGTAACTGGTGATTCAAGCAGTGTGTGTAAGGTATTTGCTTTAATTTCTGTTGTGAAAGCATTTGTACACCTGCTTTGCACCCTGACACAACGTTGGCACTACCAAACCAAGAACAAAATATTTTGTGGGTCAGGACCCAGATCATAGAGGTCTTTCAAAATTTGTTGTGTAATGTCTTCAGCAGCGAGATCGTGTACTTGGGCTACGCCAGTAAGTTTCTTGTTGGCTTTGTCATCAACAGAGTGGCATAAAGCAGTGGACAAGTTTTCTACATTCACAGCATCCCTGGACAAGTTCTTCTGCCTGAAATGTGACACTACCTCACCATTTTTCTGATGATCTTCAACAATATTTTTCAAAACCATCTTCTTCATAAAATCAATTATTTCATTCTGAATTTCAGCAGAAGTGTACTTTGCATTTTTCGGAGTGGTTTTCAGAGCCTCCTTGAATTTTGGATCGTGTCCTACAGTAAACTTAAGTAGATTGATGAAAATTCCCGATGAATTTTTCAGAGAAAAATCTAAGTCCTTGACGTTTATGATATCTTGATCTTCTCTCATAGGCAACTAATCTATAATAGAAAACTGGATAATTTTTGCTAAGATTTTGAATAGTACTGGACCTGCTTCTTTCAATTTGTGCAGATGACACCAGAGCAGCAGTTGTAGCACCTGAAAAAGGAAGTTATGATAATATATATAATCAAATTCACAATTTGGTAATGTTATTGAGCAAATGAATAAACTGAAATAGTAAAATTAGTAATTTTTTTTGTATGCTGGTTGTATCACATCAAGACTTGGAGCTTTCCTCGGGAAAGTTAAACTTAAAGTTTATAGCGGCTGAAGAGCCTGTTCTCAAAAGATATTTATTCTCTTTTCAAGATGACTCATGGTTACTCAGGGTGGGGAAAATTCCGTCCTTTCTTAGCCCCTGTCTACACTACAAACTTATGTTGGTATAACGACGTCTCTCGGGGGTGTGGAAAAACGGGAGTCTCCTGTTGACATGGCTACTGCCTCTTGGGGAGGCGGAGTACCTGTGCTGATGGGAGAAGCTCTCCTGTCAGCTTAGGTAGCATCTTCACTAAGTGCTGCAGTGGTGCAGCTGCAGTGCTATAAGCGTAGGCAAGCCCTCAGTTTTCCATGACTAGGGTTTTCTTTTCACTTTCAAGCTGTTTGAATGTTTCCCCATTAACTTTCATGGCCCACCATTGTCTTTTCCTGGGTTGCACAATGCCCTAGAATTGGAGCTAGTCTCCCCTGGCTGGGGAGGGGGCCCCTTTCTGTCTGCTTGTTTCACCTCCCCGTAGTGAGGTGGCATTGAACGTTGCAGCACAAATTATGAGTACAGCTTTATATACATAAATTCAGAACCCCAGCCCAATGTGTGAACAGAGCTCATAGCAACAAGGAGTCCAGTGGCACCTTAAAGACGAACAGATTTATTTGGGCATAAGCTTTTGTGGGTAAAAACCCACTTCTTCAGATGCATGGAGTGAAAATTACAGATGCAGGCATTACATACTGACACATGAAGAGAAGGGAGTTACCTCACAAGTGGAGAACCAGTGTTGACAGGGCCAATTCGATCAGGGTGGATGTAGTCCACTCCCAATAATGGATGAGGAGGTGTCAATTCCAGGAGAGGCAAAAGCCAGTGGAAGAACACTTCAATCCTCCTGGACATTCTATAACAGATTTGAAAGTAGCTATACTTGAAAAAAAAAAACTTCAGAAACGGACTTCAAAGAGAAATGGCAGAACTAAAATTCATTTGCAAATTTAACACCATTAATTTGGGCTTGAATAAGGACTGGGAGTGGCTGGCTCATTACAAAAGCAGCTTTGCCTCTCCTGGAGTTGACACCTCCTCCTCTATTATTGGCAGTGGACTACATCCACCCTGTCAACACTGGTGAGGTAACTCCCTTCTCTTCATGTGTTATTAATATAATGCCTGCAGCTGTAATTTTCACTCCATGCATCTGAAGAAGTGGGGTTTTTTTTACCCACGAAAACTTATGCCCAAATAAATCTGTTAGTCTTTAAGGTCCAACCGGACTCCTTGTTGTTTTTGTGGATACAGACTAACAGGGATACCCCCTGATAGCTCATAATGACCACCTGGGGCATGCCAGCTTTCATAAGAGACCGTACTTGACATATATGGTATATGATCCATTGATTCAATGGCCTATTCTTTGCAGTGTCTGGACCCTGATTGTCACAGAAATGTAGAAGCATCAAAAACTTGCCCGTGCCATTGCAAAATCCAGATCTGACCAAACCCCTAGCAGCTCCCATTCCACCAGCAGGGCCATGCATCCCCCAAGGAAGAGGAAAGGCGGATCAGCCTTGACGGAGGCAGTCTGCCAGTCTAGGCATGTCCCCCTGGGCTCTGCAGTAGCACCCCAGTCCCTGGACAGTCCACCCAAGGTGTCTTCTGCGCTGCCTCGCCAGCCCAGCCCGGCTCTCCAAAAGCAGCTTGGGAGGAACTACCACCTCCTCGCCTCCCCCCGCCTTCCCTCCAGGCCCAGCCCAGAACCCCGGCCGCGTCCCCACGGCGCTGCTCGCTGCTGCAGGGGCCCCGCCGGGCTTTCTCGCCGGGCTCGCACGGCTTGGATGGCAGCAGCAGAGCCCTGCAGGCGCCGCGCCGCGCCGAGCCGAGCCGAGCCGAGCCCGGCCAATAGCCCGCCAGCCGCGTGACTCCCGGGGGACTGGCCAAGCCCCTAGCCGGGAGGGCAGGGCCCGGGGCCCCCTTAGCCGCAGGGCGGAGTGAAGCCCGGGGGGGCTGGGCTGGGCTGGGCTGGGCTGTTCCCCCCCCCTCCCGCGGGGACACGCGTGGGAGCGGCCAGCCGGCGGAGGGACCCTGCGGGGCGCCGGGCTCGGGGAGCAGGGGCCTGGGGGGCCTGGCCGGGCACCCGGGTCCCAGGGGGCGGGACGCTGCGGCGAGGCGGCGCTAGGACCGCGCGGCCGCCTCCCCCGCGCTGCCCTACGCGGCCCCGCGCAGCCCTGCCCGAGCCACACGCCGCGCAGCCCGGCCGGAGCCGCAGCGCCGAGCCCCGCCATGCGCGCCAGGTGAGCGGGGCCGGGCCGGGCCGGGCCGGGCGGGGCGGCGCGGGGCGAACCTCACCTGCCCTCCCCTCCCCTCACCTCTCCCCTCCCCTCCCCTCTCCAGGTGTCCCCCGCGGCGGCTCCTGCTCGGGCTCTGCGTCCTGCTGGCGGCGGCGGCCCCGGAGCGAGGTAGGGGCGGGCGGCTGGGGCCGGGAGCGGGGCTGGCCGGAGCGCGCCCCGCGGTGGGCTGCTGAGGGGCAGAGCCCGGGGCCGGGGGCCAAGCCGGGGGGCGGCAGCGCCCCTGTCTCCAGCTCCGCGCCTCGGGCTCCCGCGCGATAATCGCTCCTGGCGGCAGGCGGAGTGGGGGGGGGAGCGGGCTGGGGGGGCGGTGTGTGGTGTGGGGGGGGAGCGGGCTGGGGGGGCGGTGTGTGGTGTGGGGGGGGGAGCGGGCTGGGGGGGGCGGTGTGTGGTGTGGGGGGGGGAGCGGGCTGGGGGGGCGGTGTGTGGTGTGGGGGGGGGAGCGGGCTGGGGGGGCGGTGTGTGGTGTGGGGGGGGAGCGGGCTGTGGGGGGGCGGTGGGTGGTGTGGGGGGGGAGCGGGCTGTGGGGGGGCGGTGTGTGGTGTGGGGGGGAGGGGCTGGGGGGGCGGTGTGTGGGTGGGGGGGAGCGGGCTGGGGGGGGCGGTGTGTGTGTGGGGGGGGAGCGGGCTGGGGGGGGCGTGGTGGTGTGGGGGGGAGGGGCTTGGGGGGGGGCGGTGTGTGGTGTGGGGGGGGAGCGGGCTGGGGGGGGCGGTGTGTGGTGTGGGGGGGGAGCGGGCTGGGGGGGGCGGTGTGTGGTGTGGGGCGGGGAGCGGGCTGTGGGGGGGGCGGTGTGTGGTGTGGGGGGGGGAGCGGGCTGTGGGGGGGCGGTGTGTGGTGTGGGGCGGGGAGCGGGCTGTGGGGGGGCGGGGTGGTGGTGTGGGGCGGGGAGCGGGCTGGGGGGGGCGGTGTGTGGTGTGGGGGGGGGGGGCGGCTGGGGGGGCGGTGTGTGGTGTGGGGGGGGGAGCGGGCTGGGGGGGCGGGTGGGTGTGGGGGGGGGGAGGGGGGTGGGGGGGCGGGTGTGTGTGGGGGGGGAGCGGGCTGGGGGGGCGGTGTGTGGTGTGGGGGGGGGAGCGGGCTGGGGGGGCGGTGTGTGGTGTGGGCGGGGAGCGGGCTGTGGGGGGGGCGGTGTGTGGTGTGGGGGGGGAGCGGGCTGTGGGGGGGGGGCGGTGGTGTGTGGGGCGGGGAGCGGGCTGGGGGGGGCGGTGTGTGGTGTGGGGCGGGGAGCGGGCTGTGGGGGGGGCGGTGTGTGGTGTGGGGCGGGGAGCGGGCTGTGGGGCCACCCAGAGCTCTTCTTTGGAAGCTCCCAAACGTGTCTTTCTCACCAACCACAGTTGGTCCAATAAAAGACCCCCCCCCGTGGCCAGGTGGAACATGAGTGACGTTGTGGACCATGGTTTTGCATGGCTCTACTGCTGCCATGTTTGTTTTGCCACATGCTGGTATATAAACCAATGTACCCTGTGGTGCAATAGAAACAGTCGTACAGCTGATGCCTGGCCACAATCACTCTTTTAGCCAGACTGGAGGAAGAGGGCTGTGTGGCTCGAAGGCTTGTCTCTCACCAACAGAAGTTGGTCTAAGGAAAGATAATATCTCCCCCACCTTGTGTCTCTCTGTTTTAGCTATTGACACTCTGCTCCATTGATGGTGTCTGTTAATAAGTGTTAATGATTGTCAGAGATGGGACATGGGACAGAGATAGTGGGCTGGGACATGTCTGCTTTGTAGCTGTAGAAGGCGGTTCTGGGAATGCAGTTTCCCCAGTTTTTTTATTTTTCAGCTTTTCCCAGTATGAGAATGGGACTTGATTAGGGGCCGTTGCACCTTCAGTATTTTGTCCTGTTGAGTTGTCGTAATCCTCACAGCTTTTGAAGGTCTTTGCTGAATCTGTTAAATGGATATTTCAGACGGTATGTGTTGAGAGTACTATTTTACACATGTGGTGAGTGTCAGGTTTGTGATCCCTTTTTATAGCTTTGCCTATTCTCAAGTGGAATATTGTGGAATTAAGTATTGTACATCTGCACAACTGAATGCATCCGATGAAGTGAGCTGTAGCTCACGAAAGCTTATGCTCAAATAAATTTGTTAGTTTCTAAGGTGCCACAAGTCCTCCTTTTCTTTTTGCGAATACAGACTAACACGCCTGCTACTCTGAAACCTATTTAGACATGGGCTCTGCATACTTAAGCTCTTTTGTACATTTAGTATGAAGTATTGTTTGGCTTTATAAGGTTGAAAAGTACTTGTGCACCATACCTAAGTGGGAGTGATTTGTTCTAGCAACAGAAGTGCAGGTTATATTAAGTGAAGCACAGACTTGTATGGGTGAGCAGGAAGGAGGAAGGGGTGGGGGGCTTTTTAACACTGATGGTAGATAAGAGGAACAATCCTAAAGCTACTTAAAAGGCTGCCATGTCAGTTTGCTTACTCTGAAGTTAACATGTTAGGGCAAAGGGATGGAGGTTTACAGAGGTCAGGCTGAGATTTGCTCTCTTTCTCCTATGTAATAAGTCAAAGTAAAGGCATAGCATGCATTTTGGGTTATGAGATTTTCTTTATGCAAGCTGTTGAAGTTTAGGGCATCATTTGAAGGGAAAGTACAGCACAAGCAGCTTCACGTAATAGCTTTGAAAAGAAAATACTCTCCATTCACCCCGACACACGGTAACTCTCTTCCAAATGAATATCCGATAGAGGAAATCTCATACAATAGAGGATAAAATGCATTAGAAAATTGACCCGATGATGGAATAATTTGCATGTACAATGTTCCCAAATCAAAGTATAACTGAAAGAAGACTCGGCACCACAAAACTAAACCTCTCTGAATAAAAAAAGGGTAATACTGTAATATAACAAGTAATAAAGTAAAGGTTTGTCTCTGCCCTCTGAAATGAACAATCCTTAATAGTCTCTTGTTACAGTGCTAGATTACAGAAGTAAACTGCATATTGCTCCTACTTGTGTGCATCAAGATACTGCCTACAACATGCAGAGAAAAGAAGAATCAGGCAGGGTATACTGCATGACTGACAAACCTTCATTACAGAGGAGGATGAGGTTAACGTATCAAACTCCTGCTTGAGGAAAGATTGTAGAGAGGACTGCCACAAAATGTCACGCACAGAGAGCACTTAGCAGCAGATGAGGTTGGCACAGGCTTAAGATTTGCTTTTTTTTTAAAAAAAGATAAGTATTGGTAAACCATTTACATTTTAAGGTGACAGGTTTCAGAGTAGCAACCGTGTTACTCTGTATTCGCAAACAGAAAAGGAGTACTTGTGGCACCTTAGAGACTAACAAATTTATTTGAGCATAAGCTTTTGTGAGCTACAGCTCACTTCATCGGATAATACATGTAGCTCACGAAAGCTTATGCTCAAATAAATTTGTTAGTCTCTAAGGTGCCACAAGTCCTCCTTTTCATTTTAAGGTGAGTGCACTCAGTATGCATCTGAGGGCAGAGCATTCCGCAGGCTTGCAATGGAAGTAGCCATGTGATTTAGTTTAAGACTAGTTGATTCTGTTTTTAACCTGTTGCGGCCCAGGCTTTAATTATCTCTGTTTTGATATGAAGAGACCAAAACCAACCCTTAGCTGTATACTGGATCCCCTCTGTCAGGGCTCTGTTTGTGTCTAGGAGCCTTAAAGGAAACAAGCCTCGGGGAAAAAGATGATATGCCAGAGACTCGGAGCCCAAGCCAGGTGCAGGCTGGGCTCCACTGGAGAGACAGAAAGCACCTTCCCCCCCTCCCCCCTCCGTTTCTAGGCCTTTCCTTTCCCTCCGGGCTTGCAGACGGTGTCTCATTCATCAGGCCAGCAAACAGCTTATATCCTCCAGATAGAGGGGAAAATTCAGCACAAAGTGGTCTGCTCTGCAGCCTTTCTCTTGCCTTGCGGGGACCTGGCTAGTTCTCCTGCTCACTGAGTGAATGAGCAGCAGCAGCCTGAATGATCTTCCCCCTGATTCCCCCCCAGGGGAAGCCTTTTGCTCCTTCCAACTCTTCTAGGCAGTCCCCATCCCACCACCCCTAAAGCTGCATTGTGCAGACCTTGTATGCAGGCACAGAAAGCTGCAGTTTGCAAAGGGGAAGTTTTGCCCTGCTTGGGACCAAACTCCCCAGTTTTAGTCCTGGCTTTCCTTGCTGGCATGTCAGGCCTGTGCAGTTACAGCCATAGTAGCAGCTGGAAGCAGGTCATGTTTCCAGTGCAGGCAAGGTCTTAGTGCAGGGGTGGCCTTCCTGGGGCTCCGGAGCCATATGCGGCTCTTCAGAAGTTAATATGCGGCTCCTTGTACAGGCTCCGACTCCGGGGCTACGGGCGCCACTTTCCCATGTGCCAGGGGGTGCTCACTGCTCAACCCCTGGCTCTGCCACAGGCCCTGCCCCCACTCCACCGCTCCCCCGAGCCTGCTGTGCCCTCACTTCTCCCCCCCCCCCCCAACCCCCTGCATGCCACGAAACAGCTGATCGGGAGGCCCTGGGAGCAGGGGGGATGGAGCTGATGGGGGCTGCTGATGCATTACTGTGGCTCTTTAGCAATGTACATTTGGTAAATTCTGGCTCCTTCTCGGGCTCAGATTGGCCACCCCGTCTTAGTGCTTTGGCCTCTGCAGTGAAGATCTTTGCAAGCAGAGAGAACTTCCTTCCAGCAGGGTGCCAGCTCCACCGCCTGCTTCAGCCCTTCCATACTGCTCTCTCCCTGGTCAGTCCTTCAGGCTGGAGCAGTTCTGACAGGTGCCCTGGGACAGAGCCTTCCATGTAATCGCTTCCATTGTGGGGTTCGCATGCCTTTAAAGCGTCACTAGCAACTTGAAAATGGTAACTTTAACTGAGCATAGCTCCTGGTGCTACTTGTGCATTTACAGGCAGAGCTTCCTATATTTATAACACTCTCTTCCCACTTGTCGCTCTGTGAAAGGCTTACATGCAAGGGGGAGATGAACGTCTAGGGCAGCGATACTCAATCTCAGTGGTTCAGGAGCCAAGTTAGCGATCAGCATCACCCCAAAGAGCCACAGCAGTGTGAATTCATTGTTTCATTTACACGCACATGCGTGTCTCTAAATTCTCACAGCAAAATGACTGACCAAGGATTCTACAATTGGTTAATAACATAGTAAAAGTATCCTGATTACTTAATAATTAAATCACACAGTGTTTTTACTATAATGTACTTTAAAGAGTCACTGGAGGTTCCCAAGCCGCAGTCTGAGCATCACTGGTTTAGGGCAAACCATGACACTGGCTGGACACAAAGGGCTGAGACACACACTGTCACTGAGCAAGGGAGTAATTTTCTCTGGTCTCTCTCCCTACAGTAACAATAATCTTCGCTGATGCTTTTAACAATTGAAAGTAAAACACTTTGAGACCAAAGCATTACGTTTTTTTAAGTTGGCTGCATCCCCTTTAGTCTGTCAAAGCAGCTAAGCATCTTTTTCTATAAACTCTCCAGTTCATCCTGCATGGTCTTGTTTTGGCGAACTCAAATTCTGCAGCATCCTGCAAGCTATAGTGGGGCTGTGTACGGGCGCAGGACTCTGCCTTTGTGGAGATCCTTGCAGGAGCAGGGCCTCAGTTTTGTAGATCGCTTTTCCTCAGGAATGTGAGTACAGAAGCAGAACACGCTCTATAGAGAAAAAACGATGAAGTAGGAAGCACAGAATGTTTGGAGCTTCTCCGCACTGCCATAATATGAACTTTGAATAGTAGTAACAGATTAAATACCAATGGGTGGGTTACTTTAAAGAGCTTTTTTTTAAATTTGGTTTCTGTTAACATCCTTCATCAAAAGCCCCTACAACAAGAAAACTGCTTTTACTTTAAGCTGCTGTCTTGCTCAGCTTGTTGGAAGCAATTCTGGGTGGAGGAGCATGAGCTGGAGTCTGTGTGCGCACAAATCCTAAGGTGTCTGCTAGCAGCCCCCACATTAGAGCAGGGGTGGTTAAGGTGGAATGAGAGAGCAGGGAAGCAACGCAATTTAATGGAACAAGAATAATAGCTGACTTCAGCACCCCCAACGTAAACGGATTGGGAACCCAGAGCAGGAGCTGGAATGTTGCATTGACTAATTATTTATGGCCTTAGGAAACAACTTCCTCTGGGAATAGCTCAGCACGCTGAAGCAGGGACCCATCCCAGGACTTAGATCCACAGGTCAATGGATTTGGGCCTTGGTCCAGCATGACACACAGGAGTAGGGATAGTGTGCAAGGCCACGATCCTCTGAGGACATCGGCACCCTTGGGCCCCTTGACTCCCAGTCTTCTGCCTCCCCTGCAGCGTTTTCGTCCTCTGGCGGTATTAGCAGCCAGGCTTCCTGGCCAGAATAGGAAATGGTTCACAGAAGGAAGACGCACATGTAGAGCAGAGAGCATTGCTTCTTGGCAGACAGCTTTCATAGATGTCAATGCCGGATGGGGCCATCTAGTTTGGCTTCCTGCATAGCACAGGCCAGAGGGCCTTGTGCAGTGAACCCTGCGTCACGCCCATAAGATCTGTTTGAGCTACAGCATTCTTTTTGAAAGATATCCAGTCTTGACTTAAAGACTTCAAGTGATAGAGCTTCCACAAAGGTTTCTAGGTAAAGCCTTTCGTTGGTCAGTTGCCCTCATTGTTGACAAATGTACCTAGTTTGTATCCATATTTGTCTAACGTCAGCTTGAAGCTATTGGATCTTGTCTTACCTTTCTGTGCTAGATTAAAGAAGAGTCCAGTGCTACTAGAATGCTGTTCCCCACATTGGTACTCAGACAGTGACCAGGTCAGCTGGTAACCTTGCTTTGGATGAATTTAGTAGATTAAGATTCTTCCGTTTCTCTTACTACTGTGACCCAGGAACCCCTCAGTGCCTCCTGGCAAGGGGATGAATATCCTGATTCTGCTTCATCAAAGAATGTCACGGGAGGTCTTAAATAAAAGCCAGGGCCACACTGGTCATTAATACCATAGTGAAATGTACATACAGATAAGAATGGCCATATTGGGTATAGACCAATGGTTCTTCTAGCCCAGTATTCTGGCTTCCGACAGGGACTGAGCAGAAGAGGAAATCATCAAGTGATCCATCCCCTGTTGTCCATTCCCAGCTTCTGTCAGTCAGAGGCTAGGGACACCCAAACCATAGAGTTATATCCCTGACCATCTTGGCTAATAGCCATTGATGGACCTATCCTCCATGAACTTATCTAATCCTTTTTTGAACTCAGTTATACTTTTTGCCTTCACAACATCCCCTGGCAAGTAGTTCCACAGGTTCACTGTGCATTCTGTGAAGTATGCCTTTTGTTCATTTTTCAACCTACTGCCTATTCATTTCATTGGGTGACCCTTGGTTCTTGTGTTATGTGAACAAATAAATAACACTTCCGTATTCACTTTCTCCATGCCAGTCATGATTTTATAGATCTGTCATACCCCCCCCTTAGTCATCTCTTTTCCAAGCTGAACAGTCCCTGTCTTTTTAATCTTTCCTCATACAGAAGCAGTTCCATTTCCCTAATCCTTTTTGTTGCACTTCTCTGTACCTTTCTCTGTACATCGTTCTTGAGATGAGGCGACCAGATCTGCATGCAGTATTCAAGGTGTGGGTGTACCATGGATTTATATAGCAGCATTATGATATTTTCTGTTGTCTTATCTTTCCCTTTCCTAATGATTCCTAACATTTTGTTAGTGTTTTTGCCTGTTAATGGCTATGTAACTCCATACACAGATTCTATCTATGCATACTGGAAATACGTTTTAAAGTCTGTATCTAAGCAGAGTTGAAAAACAGGTTTTCTGTCAGCCTGTCTCTTGGGTTAACACAACTGAATCATTTACATACAAAGTCAATGGGGGATGTGAAATCAACGGGAAGACAGCACACTGGAATAGAATCATAGAATATCAGGGTTGGAAGGGACCCCAGAAGGTCATCTAGTCCAACCCCCTGCTCAAAGCAGGACCAAGTCCCAGTTAAATCATCCCAGCCAGGGCTTTGTCAAGCCTGACCTTAAAAACCTCTAAGGAAGGAGATTCTACCACCTCCCTAGGTAACGCATTCCAGTGTTTCACCACCCTCTTAGTGAAAAAGTTTTTCCTAATATCCAATCTAAACCTCCCCCATTGCAACTTGAGACCATTACTCCTCGTTCTGTCATCTGCTACCATTGAGAACAGTCTAGAGCCATCCTCTTTGAAACCCCCTTTCAGGTAGTTGAAAGCAGCTATCAAATCCCCCCTCATTCTTCTCTTCTGCAGACTAAACAATCCCAGCTCCCTCAGCCTCTCCTCATAAGTCATGTGCTCTAGACCCCTAATCATTTTTGTTGCCCTTCGCTGTACTCTTTCCAATTTATCCACATCCTTCCTGTAGTGTGGGGCCCAAAACTGGACACAGTACTCCAGATGAGGCCTCACCAGTGTCGAATAGAGGGAAACGATCACGTCCCTCGATCTGCTCGCTATGCCCCTACTTATACATCCCAAAATGCCATTGGCCTTCTTGGCAACAAGGGCACACTGCTGACTCATATCCAGCTTCTCGTCCACTGTCACCCCTAGGTCCTTTTCCGCAGAACTGCTGCCGAGCCATTCGGTCCCTAGTCTGTAGCGGTGCATTGGATTCTTCCATCCTAAGTGCAGGACCCTGCATTTATCCTTATTGAACCTCATTAGATTTCTTTTGGCCCAATCTTCCAATTTGTCTAGGTCCTTCTGTATCCTATCCCTCCCCTCCAGCGTATCTACCACTCCTCCCAGTTTAGTATCATCCGCAAATTTGCTGAGAGTGCAATCCACACCATCCTCCAGATCATTTATGAAGATATTGAACAAAACGGGCCCCAGGACCGACCCCTGGGCACTCCACTTGACACCGGCTGCCAACTAGACATGGAGCCATTGATCACTACCCGTTGAGCCCGACAATCTAGCCAGCTTTCTACCCACCTTATAGTGCATTCATCCAGCCCATACTTCCTTAACTTGCTGACAAGAATGCTGTGGGAGACCGTGTCAAAAGCTTTGCTAAAGTCAAGAAACAATACATCCACTGCTTTCCCTTCATCCACAGAACCAGTAATCTCATCATAAAAGGCGATTAGATTAGTCAGGCATGACCTTCCCTTGGTGAATCCATGCTGACTGTTCCTGATCACTTTCCTCTCCTCTAAGTGCTTCAGGATTGATTCTTTGAGGACCTGCTCCATGATTTTTCCAGGGACTGAGGTGAGGCTGACCGGCCTGTAGTTCCCAGGATCCTCCTCCTTCCCTTTTTTAAAGATGGGCACTACATTAGCCTTTTTCCAGTCATCCGGGACTTCCCCCGTTCGCCACGAGTTTTCAAAGATAATGGCCAAGGGCTCTGCAATCACAGCCGCCAATTCCTTCAGCACTCTCGGATGCAATTCGTCCGGCCCCATGGACTTGTGCACGTCCAGCTTTTCTAAATAGTCCCTAACCACCTCTATCTCTACAGAGGGCTGGCCATCTCTTCCCCGTTTTGTGTTGCCCAGCACAGCAGTCTGGGAGCTGACCTTGTTAGTGAAAACAGAGGCAAAAAAAGCATTGAGTACATTAGCTTTTTCCACATCCTCTGTCACTAGCTTGCCTCCCTCATTCAGTAAGGGGCCCACACTTTCCTTGGCTTTCTTCTTGTTGCCAACATACCTGAAGAAACCCTTCTTGTTACTCTTGACATCTCTTGCTAGCTGCAGCTCCAGGTGCGATTTGGCCCTCCTGATATCTTTCCTACATGCCCGAGCAATATTTTTATACTCTTCCCTGGTCATATGTCCAACCTTCCACTTCTTGTAAGCTTCTTTTTTATGTTTAAGATCCGCTAGGATTTCACCATTAAGCCAAGCTGGTCGCCTGCCATATTTACTATTCTTTCGACTCATCGGGATGGTTTGTCCCTGTAACCTCAACAGGGATTCCTTGAAATACAGCCAGCTCTCCTGGACTCCCTTCCCTTTCATGTTAGTCCCCCAGGGGATCCTGGCCATCTGTTCCCTGAGGGAGTCAAAGTCTGCTTTCCTGAAGTCCAGGGTCCGTATCCTGCTGCTTACCTTTCTTCCCTGCGTCAGGATCCTGAACTCAACCAACTCATGGTCACTGCCTCCCAGATTCCCATCCACTTTTGCTTCCCCCACTAATTCTACCCGGTTTGTGAGCAGCAGGTCGAGAAAAGCGCTCCCCCTAGTTGGCTCCCCTAGCACTTGCACCAGGAAATTGTCCCCTACGCTTTCCAAAAACTTCCTGGATTGTCTATGCACCGCTGTATTGCTCTCCCAGCAGATATCAGGAAAATTAAAGTCACCCATGAGAATCAGGGCATGCGATCTAGTAGCTTCCGTGAGTTGCCGGAAGAAAGCCTCATCCACCTCATCCCCCTGGTCCGGTGGTCTATAGCAGACTCCCACCATGACATCACTCTTGTTGCACACACTTCTAAACTTAATCCAGAGACACTCAGGTTTTTCCACAGTTTCGTACCGGAGCTCTGAGCAGTCATACTGCTCCCTTACATACAGTGCTACTCCCCCACCTTTTCTGCCCTGCCTGTCCTTCCTGAACAGTTTATAACCATCCATGACTGTACTCCAGTCATGTGAGTTATCCCACCAAGTCTCTGTTATTCCAATCATGTCATAATTCCTTGACATCACCAGGACCTCCAGTTCTCCCTGCTTGTTTCCAAGGCTTTGTGCATTTGTATATAATGAGAATCAGCCTGGGGTGGGGGTATCTTGCCTCTGAGTACAGGCAATGTACTTTGGGGGGTATAAGGAGAAAGCAAGGAGACACTCTTTATCCTGTACCTAAGAAGTACATTGCCAGCACGTTTACATTCATGAAAATGAGACCTCTGCCTTCCTTGGTGGAAGACATGGCAAAGACTTTGCTGAGAGAAGACTTTTTTTTTTTAGACCATGGGTTAGTCTGTTAAGTTTAGTCTCTAGAGAGCATGTTCTGTTGTTACCCTGCCAGGCAACGTAAGGGCTGGCCTAGTCCCGAGGAGAGGGCTTGGGTGGCTAAGCCAGGCTTCCTTTCCCTTGAGGCGGGAGTGGGGAACGAGGTGACTCTCAGACCTGGCATCCGAGAGCTGTTGCAGCTACTTCTGCGATATGTCACAGAATCAAACACCTGGAAGCTATAGCCTTCACCGCGTTAAGGCATTTCATGTAATCTCATCGGGCATAACTGACTCCAGGATGGAAGTAATGAAGATAAAAGGACATCCACGTTGAGGATGTGGGGGCTAGAGCCCTATACATGGAGTGGAGACGGTGTCTGAGATCTATGGGCTTGTCTCCGTGGCCCCACACGGCGTGCTGTGGGGGTGTGAATTGCAGATTGCACTAGCGTGCTGCACTGTAAGTCCCCTGTGTGGGTGCTGCAGGCGTGAACTAAAAGGTACCTAGTTCACATTAACTTATTTGGTCAAAGGGGACTTCATTAATGAGAACTGGGTACCTTTTAGTTCACATCCCACGGCAGCCACATGGCAGAGTTACAGAGCAGCATGCCAATGTGCACTTGTAGCTCTAACTGCAAGGCAGTGTAGGCGTAACCTGTGGCAGTAATACATACAGACCCCATGCAACACAAACTGTACAACTATTTGAACAAGTTAAAAATTTCTAAACCGATTATCAGCTTTCCTCAGCTTAGCAGGTAGACTAAGGAATAGAGACTGGCTTACATCCAAACATCCGCTGGACGCTGGCCAGGCTCAGATCCGGGTCTGAGCTGTCTGACTCAGGCCTGTCTTCAGTAGAAACTTACCAAAAAGATGTTCTGCCATGTTTCTGCTCCTTTCCGTGGGGCGGGGGGGGTGGGTGGGTGTGAGATAGGTATAATAAATACACATGCACATAGATACACACGCCTTCTCTTCACAGCAACCCCTGCATCAGACTCTGGACGCGTTTCCAGCCCCATTTGGAAAGGAGAAAGGTACTGAGTCTAATGTAACCTTTGGCAGGTAAACAGAGAAACTAGGGATGAGCTGGCTACAAGTTGTCCAAATGCTGTCAAGTACCCACCTAAAATATGTGCTAGACCGTATATATGATATTACCCATACTTCATGGATGCTTTCAGCCTTCACAGTGGCCACTGAAATTAAATGCCAGTTATAGATCTCCAGAGACAGACAATTATTGTCATACAAGGGCCAGGATGTGCTATTTTAAGTCCTGGAGCTGTTACAAAATAGCATTGTGACATCTGGGGCCAGAGACTCTTTTAATCCTGGGTATCTCAGAAACTGTCAGGGCTATATCTGACTCTGGCATTGGCAAGCTGAGAACTCCACTTTTTCATATGGCTTTGAGCATTTGGCATTAGCCAGGGGGATTTGTGAGGTATAGGGTAGTTGGTGGTTCTTTTATCAACAGACGATGAATCTGTGGAACTCATTGGTGCATGTTACTGAGGCAAATAGCTTGGTACATGAAAAGAAAGGGATTAGATGTTTAAATGAATACAGAGAGCCTTCTGAATTGGACTTACAAGGTCAAAAATACAAGAGCTATCCATTTTTCTCTTTCAGGGAACAGGAAACTTTACTTCATAGTATATCACATCACATAACTATGTATATTACAGGGTTTTTAGCCTCCCTCTGATGGTGCCATTAGTCCTTGGGATGAACAGGATATTGGTCTGGGTGAATCATTGTCTGTTCCGAGTGACCGTTCCCGTGCTGATGCATGTGCGTGTGGGAGAGAATTGCTTGCTGTGCGAGGAGCGATGGCCCTGCTTTTTTCTAAACAGCTGCAAACCACTGGCTGTTTAGGTATTGCAGGCCCTAAGCTGCCTTCTCTGCCCCCATTTCCTTTATACCACAAAGGATTTGAAGGAGAATGATTCTGCCATTGATGGCATTCAGTTCAGCGTCTCAGGACTGATGATCTGGAGAATGGCATGGATTGCACCCTCAGCAAGTTTGCAATGACACTAAACTGGGAGGAGTGGTAGATACTCTGGAGGGTAGGGATAGGATACAGAGGGACCTAGACAAATTAGAGGATTGGGCCAAAAGAAATCTGATGAGGTTCAGCAAGGACAAGTGCAGAGTCCTGCACTTAGGACGGAAGAATCCCATGCACCGCTACATACTAGGGACCGAATGGCTAGGCAGCAGTTCTGTAAAAAAGGGCGTAGGAGTTAGTGGATGAGAAGCTGGATATGAGTCAACAGCGTGCCCTTGTTGCTAAGAAGGCCAACGGCATTTTGGGCTGTATAAGTAGGAGCATTGCCAGCAGATTGAGGGATGTGATCATTCCCCTCTATTCGGCACTGGTGAGGCCTCATCTGGAGTACTGTGTCCAGTTTTGGGCCCCACACTACAAGAAGGATGTGGAAAAACTGGGAAGAGTCCAGGGGAGGGCAACAAAAATGATTAGGGGGCTGGAGCACATGACTTATGAGGAGAGGCTGAGGGAACTGGCATTATTTATTTAGTGTGCAGAAGAGAAGAATGGGGGGGATTTGATAGCTGCTTTCAACTACCTGAAAGGGGGTTCCAAAGAGGATGGATCTAGACTGTTCTCCGTGGTGGCAGATGACAGAACAAGGAGTAATGGTCTCAAGTTGTAGTGGGGGAGGTTTTGGTTGGATATTGGGAAAAACTTTTTCACTTAGAGGGTGGTGAAGCACTGGAATGTGTTACCTAGGGAGGTGGTGGAATCTCCTTCCTTTGAGGTTTTTAAGGTCAGGCTTGACAAAGCCCTGGCTGGGATGACTTAGATGGTGTTGGTCCTGCTTTGAGCAGGGGGTTGGACTAGATGACTCCTGAGGTCCCTTTCAACCCTGGTATTCTATGATTCTGTGACTACAAGGTTTGCTCTGCTTTGCATTTCTTTTCTATGGTCCTTCAAGGATTTTTTATTCTGTAAGCTATTCTAGTGGCAAGTGAGCTGAAAAGTTATCTGTCTCTTGTGAATGCCACTTAACTGTCTAGATTTTTTATGTGCTCTAATGTCTTTAGACACGGATGCACATTGTAATTGAGTTCAGTTTGTGAGCAAATGCGCATTAGATCAGTTGTTCCTAAAGACTGTTTGTAGCAGATGTCCGTAAATGGTTACAGATATATATATAAATAGTATATTTATCCCATATACTAACTGAGTTTGCATTTTGGACATGATGGTCATGGTTTTTCTTGTTACGAAATGAGATAAATTCAATGATCTCTAAGGGGTCCTGAGACGTTTCAGTAAATACGGTTCAGCACATAGGCGTATTTCCCAGGGGCCTCTTTATTTGAGTGGTTTTGCAGGAAATGGAGTCTATTTATTACCAGCCATAGTGTGGTTTGGTAATGGAGTTAAGGTTAGTTCAACAGAAAGAATAGGGGTGATTTGAGGCATACTTCCATCTTGATGTTTGTGCATAATGATGCATAATTGGCACTAGTGAAAGTTACAAAATATGCACTAAGAATATATTCTAAAGCGTGGACATACATTATTTCAGTATCTGAACACACTCGCATCATGTGTGCATGCAGTATATTTAACGGGCGCCTTGGAAATGGGTTTTTCTAAGCAGAGGTGATTGTTTTTTATCCCGGTAGCTCTGCATCTCTTCTCCTTGTCTTGTGTATTTTTCCGCTTTTGACTACATAAATATGAATTGGAATATAAGAACATAAGAATGGCCATACTGGGTCAGACTAAAGGTCCATCTAGCACAGTATCCTGTCTTCCGACAGTGGCCAATGCCAGGTTCCCCAGGGGGAATGAACAGAACAGGTAATCCTCAAGGGATCCATCCCCTGTTGCCCGTTCCCAGCTTCTGACAAACGGAGGCCAGGGATGCCATTCCTGCATATCCTGGCTAATGGCCATTGATGGACCTATCCTCCATTAATTTATCTAGTTCTTTTTTGAATCCTGTTATAGTCTTGGCCTTCACAACATCCTCTGGCAAAGAGTTCCCCAGGTTGACTGTGCGTTGTGTGAAGAAATACTTCCTTGTCTTTGTTTTAAACCTGCTGTCCATTAATGTCATTGGGTGACCCCTAGTTCTGGTGTTAGGAGAAGGAGTAAATAACACTTCCTTATTTGCTTTCTGCACACCAGTCATGATTTTATAGACCTCAATCACATCCCCCCTTAGTCATCTCTTTTCCAAGCTCCAGTCTGGTACTAATAAATGATCAGCCCGATAAGTAAAATGGCAAACGAATGGCAGAAGAATACATGAGTTGGGTAGATCTGAAATCTTTCAGTTGAAGAGTACTGTCAGCTTCGGTATACCCTGAGCACAGAGCTGGTCAAGTTAAGTGCTTGTCTGCAGATGGAAAGGAAAATTATGCTTGTCTAACAGACGTCTCCTCCTCTACCCCGTCCCTTTGTTGGCCTTGTGCTATATTCTGTGCATTGGTATTTTGTGCGTCTGAGATCTCTGCTAGTGGCACGGGGCAGCTCTCAAATAGCTGGTTGGGCAGCTCACCTTCCGGCAGACTTCCCCCTCTCTCGATTAAATGTGTCTCTCATTGGGTTCCTCCAGTCAAGGGTATAAAGAATCATGCTTTATTTTTGATCTGTGGCCTGTTTGATTTTTTTAGCATTTTTGAAAACCCAAAAGCTCTGAGGCAGGGGAAGCCTCTGAGTTGTTTCAAAAGGATTTCTGTAGCGTTTTTTTACCGTTGTAGGGTGTCAGCATTTAGGGTTGATTTATATGTAAGGGCAGTGCAGAGTATGATGGTTCAGAATTGAAATGTAGGGACTTAGAAGACAATGTCCTAAATCAAATAGGTGGTGTAGTAAAGAGGTTTTTGAAGTTTGGCATCATAGCTTCACTATTACCCTGCAAGAATGTAAAATGCTACGGTACAGGGGAACTGGCCTTTCATTACCACTGAAGGAGGCGGCATTGTTGTTCAGTGATGCTAGGGAAACGTGCTTCTACACAGTGCTTCATGGTCTCTTTAGAGAAACAGGGTGGGTGAGATAATGTCTTTTATTGGTGAGAGAGATAAGCTTTTGAGCTACACAGAACTCTTCTTCAGATCTGGGAAAGGTACCGAGTGTGGAACAGATTCAACAAAAGGAGTTGACACATATTGCAATGGATCATTCACGGTGAAGTGCCCAGTTAGCCATTCTGCATTCATAGAACAAAAAGGGGGGTTAGTGGTTTTACAGATTGTTGTAATAACATAACATAAATCCAGGGTCTCTGTTCAGTCCATGATTTTTAGTGTCTTGCGGAATTATGAATTTAAGCTCCCAGGCTCATCTTTTGAAAGCATTGTGCAGGTTTCCTTTTGAGGACGAGGACTGATAGGTCGGATATGGAGCGATATCACTTTGTGAAAAGTGTTCACCCACAGGTGACGGTGTTTTTATCTTTTATCATCTGTTTGTGTGTGCTCATCAGAGAGCATCGCGGTTATCTGGTTTCACTCACAAGTTCTTACTGGGCATTTAGTGCACTGGATGAAGTGTGCCGCGAGTTGTGATAGGCATGCGTAGGACCCATGGGTCTCGAAAGGTGTGTGTGTGTGCGCGTGCGCGTGGGGGGTGTTGATCATTGTAGCAGTGGAGATGTGTCTGCAGGTTTTGAAGCTGCTGTTCCGTCAGGATCTGAGTTGGTGTGTCCTGGTCTGTGGGGAGCTTGCTTCTATAGATGAGCTTGGTGATGCTGCGGGATGGTTAGAAGGCCAGGTCAGGGGGCTTGGGTCTTTTTAACATTCTTCTAGAGCTGACAGGACTTCAGTTTGTAAAGCCTTATCTGAACAATCCGAGCAGCAAAGCGCCTGGAACTCTGTTATCTATCTACTTTGGGAGTGAAGGACTGAGCCATCCCACCCTAGATGCAAGAACCGGGTGGCAGGAGATGGAATACGTCAAAGCGGACACTTGGAATCCACCGAGCTGCTCCCTCTCTGTCTGAAATCTCCACTGCGGCAGTGTGTACCTTCCCTCTGAGATGCTCTTCTCCACTGTCTGCAGATAAGGCTTCCTCCCCTAAAGCTTCCCGTCGTTCTGTGCAGTACACCCTGAGAATTTCTCGGCCTCTTTCCTCTGTGCGAGGCAGTAGCGCCAGGGTCCCGAGGGGTGTTTCTTCTCCCCATTGCTGGAGTTTAAGAATAGCTGAGTCCTGCCTGTCTGTATGGTCCAGGTTAAAACGGAAAGACTTTCTCTCATGCCAGAGAGGTGGAGCTTGGCAACATAACTTGTGTGCTTTGATGTTGGCCAAGCAAAAATAGAGTTGCTATTGGATACTCAAATGGGAAAATGGGGACAATATGTCCCTGAACCTGCATTCCTAAATAATGCTGTGATTACTGCGCTCCTGAAATGTGCAAGTTCTGACCCTGTGTGTAAAGGGGCAGAGTAGATTTGTGATGCTGACAGTCTGGGGAGAAACGCCTAGCCACTTGATTTACCTTGAAAATAAGAACACTGCTCATTTGCGTAAAGTGACAGCACTTCAGTGTGCTCCACAGCACCTTCCAACTGAGGATGCTGCCTGGCTTCCCAAGCACTGCTGAATTTGGTCTCTCAGGCTCCCTGCAAGGCAGGTAAGTGTCATGCATATCACACATGGGGAGCATCTGTGGTACAAATGGGGACTGATAGTACACAGAGGCTGTTTGTTCAGTTCCTACCGTGTGCCTGTTGGGTATCTCTAGGCATAGTCACAACAGAAAAGTATACACTACCACCCAATATTGCCCCTGGGAGGCAGCAAATATTCATATTTCTAGGTGAGAGACAGCCATGGAGGATTTAAGTGGCTCACCCAGGTCCTACAGCATGTGTTTGGCAGTCATGAATACAGCCTATGTCTCCTGACTTTGTCCTGTATCTTACTCATGCCTCCTTATTCCTCCAGAGTCTTGTCTGGTAGAAGCTGCATAAATCCAAACAGGCCTAGTGAACTTGTTAGCTTGTATACAGCCCTTAGGAGCAAGAGTAATAATGAACTGTTGGGTCAACACCTGTGAAAGTAGAAAATCAGCCCTTTAAAGCAGCTGGGAGACCATCTTGGTGTCTTAAACCCTCCCTCCCCACACCTTGATGAAAGGTTTGCAAATTGAGCCATTGAGAGCAGTGCTTTGCCCAAGCATGTCCTTGTTACATGAAGAGCTATTAATTGTTGCAAGGTAAATCCTTCCTCTTTCCCATGAGCATCTTCGTATGGTGAGTGGTAGCATTATTATTGATTTGTCAGAACACCCAGGAACCTCTATCATGGACTGGGACCTCTCCGTCCTGGGTACCGCACGATCCCTGCTCAAAGACTTTACAGCCTAAGGCCATGTCTACACTACACAATTCAGTCGACTTACGTTAGGTCGACATATAGCCACTGCAGTAATTACTGTGGGTTTTCATGTCCACACTATCCTCCTTCACCAGGCGCGCTTTCACTGATGTAAGAGAGGCAGTGTGGGAGGCTGAGAGCCCGGGGTGGTCTCTGCAGAGCTCCTAGCTGGAACACTCCCCCTCGCCCCCAAATTCAAAATAGGGACCCTATCAGCAGCTGTTAGCCACCCTGACAACCAACAGGCAATGCAAGTAACAGTGTCTGTACCGCCACTGCATTGCCCGAACTACATCGCGCTAAGCCTTTTGCCTCTCGTCGAGGTGGATTTACTAGGTCAGCACAGCAGGTGAGTTATGGTGGCGGGAGGAACTCAGTAGCGTGTACGCTTATGTAGTTAGGTCAGTGCAAGCTGCCTTACCTTGACTTAACTTTGTAGTGTGGACCAGGGCCTAAGCCACTTTCCAGCGTCTGCGTGCCGCCTGGGTCGGGGGGAGAGAGCCTGGCGGGTGCCCACTTGTGCTGCTGGTTCTCTGGCTGCTCTGAGCCATGACATCCGTTCCTAATGGAGGAGGAAGCTAGCTCATGTGTCTGCTGTTTCGGGGGCTTTTTCCAGGGACTGGCAGATAGAGCCTGCAGGGTCTCATCTTCTGAAGCTGCCTGTTTCCAGGTATCTTCAGTTTCTGCTCTTTGGGGCAGAAGCCTTTGAATAGCCTGCAAGCCCTCACCCTGTGGAAAACAGTAAATCCTTTGGGTTGTGTGCACAGAGGGTCAGCAGTTCACCTAAAAGATGATCATTCTCCTCCCCCTCAGCTGGCTAGAGAGTGCTGGGCCTGCCTGTGAAAGCAGGGACTGACTTCTCCATTATCTCCATCTTTGTATGCAGTTTGTTTTTATCTCACCCTAACACCTTTAGGGGTCTCAGACCAGCAGAGTTGCCTGGAAGGCTGCTGGGAGAAAAGGGCTTTGGAATTCCCTGCCCAGGTTAGGGGCGCGCGCGTGTGCGTGATCCTTGTGGAAAGGTAGGTCACTTGGGCTCTTTAAGAGAGTTTACCAGTCGCCTGGGGAGAAGAACCAGAGAGGTTTTGCAAGACTTCACTGATGTGTGTTCCTTTCTTTGGACGCTGGGAGAACGAAGAAGCACTGTAGCAGAGCTAGCCAGCCAGGCACCGCACCTGGGTTGGGTGGAAGATGGGTCCTTGCCCCACACACTGTGCCTTCCAGTACTGCAGCTCTTCCAGAGCAAGAGCTCTTGTGAGCACAGGTCAGATGCTCAATGGGTGTACATCAGCAAGCTCAACTGACTTCGATGGAGTTAGGACAGTGGAGGATGTAGCCCCAGCACTACCAGCGCTTGAAATATATACCTGAGACCTGTTAGCTCAAGGACTAAGGCTTCTGCATCTGGTAACCCCCCCCTCCCCCACCTAGATCTTAATAGCATGACCCAGGGTTCCCCACTCGCTGTTCGCTGCAGGAGGCTCTGCTGTGCCCAAGGAGGCAGAAGCAGCAAGGGTCACCCTCGCTGCCCACTACTCCTCTCACCACTTCCCAGAGGAAAGGGCCTGCTCCGGGCAGCCACGGAGAGGCGAGTCTTTCATGGAGCAGTCTGTACAGTCTGGGTATTTCTAAGGTGAAAAAAACAAGCAGGAGAAACCTTCATTAGGCCTTCGATACACCCCAGAAAGAAACACATGCCCCAGTTCTTTTAAAATCCTTTGTAGGTCCCTTTTCATTGGACTGGCAAAAGTTTTCCCAGAGTTACTGATGCTAAGGCCAGAGGGAACTGCTATAGTCATCGAGTCTGACCTCCTGCACAGCACAAGCCAGAGAACATCACGCCGTGACTCCTGCATCAAGCCCAAAAACTTCTGGCTGAGCTAGAGTGGATCTTTTTGAAAGACAACCAGCCTTGATTTAGACACTCTAGCTGATGAGCTCCCAGTGATGGAGAACCCACTCTGTCCCTCAGAGACATTGTGGTGGCATTCGTTTAAAAAATCCTCCCTGTTAAAAAAAAATTTGCAACTTATTTCTACTTCCCGTAGCTTCGGCTTCCAGTGAGCAGTCATGTTCTGTCAGTGTCGGCTCTGCTATTGGAAATGTCCCTGTGTAGGTGCATGTTTACAGACCATGATCCAAGTCCCTTTGTATCCTTCTCTTTGCTAAGCTAAATAGAGTGAGCTGCTTCAGCCTCTCCATGGAAGGCAGCATTTTCAGACCTTGCCTCGGTCTTTTTGTCTCTTCCCTGCAATAAGCTGTTACGGTGGGTGATGGGGAGGGTGATGAGATAGCAACTGTGGAAAAAACGGGACAGGGGATCAGGGGTAATAGACACCTGTATAAAAAAAGTCCCCCAAAACGGGACTGTCCTTTTAAAAACGGGACATCTGGTCATCCTAGTGATGGGCTGTCTCTGGACTTGGGCTAACTGAGTCCAGGAAGGAAATGGCCCTTTTCTTCCTCTTTTATCCGGCTCTCTTCTTTCCAAGCTCCAGCCTCACTCCTGAGATACCCCTGAGCCCCGGGGAATTGCTGTAGGTAGGTATCTGGGCATTGCCCTTCTTCCTGAGGGCTGGCAACATGGTTCAGTGTGGGACACGTAGATCTGGAGTATTTTTTTTTTTTTTTTTTCCCCAGAGCTGTTCCTTGGAGCGGTGACTCAGTGAAAATCCTCTCAGCATTTGCTTTCCGCTGTCAGGAGCGAGGGATTCTTAGGTCGTGAGGGCTGATTGGAGCAGCGGGTGCTTATCCTGGGGGCAGGATGAAAAACGTGGACTTGTAAAACCTGCTCTGCTCTGTGTGCGCAGCTGCCTGCACATAACCCTCCCAGGGGTCCTAGGTCACTTTCTCTTGCAGTTGCCACTGTGTCAGAGGGTGCTCTGGCATGGCAGTCTGGTTGTCTGACGTCCAGGCTGGTGGTAGATAACCTGCTTGGGAGCCTGGTGAGTGGCCAAGGGTGCATGGCCAGTCCATCGTGTGTACGTGTGGGGGGTGGGAGCTCTGTGTCTGAGCTGCGGCGTGTGGGGCAGGTGTCAAAGGAGAGAGCGGACTGAGGTGGGAAATTGGAGTGGGGGGACTGTTGCCCTCCCTGGCTTTGGGGGGATTGCTAATTGCCCAGACTGGCAGTGGAGCTGGCAAGGGGAGATGGCAGTATTCACGCTGGAGCTTGTGTCCACAGCTCTTGGTGTGGTGGTGTGGAAAGCAGTGGAGGGTGTGAAAGGTACAGAGCTCTGGGGCAAAGAATTCCCTCCGTCCTGCCTGGAAAGGAGAGGAAGCCTGGCTGAGGGGACATGGTGGAGTTATATATAGCACTGTTTGAGAGTATGGCGCGAAGCTGAAGGCAAACGGCGTCTAGGGTGCTCTCTTTATGTGGAGGTAATTACTGTATAGCCGTGATTCTCCAGAGCAGCCCTGGATCATAAGGTGTGGGAGCATTTAGGCCTCCTTGCTCTGCCCTGGAATGTTACTGTGTGGTTATTTGGGTTGTGTGTTATGGGCAATTTAACCAGCAGAAGTTCTTAAACCATTTCATTTAATCCTTTTTTCCCCTCCCTGCTATTCTCTTGTGTGCATGGTAACTTTTTTTTTTCTAGACTAACCTGTTCTTCAGTGATTTCCCAGAGTAAGCTCTAAATACTTAACAGTTCCAGAGTGTGCTATGTTTCTTTTAACAGTTTGACAGTTTACCAAGAAGAGAATTAAAGCTGGGGTTTCAGAAGAGAGTTCAAAATGATAAAAAGAAAAGGAGTACTTGTGGCACCTTAGAGACGGTGCCACAAGTACTCCTTTTCTTTTTGCGAATACAGACAAACACGGCTGCTACTCTGAAACAAAATGATAAAGTAGACTTCTAAGATTAAATATCAGACACATAGTAGCAGCTGGGGCTATGGGATTAATAAAGCATTTTAGTGATCTTCAAACCCATCTGACATTTGAGAATGTATCGGGTGAATATTTCCAAGAATATAGTATGTGTCTATAAATTTGTGTCTATAACACAGTGTATTATTAGGAGAGAGAAACTCCCAGGACAAACGGAAAACTTGTTGGGGAAATAGGCTCCATTCATTCAGTTTCTTGTTCAGTCCCTTTTTGGATTTATACGGGAATTTCACAAAATTGCATTTATGAATCACAATTCTATCCATCCACACAGGTATTTATTTTATACTCATCGTTGTGATGGTCTGAGCGCCTTTCAAACAGTCCATGGCAAAAGTAGAATCTTGGGTTTGGAGTGAACTGAAGCAGAGAGCACTGAGGTTCTAACGCTGCTTTAGAGACAGAGTTAGTGAATTTTACAATGACACAACATGCAATCTGTGGAACTCGCTGCCACAAGATATTGAGACCAAGAGTTCCAGATGGGCTAGCAAAGAGTTAGACATTTGTTTGGTAAATAAGAATATTCACATATGCACTAGCCAGTATATAAATACCTTACAATTTAGTAATGCTCGCTAGTTGGCTAGAAGTAGTAGTATTTTACACAATGCATAATTAACCTGCAGTACTCATTGCAAAGATGTCAGTGAGACCAAGATCTTAACAGGATTAAAAAAAGGGCTGGATATTTATATGGACAATGAGACCTTCCAGTGTTACAGTAATGAGGATTAAAACCATGAGGGAGGGAGAGCAAAGTGAGCGAGAATGATACCTCCTGATCTAGTAGATTAAAGAATGAAACTGCAAAGAGGGGAGAGGCAGTGAGTTTTACTGGTGTGGGCTGCATAATTTATTTGATACTTTTTGTGATATCCAACCAGCTCTAAGTTCAGTAGTTAAGTACTGTTCAGCAAATAATTACACTGATATTGGCAGAATTCATTCCGTGAATGTTCATTCTGTTGTTCAGCCAATCCTAGCAGCAAGTGGAAAGCATTCATTAAATGGAAAGCTGGTGGACAGTGTGTTGCAATTGGATACCTGAATGCAACTGTGCCATTCCTTTAAATTGTTGGGGGCAGGGTGGCCTTTGGAGTTGAGAGGGGAGCTGGTGGTGCAAATGTGTTTCACTCTGGCTTAACGGTTGGGATAGTAGGGGCCAGGTTAGCTTTCTGTCTGTGTGATTGGTTCTTGGATTGATCCTGATGTGTTCCAGGAGCTCATCAAACTCCGAGGACTGCCTCAGAAAGTGAGGAGGTTTGACCCGGAACGTCTCAAGCCTGTCCAGTTCTAAGCCAGAGGGGTGTTTTTGTGGGAATCACTGTGGAAAAATCAGCCCCTTCCGACAGCATGTGCTGAGTTGTCTAATGTTCTGTTTAATGTGTAGGGCTTTTTCTGATTCCCAGCTGATGCTTGGAGAGGTCTTCTGGAGGTTCCTGAAAACAATGACAGCTCATGAACTGGGGTCTGCTCCCCTCTTCTGTCTCTCTGTATGCTTGCCTGCCGGCTTCCACGTCAGTGTCGGCACTGCTGGTAGGCTTTCCCTTGCACGGTCTGGGGAAGAATGAGCACACGAGGATGATGTCAGCCTGCTAGAGTGTGAGACAGGATGTGTTACTTGCCATCAACCAAACTGGGACTTTGGCAACATGCTGCCAAGGGCACAAAGGAAGCGCACGGAAAAGACTGTAGACCTCCCTAATCTTGCCCAGTTACAGGGATCTTGTGAGTGAACTGGAAGAGTAGTGAACACCGGTTTTAGATGGAAATGTGTGTGGTGCTTCTCGGGGTATCCAGGCTGACTCCACCAGCCTCTGGCAGCACAAGGCCTGGCCTCTCGGCCTCGCTCTCTCTGCTGGTCAGCGCTAGTCACTCGCCGATCCTGGAGCCCTCTGAGCATCTCGCTGGAGTGCCCAGCTCACAGAACGTTCGAGGTGGCTGCTCCGAAAGGAACAGGGTGCACCAGCTTGCAAGGTTCTACTCAGGATCGCCACTCTGCTGATCACACCGCACTTCGATATATTTATAGTGAAAAGAAGAATAAGCTTGTCATCGGAGAACAGAGATTCAAAAGTCAGTAGGAAAGAATATTGGAAACAGGTAGCTGCATACAAGACAAAACCATAACATGCTTTCTAGAGCCTAAACTTAACTCTCACGACTTTCTCCTGTCTCCTACAGGATAGTTACTCTGGTCCTTTTTTTCCCAGTGTTTTCAGCCAGTATGGCTAAGATTTCCCCTTTCATAAGATCAAGCCCGCTGGCACTCTGTCTTCACAGATGAAGGATGCAAGGGTGTCTCTCTGCACCCCAAGGTATATCAGACCAGACCTTTGATCTTCACCTAGAACAGGGGTGTGCAAACTTTTTGGCTTGAGGGCCATATCTGGATATGGAAATTGTATGGCTGGCCATGAATGCTCATGAAATTGGGGTTGGGGTGCGGGCTGCATGGTGGGGCCAGAAATGAATTCAGGGTGAACGAGGGGGCTCCAGCTGGGGGTGTGGGCTCTGGGGTACGGCTGAGGATGAGGGCTTTGGGGTGCAGGAGTGGGCTCTGGGCTGAGACTGAGGGGTTTGGAGTGCAGGAGGGGGTTCTGGGCTGGTGCAGGGGGATGGGATGTGTGTGTGAGGGCTCTGGCTTGGGGTGCAGAATGGGGTGGGGCTGGGGATGAGGGGTTTGGAGTGTAGGAGGGTGCTCCAGGCTGAGACCAAGGGGTTTGGAGGCCGCGAGGGGGATCAGGGCTGGGGCACGGGGTTGGGGCTCTGGGGGGTGGCTCAGGATGGGTCCGGGTGGTGCTTACCTCAAGCAGCTCCCAGAAGCAGCGGCATGTCCCCCTTCTGGCTCCTATGTGGAGGCACAGCCAGGTGGCTCTGGTGCATGCCACCCCATCCGCAGGCACTGCCCCATCCGCAGGCACTGCCCCTGCAGTTCCCATTGGCCATGGGTCCTGGTGAATGGTAGCTGTGGGGGGTGGCACCTGGGGCAGATGCAGTGTGTGGAGCAGAGCTCCCTGGCTGCCCCTCTGCATAGGAGCTGGAGGAGGGACATGCCACTGCTTTTGGGAGCCATGTGAAGTAGCCCCCAACCCTGCTCCCAGGCTGGAGCCCCAGAGCCGCTTCCCAATGGGAGTTTAAGAGCTGGATTAAAATGGCCAGATATGGTCTGCGGGCCATAGTTTGCCCACTTCTGACCTAGAAACAGGGTCTTTTCCTCCCCCTGCCCTGCTGCTTTCCTCTTCTAGTTAATTTCCTTCTGAAGTCTCTGCCAGCGCCTCATCAGCATTTGTCTCTGTATGCTCACAGACTTCTGTTGTGAGACATGCAGTGGGCCACGAGGGAGAGAAGTATTCCCCACCTCCTCTCCGGAGAAGTTTGTCTCAAGACGCTACCTCTGAGTAACCTGCCTTAAACAACAAGGCCTAGAGAACATAATTTTTAGCATCTATACATAACTTCTCACATTTTCTGTTCATACCTCTCGCAGTGACTAGGATACAGGCTTTCATTAGAGACTGTGCGAGCATTCTGGTGAATCCAGGAGATACGTGTACCCCTGTGTCCTCTGCCAGTTGGCACTGACAAATGTGGTGTGTTTTTGTTTTTCTTTTGGTTTTTGGTCAGCTTTGTTCATTTATCTCCAAAAGCTTCCTCTTACTGAACCATCCGACCAGTGATTTGTCCAGGTGGTGGGTGTTCTCCTGAGCAGAGTCCAGGCATCTGGACAGAGGTAAGATCATTTGTGCAGTGGTCTAGTATGTATAAGAGCACTTGTATCTACAGACCAGTAAGGACTACTGTAAGTTACCATGGTAGAGCATCTAGCGCAATGAGACCTCTTGTTGCTCCTCTAATGCATTGAATTATTCAATTTTTTATGTCAGCTTACAGGCCCTTTACTTTTTTGCAGATACAACAGAAAACTCATAGCAAATTTAAACTCTAATTAAAAGGTCCACTTTTTTCCACACTGCACCTGCACTAAGACTGTAACCAAGATGAATTGGGCATTGTTGATTAATGGCTAAACTGCACCTTTTTGATAAGCTTAAATACACATACATAGCACTGTGACTTGCACTGTGTGTGTTGTGAATGTTGGACTAAGATCTGTTCACTTTATATGGAGACTTCTAACTTTCCCAGTCGAAGAAATGACATGTGAAAGTATTTCCCTCCCACTATCGTATTAGGGAAATGCTAAAATCTCCTAAATCAGCAGAAAAGCCAAACATGGAAGTCTTTCCTCATGGCTTGTTCCAGGGCAGCTGATATGGCTGATAAATTGAAGCCTGAGTGCTGTTGGCTTAGCTGCTTCATAGTTGTTCTGACTGACTGTGGACTTCAATTATGAACCAAATCGTTTTGTGAAAACCATCGTTAAGGCATGCTAAATACCCTGCCATCTCTGAAGGTTGTTTGTGCTTACCCCTGTATGGGACATGTGCACTTTGCTGGCAAAATGGTGGTGTTCAGGCATAGCGTTTGCAGGCATCGTTGTAGGCTTGAGCTAACTCTTCTCCAAATTCCTCTCTCTGCTAAAGGGAAACATGCCTTTGCTTGTGAACCCAGCTTCCCCACAATGTGAAGGGGACATCCCAGGGACTTCATGTGTCTGCCCCCATTTGTGGGTGATGGGCTTTTTAGCCTAGACAGAGCATTAACCTTTGGGATGCTGGTCATGCCTCAAGCCAGCAGGACTGCGTGGAGCCCAGGGAGATGAGGTCTCTCTCAGGGATGCTATACCATGGGAGTCTGCCCACCCACCCTCACCCAGGAATTCTCCCCCACCTGCCCCCAACCAGCCAGACAGGCTTGCTTTGCCTCCTGCTGGGTCCTGCCCTTCCCTCCCCATGAGAAGCAGTCCAGGGCAGGTGCTCGGAGGTCTAGGGGTGAGGGCAGTGCCAGTTTGGAGCACAGGGAGAGGCTCTTGGGGAACTGTGGTTGGGGGGACCCTTTCTCCGTGCTGGTGGGGATGGAAGAGTGAATAAAGTGGACATGGCGGCAGGGCTGAAGCAGGTTGTGGGCAGATGATGGGAGCACTTCTTTGGGCTCATCCCTTGCCTGGGGATTTGGGGTACCGTGCAGTGTCCAGGATGCGATTAGTGCTTCTCCTGAGTAAGGATTGCAGGATCAGGGCTATGTTTTCTGAGCCAAGTGCGTGTGAAGAGCGAAGTGGAAGTTGCATGCTGGTAGGGGTTCAGATTTGGGCCAGCCATACCTGTGCTGTCCCTCTTACACAGGGCTCCCTTCAAAATAAGTTCACCACAAAACCCAAGACCAGCAGGAATGTTTGTCTGATCAACAAAACCAAATGCTGCCCTCCCTCCCCCCGGCCTGTTTGCAGAGTAGCCATTGTATCGGTGTGTTAGTGCATCGGGGCCTGAGTGGAAACCCTAAACAGAAGCGAAACGGGCCAAGCTCTTGTCAGTGGCTGGACTGGGTGACAGCTAGACAACAAATCGGATATTTAGGCTTCGTCCTAAGGAGAAGTGAGGGGCCCAGGTATGGCACGGTACATGATCCATGGTATTTACTTTCATGTGTGCTCTGTCTAATAAAGTACAAGCCCCGTATTCCACTCCAAGGTCCGTTTGCAGAACAGTCTGTTTCTGATGCCTGCGTGAGGTTTCTGCATCTCAAATCCCTAGCGCCTGGAATTTTCATTGTCCAGGAGCCCTCCTGTGCCTGACACCATGTCAGGAATGTGGATTCTCCCTACTGTAGCATTGCCTCTGTCTGCAGCGGGCAGAGAGTGATCAGTCTTGCTTCAGTTATGCTTGTGTCAAATAAATGTATAAATCAGAGGGGGGAATTCCAGGTCCTGTGTCTGACTCTGTTTCCATTTCGGTGATGCACAGCGGAGGGAGGGGTTGGCCATAGTCGTTCCCGTTGGGGTGAAGCCTGGCCCCAGAGGCGTTCCACCCAGGGGTTAGATGCAGGGATTCAATGAGTATGGTGTACGCTGGCCCTCCTGGGATAGTGCAGCATGCTGCTGTGGAGGGGAAAGAGCCTTGCCAGCTTGTTCCACTCGGGCGAAGACAGAGGGAGCTGGGAGGGTGGCGGGATGGGGGAACCTAGCCTCTGGCACAGGAGTGTGCTGTCTGTAGTGCATGTGCAATGTGGACAGTGTGTGAGGTGTGCAAATGGGCTTCCCGGAGACTTTCCCAGCTGTCTCCTGCTGAAAGGAAGGTTTTCTGGATGTGGGGGCTGGAGGTGGGTGGAGTGATAAAGGAGGGTAGTGTTTGCAGGGCTGCGCAAGGGGTTGAGAGAATCACACCTTCATTAATGGCTTGTTAAAGTCCGTCTGGGCCTCTTGTTTGGAAATATTTGGTTGCTGGATGTCAAGCAACCAATTATGAAGTCTTGCCAAGCGGCATCTTTGCGTGACGGCTGTGGAAGGAAGGAAGCGCTCTGTGCGTTTTGTGGACTGGACAGAGTCTCGCTGAGTGCTGGTGGGAGCTGGTCTAGTACTGCTCATATTAGTGGCTTCCTTGACTCTGTCTGAATCTTCGGACCGTAGAGCCTTCCCCGCCCCCTGGGTGGGGGCTTCAGAGTACTCGGCCGTTTTGCATCTTTGTGCTGCCACAGTGGAGCAGGATTTAAGGCTCCGTCTTGACTGTGAATTTTTGTGCTCGTTCGATGTAACATAGATCCTGCATGTCCACAAGCCCTGCCCCCATTCATTGAAGGCAGCTCTGTAAAAACGGCACCTTCTTACCCCGTGGACCTGCCGCCATGTGCATTCAGAGTTGGACCTGCTGGCTCTCGTGACAAGAGGAGTACTGTGGTGCCAGCCGTGCTCTGGGGGGAAGAGCCAGTTTCTGAGCCATCTTCTGCATCATCAGCAAAAGAAAGGTGTCATGGCAGGGCCAAACTCTGCTCTCTTTGACACCTGTGCATGCACTCCAGCAGTGGGGCAAGGCAAGTGTGGGAAGTAGGCTTCGCCCTGTGGACTCTAACTCACAGTGGTGACTAGTTTGCTTGTCCTTGAGACCTGAATTTGCGGAACTGGTGGGTGGGAAAAGAATTCTGTACATGTTAACTGAGCAAGAGGGGCCTGGAATCACTGAAGTGCTATAAGCCTAATAAAACCTGAAGACAGAGGCCATTGTTAAATAAACTCACTCTTTGCCCTTTCTGTGGAAGGGTTCAGCCAGGGAAGGGGGAGGTTCTGGCTGGAAAGCAGCCATCAACTGGGCACATCTGCTTCACTACACTAACTTTGCTTCTACACTACTCGCACGGCTAGCATGTCTGTTCTGCTCCACAGCCATGCTGGCTGAAAGGGTTTTGAAACCACGTCTGGAAGCTGGAGACTGGCTGAGAAGTGCCCTGGGCTGTATGTGCCGCTGTGACTGTACTCTTTCTCAAAAAGAAAAGGAGTACTTGTGGCACCTTAGAGACTAACAAATTTATTAGAGCATAAGCTTTCGTGAGCTACAGCTCACTTCATCAGATGCTTATGCTCTAATAAATTTTAGTCTCTAAGGTGCCACAAGTCCTCCTTTTCTTTTTGCGAATACAGACTAACACGGCTGCTACTCTGAAACCTGTACTCTTTCTGTACACGTTCAACGGGCTGGAGTAAGCTTCTCTGTCTGGTCTCCTGTCTCAGCTCCTCTCCCCTTTCGGTATGACAGGTATGTTCCAAATAGAAACATCGTCTGCATCCACTGGTCACCTCGGTTCACTGTGACTGTATCTCTGTTCTTCCTTTGAAAAGGCAGTAAGATATATGGGAGAGGAGACTGCATTAGTCACCACCTGAGTGAGGTACAAGTGCAGGGCCCCTCTGCGAGCACTTACATGCTGCGTACCTTCGCTTCAGTGAGCAACTCATGCACGTGTATGTGCAGGAGTGAGCCTCAGGGTGCGGCTCAATGCAAGTCCAACTGGCAGAATCCTGTCCCAAAATAAGCTAATGTATAGTAGCAGAGTGGGATGTAAGTCAGGCTGCTAGCCCGGCTTTTCCTCTAAAAACGGGAGAATCTGGCAAAAACTTGCCAAAATGCTTTCCCAGATTCATTTCTTTCTGTGCAGATGTGGCTAAGTGGATGGGACCCTTGGTAGTCCTTTGGTATTCGGCTGCGTTTGGTTGGTTGGTTTATTTAACAAAGGTACCACACAAGTGCTGTTTTATACCAGGTCACTTTGACTGCTCCCCCAGGTTCATGAAGCAAGAGGAACAGTTGCCTGTTTCTGTCTAGATTATCCTGTTGGATTTCCAAACAGCTGTTATTGTGGCTGGCAGTAAAAAGAGGAAGGTATGCTGGAGATCTATTAAAGGGTTTAGGTTTCGCCCCAGGTATTCGAAGAAGAAGAGCACTTCTGTTTGTGCAGTGAGGTATCTGATACCTGGCCAGCTGCTTGGGTCAGCAGGCTTGGATTCAGCTCTCTTCCTGGCATATCTTCTTCTGCCAACCCAGCTTTGCTTGCAGGTTTATCTGTTAGTCAAGCCGCCGCAGATAAGCGAAAAGGTGGCATTGTTAACCTCGGGAGAGGTGCTGTAACTACAGGCTAGTGCTAGCCATTCAGCAGAACACATTTGCGAAGAGATTTGACCCTCTTCCCCCATGAAAGGAACATGGTCTGGCAAAAAATATCAAAACGTTTCCTAAATTGTCATGCTAACACCAAGCTGCAGTGTGTTAGTGAGTGTGATGAGAGGAACCATTGGAAATGGAGGAACCAGAAGATGCATGTAAATTCATTGGAACACGCAGAGCCTTGATCCTACAGAGTAGATTTCTGCACAACCTTCCTGGAGCAATTGCATAACCCCCGGCAGCTCCATGCAATCTGGCAACCAGTAGCACCCAAAGATGTTTTCCACAGTGTCCCATTCAAATCCCTCTTTAAAATCTGCAATAAGAAAATTGCTAATCCTCCAACTCCACGAGCGAACTCCCTCCTGCACCTGTACAAAATAAGTCACATACGGGCTCAGTAATCTAACGCAGCTTCTGAAATATGTCCATCCAAACCACAAACTCTGCAGAGGGCCCTGTCCTATCAGTGAACAGAGAGCCACTGAGAGGGCAAAACTGAGGTATCAGCAATACAGGAGATATAAAGTCAAACCTATGCTATGGATTCATAGACTTACATCTGACCCCTTTAGGTGTATGGCTTAAACTGAGAATGTTTTTGCCTTGCAAAGAGAACTGCATGCACATGTGCGTGAGAGAGATCCCCTTTACTCTCTCCACATTAGCAGTCAAGCCCTTGGACGC
Source organism: Dermochelys coriacea (assembly GCF_009764565.3). Taxonomy (NCBI): domain Eukaryota; kingdom Metazoa; phylum Chordata; order Testudines; family Dermochelyidae; genus Dermochelys; species Dermochelys coriacea. Next base: position 77,010,122 of record NC_050078.2, on the reverse strand, counting down.
TGTGATGCATACTAACTCGCAGATATGGAGAACGTTTTTCTTTGTGGAGATTATATTGTGAGGTACATCACAAGCCTACCTCTGAGGCCTCAGCTGTTTATCCTAATGTACTTGTGGGTGTTCCTGTTAGCCATAAACACTTCTAACCATTCCTTGAATCCTGCCCAGCTCTTGAACTCCATGGCAATGAGTTCCACAGCTTAGTTATGCAAGGGGGGGGGAGTAGTTTCCTTTTACCAGTTTTTAATTTTGTTGCTTTCACTTTCATCAGCTATCTCATAATATCAAGTAATTTACCCTCTATGCCATTCATTGTTATGTACCCTTAATGTTTTTTTGCGCTAAGCTCCATTACGATGGGCTGCTCTGCCTGCTTGCAAGCCTCCAGCCCAGGAACAAAAGACTGAGTGGTGTCAGGCAGTGTCAGAAGCTTTCCCAAGCGTGCAGCAGGAAAAGATAAATCTCAGCGCCTGGTTCCCCTGCTCACCTTTGCAGAGTGCAGCACGGCAGGTCCGTGCAGAAAAGAACAGGCCTGTCCCAGTCACGCCTGACTACTTGGGGTGGAAGGCGTGGGAGGTGTGTGTGTGTGTGTGTGTGTGTGTGAGGGTATGTACACACACATGCTTGGGAGAGCAGCTGCCTGAGTTGGGGTTAGGGGATCAGAAAGTAAGGAGGATAGACTCTTTCAGGCAGGGTGTACCTGGTATTATGAAACTCTGCTTCAGAGGCCTGCAGCTGCCCTAGACAATGTGTGTGTCCCTCCTCCCGTGCTCAGGGAAGGTGTAATAGAAGGTTGGGGATTTCTTGCCACAACCTAAAAGACTGGAGAAAATATGGGGCTACTTGTCTCCAGCTGCCTCTGTGGGTTGCAGTGTCCTGATGTCCAGGTAACTGTTCCCAGTGCCTGTTGCAGATTTCTGTGCCGCTCCATTCCTGCCCCCCGCAGCAGGGGGCTAGGGAGTGATGAACGGGACAGTGCCCCAGAAGAGGGAGAACAAGTACTGTAATGACGGTTTGTGTCTTTATAGCCCCACCCCTCCATATAAGGCCGGAAGGTTCCTTGGGCACGCTAATTCAAATTCAAGCCGATGGTGTGAAGGAAGGTACCTGTGGCCATCTTCCCAGCTCAGAGACTTGGTTCTGAAAGGGGCCTCCTTGCTACCAGTCCTTCCAGGGCAGCCTAGTCCAGGCAGGTGTCACCTCGGCCCCCCTCCTACGGGGATGAAAACTCTCGGGGACATCAGGCCAAGGAAAATATGAGCTGTCGTCGGGCTCCTTGAGCATCCCCGCAGGCTGCCACCAGCGGTACTGCCATGGGTGGGCACTATTGCAAATACGGGCCCTCTCGACTTGCCAACCCCATAGCCAAAGGGATCTCCCCGGAAAAGAGAGTGGGTTACAAATGTTTCACATAGATATATGGAGCTTGCTGCTTCAGGTTCAGACAAATCAGTTCCCAATGACCCTAATGACCCGATGGGAGACCTTGTGGGAAGTTCATGCTATTGAGTCATCAGAAAAGTTGACTGACACTCGTGACTCCTGCCAGACCCCGTGGAAAGGAATTGGGGTCCTGTGGCAAGTTGATGAAGGCTGTAAGGACAACAAGTGGAAATACCGCTCTGCCAGTGGTAGCTGGACCAAGTGCTTGGCCAGTAGCTGCCCTCTGTGGCCTTATCTCCATCTGCATGTTTCCCAGAGTTAGTAGAAAATTTATCCATGCTTACCTGGAAATGTTGTTTTTGAGTGATAAGATTCACAAATCCAGTGCACCCTGCAGACAAATGGATCATCCAGAATAGAGGTGGGAATTGACGTATGAAGATTTGGGTTTGTTGTCATTAGGGAGAGTTTTTCATCCTGTGCAGGAGGAGATATTTTTTTTTTCCTTCGAACTACATGTAACATACTCCATAATTTAGGACAGTAGAATTGAATTATCCTTGCTGTGGAAGTTCCCACAAGTGGAGAGAACTTTGGGGGACGGGGCCATTCTCTGATGCTAGTGGCTGAGAGTCTGGGTGTACCCCCAAGCTGCAAGCTGGCTGAAGTATCCAGCGTAACACAGCTGTGGCCCTTATTACAGGAGAGTGGTGAAGCACTGGAATGGATTCCCTAGGGAGGTGGTGGAATCTCTTTCCTTAGAGGTTTTTAAGGTCAGGGTTGACAAAGCCCTGACTGGGATGATTTAGTTGGGGTTGGCCCTGCTTTGAGCAGGGGGTTGGACTAGATGACCTCCTGAGGTCCCTTCCAACTCCGATATTCTATGATTACCTGAAGAAAGGAATATTCAGGTAAGCATGGATAGATTTACCCCCTCCCCCTGGCTTCCCCATGTGCATCCAGCTGCTGACCTGCTCCTAGGGGATGGAGTAAATCCTAGGGGATGGAGTAAATTTCTGCACAGTAAATGTGTGTGCGTGTCAAGGAAGGGGTGGGGAGCCTGCGTGGGATAAAAATTCTCTGCCCAAGAGAGAGTGCGCAAGCTGCCAGTCCTGGAGAGAGGCCTCCCCAGCTGGGCACGTGAGGGGCATGGAAGAAGAGGCAGCCATAGCTACCTCCTTCACTGTGACAGCTTCAGTACCACCTTGGGGAGTGCTAGATCATCCCTGTCTCTAATGGCCCTGTGGCCATGATGATGCCCTGGGAACTTAGTATAGTGCCCTGTTTTAGTTTGCCCTTTGCAGAGAGCCTAGTACAGTAAAGACACTCCCTGATCTCTCAGCACAGCGGGGGTGAGTGTGAGAGTGAGTGAGTGAGTGTGTATGTGTGATCTGCGACACCCTGCTTCCTTCAGTGGCCCCTGGAATCTCCTCATAAATCCCCTGTGGTGGTGGTTACACTTGGAAATCTTCTGCGGTGCTGTGGGCTTCTTTGCTCTCTAGTGACTCATGCTAGCTACTGTGCTGGCTCTGCGTGTGTGTGTGTGAGTGAGAGAGAGAGAGAATGAATACCCTGACTTCTATCCAGGAGGACCCAGTCTCAAATATAGACTCAGGTGACAAGTGCCAAACATTTACTCTCCATGTGCTACCCACTTGGATGGTTTTTCACATCCCCAAAGTATGTGCACTGCCTGATTGGGTGACTGTGAGGCAGTTTGCAGGTGCTGCTCCGTCCAGGTGTGTTGTAGGTCCCGGTGACGTGTGCATGAAAATCCAGTAGGTTTTATCGTGACTCACTTTCAGGCAGACCAAATTCCCTCTCCTCCAACAACCAAAAAGCAAACCAAAACACCACTCTTGCAACTCTGTCATAGAGATACCAGACAAAAGTAAGATTCCTTAATCTGATTATAATTGCATAAATTGTCTGTTTGCTAATTCACAACAGATTGCTCCCTGCAACACACACAGAGAGTTGGAAATGCTTCCCACTACTCTAGTAAATGCATTGGAAACACGTGGCTGCTGCTGTTAGGGAATGAGCTGTCTGGACCTACACTTCGAACATTTTTAATCAATGACCTAGAAGAAAACATAAAATCATCCCTTATAAAATTTTTGCGGTTGACCCAAAGATTGTGGAAGTGTTGAATGATGAAGAGGACAGGTCACTGATACAGAGCAATCTGGGTCTCTTGGTAAACTGGCATTAGAAAAGGTTCAGAAAAGGGCAACTAAAATGATTAGTGGTTTGGAACGGGTCCTATATGAAGAGAGATTAAAGAGGCTAGGACTTTTCAGCTTGGAAAAGAGGAGACTAAGGGGGGATGTGATCGAGGTCTATAAAATCATGAGTGGCGTGGAGAAAGTGAATAAGGAAAAGTTATTTACTTGTTCCCATAATATAAGAACTAGGGGCCACCAAATGAAATCAATGGGCAGCAGGTTTAAAACAAATAAAAGGAAGTAGTTCTTCACACAGCACACAGTCAACCTGTGGAACTTCTTGCCTGAGGAGATTGTGAAGGCTAGGACTATAACAGGGTTTAAAAGAGAACTGGATAAATTCATAGAGGTTAAGTCCATTAATGACCATTAGCCAGGATAGGTAAGGAATGGTGTCCCTAGCCTCTGTTAGTCAGAGGGTGGAGATGGATGGCGAGAGAGAGATCACTTGATCATTACCTGTTAGGTTCACTCCCTCTGGGGCACCTGGCATTGGCCACTGTCAGCAGACAGGATACTGGGCTGGATGGACCTTTGGTCTGACCCAGTATGGCCATTCTTATGTTCTTAACTGGGTGCAAGCAAGCAAAATGCGTTTTAATAAAGCTAAATGTAAATGTGTATATCTAGGAACAAAGAATGTAGGCCATATTTGAAGGATGGGGGACTCTATCCTGGGATTGGGTTGACTTGGATTTGTGGGGCTCAGGCTAAGGGGCTGTTTAATTACGGTGTAGATGTTCGGGCTGGAGCAAACATCTCTGCAGTTAAACAGCCCCTTAGCCCGAGCCCCCCAAACCCAAGTCAGCTGGCACGGGCCAGACACAGGCATCTACTTGTAGTGTAGACATACCCACTGTGTCTACTTCTGGTGTCCTTAGTTGAAGGAGGACGTTCATTAAATTGGAAAAGATTCAGAGAAGAGCTGAGTGAATGATACAAGGATTAGAAAACCTGCCTTATAGATTCAAGGAGTGCCATCTGTTTAGCTTTACAAAGAGAAGGTGAAGGGATGACTTGATTCCAGTCTGTAAGTTCCTCCATGGGGAACAAATATTTGATAATGGGCTCTTCAATCTAGCAGAGAGAGGTCTAGCATGATCCAATGGTTGGAAGTTGAAGCTAGACAAACCGAGACTGGAAATAAGATGCATGTTTTTTACAGTCAGAGTAATTAACCATTGGAACAATTTACCAAGGGTCATGGTGGATTTCCCATCATTGGCACTTTTAAAATCAAGATTTGACATTTGCCAAAAAGATCTCCTCTAGGAATTATTTTGGGGCAGGCTGCTGGCCTGTGTTATACAGGAAGTTGGAGTACGTGGTCACAACCGCGCCTTCTAGCCTTGGAATTGATGAGTGTTTGTACCTTAAACCACTTGATAAGGGAGAAAGAAAAGGAGTACTTGTGGCACCTTAGATAATAACAAATTTATTAAGCATAAGCTTTCGTGAGCTACAGCTCACTTCATCGGATGCATTCATCCGATGAAGTGAGCTGTAGCTCACGAAAGCTTATGCTCTAATAAATTTGTTAGTCTCTAAGGTGCCACAAGTACTCCTTTTCTTTTTGTGAATACAGACTAACACGGCTGCTACTCTGAAACTTGATAAGGGAGAGACTCTCTCATGAATCACCTTCTCTCCCAATGCTGAATCCTCCCCTGCTTGACTGACTCAATGTCTCATTCTGTGAGTCACTGGAGCACTAATGGTTGGTCAATGCATAGATCGTCAGGTGAGACCTACTGTGTGGTATACCCACCTCCAACAAAAACTGTCCCCCTGATTGTTCAAGGAAAGGCAAGTTAATAGGTGTTTATTGTGAGGTGAACCCCCAGCCAGACCAGGGCTGCTCACCCAGCTGCCATGACCCATCTCTCTAGCGGGCTCCAGTGAGTCATCACTTGGATGAGCAACAACTCGACTGCATTGATTCCTCTATCAGCCCCCGGCAGTGACTCAGGCTGCTGCAGGGTGCCCGGGGGCTATCGCTGAGCCGAGCCGGGTCAGATAAGTTTTCAGGTACATAAAAGGTTGTTACAAGGTGGAGGGAGGTAAATTGTCCTCATTAACCTCTGAGGACAGGACAAGAAGCAAGGGGCTTAAATTGCAGTGAGATGGTTTAGGTTGGACATGAGGAAAAACTTCCTAACTGTCAGGGTGGTTAAGCAACGGAATAAATTGCCTAGGGAGGTTGTGGAATCTCCATCATTGGAAGTGTTTAAGGGCAGGTTAGACAAACACCTGTCAGGTACAGTCTAGATCAGGGGTGGCAAACTACTGCCCGTGGGCCACATCTGCCTGGCCAGCCATTTTAATCCGGTCCTTGAGCTCCTGCTGGGGAGTAGGATCTGGGGCTTGCCCCACTCTGGCACTCTAGCCAGGGAGCAGGGTCGGGGGCCATTCCATGTGGCTCCCGAAAGCAGCAACATGTTCTGACTTCCAGCTCCTATGCATAGGGGCAGCCAGGGGGATCCGCTCCGCATGCTGCCCACAAGTGCCTCCCCCACAGCTCCCATTGGCTGGGAACCACGGCCAATGGGAGCTGCAGGGGCGGTGCCTGTGGATGGCGCAGTGCGCAGCAGAACCTCCTGGTCACACCTCCGCGTAGGAGCCAGATGGGGGGACATGCTACTGCTTCCGGGAGCTGCTTGAAGTAAGCGCCACCCAGAGCCCACCCCGAGCACCCCCACCTGCCAGAGCCCCAACCCCAATTTTGTGAGCATTCATGGCCCGCCATACAATTTCCATACCCAGATGTGGCCTAGATCAGTGGTACTCAAAGTGGTGGTCCATGGACCAGTGCGGGTCCGTGAGCCATCGGCTGCCGATCTGCACGCACATTGGGGAAAAAAAAAATTGCCAGTCCCCCACATCCGACAGCTTGAGAAGCACTGGGCTAGATGACCTCTCAAGGTCCCTTCCAGTCCTACATTCTATTTCTCAACCCTGCCAGAGCTGCAAGTTAGTCTGGGCAACAGCACTACTACCTGGCCGGGAACCCTCCTGCTGCTTTGCGGTATGACAGACTCCCTAGGCTCCCAACCTTCTCTAGATCTGCTTCCTGTTCCTGCCCCAGTCTTGCCTGAGCCCTGCTCTGAACTTGCTCCAGCACTGTTGCTGACCTGCTCCAGCCCTGCACCTAACTCCCACCCAGATTTGACCTTTGGGCTGCATCCGGACTCTGGCTGTGGTACCAATGTGGCTTGCCTACGGACTCTGACCTTTTTTTGACCCACAACCTGTCCCTGGATCCCAGTTTCAGCACTGCCCTCGGCCCAGTCCTGACCCTGCATCCTGCTTTGACCTCTGCTGCAGCCACCAGGCCTGACTACCTGGAACCAGCGCCTGACATGTGGGCTGCCAGTGTAGTTTTATCTCCAAGATTCTGTCTGGCCAGGGCGTGCTCCAGATGCAGCCGACGTGTGGGAGCAGCCATCATTCTGTAAGGGATACGTGGGTGCATCACCCACAGTATGTGCTTCGTGTGTTCAGTCCACACATGCTGTCTGACCAGACACGGGTTACCCAGACTAGAAATAAGGCATTTTAAAATTCTTTTTAACTGTGAGGGTAATTAACATTGGAATAACTTACCAAGGGTTGGGGTAGGTAGGTTCTCCATCACTTGGAGTGTTAATATCCAGATTGGATGTGTCTTTCTGAAAGCCATTCTCTAGTTCAAGTACAAGTTGTTGGGCTCAGTGCAAGAATGACTGGGTGAAATTCAGTGGCCTGACTTGTGCAGGAGGTCAGTAGATGATCACAATGGTCTCTTCTGGCCTTGATATCCAAGAATAAAAAAGGCACTTGCAGTCCCCAGCCATGCTCTTCACGGCTCCCATTGCTGTTTACTGGCCAAGCTGCTTTGCAAAATGTTTTTCTCTAATCTCTTTATATCACTGCTGTCCTACTTTCAGCCTTTATCAGAGTTCCCAAGAGGAAGCCCTGCTAGTCACCCCAGGGTGGAAATGTTGTGATATTCTGGATACAACGCCCATGGTAGCTGTGCCCTGTGTATTGGGCCTGGATGGTGGCAGTGATATTTATTGAGGGTAGCGCTCAAAGATACAGTCAGAACTGGGGCCCATTCTGCTAGGTGCTGTACAAACGCACAGACAGACCCTGCCCCAGAGAGAGAGCAAACGACATACTGTGCCTTTCTCAAGGCTTCAGTTTGCTTGATGACTGAATTTAATTTTCCACTGAGCCTGAAGGGCAGCGAGGCCCTGGCTTGACAGAAGGGCTTACCAGCTAGCCTTTCTGTATAGCGCCTGCTTTCCCAAGCTTCTCATCTCCCTCACTTCAGCTGGCATGGAGTTAATAGTAGGAGGCTGTGCCCCACCCCCAAGGGCAGCACTGGAGGCAATAATCTTCTTTCAGTTCTTTCCTTGCTAATTGAAGAGTTGACATTGTCCCCTTTCATGAAAGAGCCCTTTGTCAGGCATGGTTGCTGGGCAAATCCCAGGCTTGGCAGTAGACTGCAAGGACTGCATTTCTTTGCACATCGTTTTCCTGAAACAGGTAGTTTAATGGCCTTTTCACTGCAGGAATGTCTCTGCCCTTCCCCAGGTCCCCTCTCTTAGGGACTACAAATAACTTCCTTTTCTTAAAGCAGCTATCGACTCATGAGGCCCAGATTTTTGTCCCAATTATATCTAGCAAACCAAGGGAAAGGTCATGCAGTCTAGACACTAATCTGTAAGTATTGCATTTCTTCCTTTGCTGGTATCCCAGCAACTCAGATTAATGCTTTAGAATGTCGATGACGTTCATTGAGTCTTGCTGTGGCATGTGGTGCCAGCTCTGTGCCCCCTCCTTGGAACAAGCCATTTCTCTCATACCAGAGGAGCTGACAATTAGCAGTCCAATGTGGGAAAATGGTGTCACTTGTACATATTAGGATGGAAGAAAGTGCGGTGGAATGAAGAGAAATCCTTCTGCAGTGCTCGTATTAGGTTGTACCTCAAACCCTGGGCTGTTTGCATGTGCGCATGCCGGGGTATCTTTGTGTTGGGCTTTTTAAGAATAGTTGCTCCCAACAGCATGTGATGCAACATCTCTACAAGGGCCATTGGAGAGGCTTATGTCATCATTTTTCAGTATGAAGGCTCCAAGTTAAATGCTGGTTGTGGTGGCTGTGAAGCTGGATGCCCTTGTTTTCCACAACTTAGCGGGGAGTTGAGGGTGTTCAGTGCCTGACAGGGTTGGGCTCGTAGTCCCTGCATGCATTGGCGTGGGACACACAGGCCTTGCCTAAATAGAGAAGGGATCCGTTTGTACCAGGACTGGCTTAAGCATAGGTGGTTCAATGTGTCTATACTAGTCATGCTGGCTTGCGATAAGAACCCTGGCAGGTTGTTCTAGGTCCATACTGGTGCTCTCCTAAACCAGTGGTTCTAAACCAGGGGTACGCAGAGGTCTATCGGGGGTACATCAGCTCATCTGGAGAGCTGCCTAGTTTTACAACAGGCTACATGAAAAGCACTAGTGAAGTCGGTACAAACTCAAATTTCATACAGACAATTACTTGTTCATACTGCTCTATGTACTATTCCAGTGTTTCTCAACCTGGGGGGAGGGGTATCACGATTTATTTTGTATTGATATGGTAAAAATGAGAAAGTCAGCAATTTGTCAGTAACAGTGTGCTGTGATGCTTTTTTATTAGGTCTGATTTTGAAAGTGAGTAGTTTTTAAGTGAGGTGAAATTTGGGGTACGCAAGACAAATCAGCGTCTTGAAAGGGTTACAGTAATCTGGAAAGGTTGACAACCATTGTCCTAAACCATTTCAGCTGCAGTGCTCTCTGTACCTACCTCACAGTTCTCAGCTCAGTTTGCGGAAGCAGTGTATTCTGGGAGTGTCATGAGGCCTAGTTGAAACATTTCAGCTAGTCCACATTCCCGCTAAACTGACTGATCCTGACCCTGTATGTGTACCTTCTGAAACAACTAGCATGCAGCTCCCAGAAAAAATGGTGTGTTTCTTTTAAACTTTAACATTTCCTGTGACCTTAGTTTTCTTATGGATGTTTCCACTGTCAATTTATGGAAGTATAAGTGTGCTGACATCATGCTTGTGAGAGTCAGATGTAAATTTAGCTATAACATGCGGGACACCTGTCAAAATGAGGATTGTTGAGAGGCAGTTGCGGTAGAAATTTGCCAAGAAACAAGCAACTGTGTCTATTGCAGCCTAGAAAACCGCCTTTTGGCTCATGTATGAGAGTGCAGTTCGCATTTCAAAGGGGGCAAAACAATAAAAAAATAATGAAGCAAAGAAAGTTAATCTGTATCCAGAGCGCGTCAATGATTAAAAGTAGTGGCGGTGGAACAGCAGTAGTGGTCTGTTGGTATTTGCTCTATTCCTGTTCCGAGTTGCTTATAGTCTTTGTGATTTACACTCCCCTGGAAGAGACCCAAATTGGGGTGTTCATATTGTTTTAAAGGAAAGTAATGTCATCCTTCCGAATAGGGAAATTATTCGGTAGCCCTGCCTTGAGTGCAGGGGACTGGACTAGGTGACTTATTGAGATTCCTTCCAGTCCTACAGTGTATGGGAGATGGCACCTACATAGCTGGCAGGCATGGAACGCTTGCATCAGCAGGGCAATGCGTTTATGGCAACCTTCAGGGGCGATTCTCATTCTGCTGATGTTTTGCTTTTGGGGCTCAGTCTGCACACCCTGCAGTTTGGACTTTGGGGGTGTGACTAGCAGTAACTCCCCTGTGTGAACACTGGGCATGAACTAAAAGGTTGGTAGTTCACATTAATGTAGTCTTGTTTGAAGAGGATTATGTTAATGTGAATTAGGAATTTTTAGTTCTCCCCTGCTCCAGCCACAATATCGATGCCCTGGTATTTCAGTACAAGGTTCTTACCTGGTCTAGATAATGGAGTGGCTGATACGGGACTCAATTAAAAAGAATCAGAGGAGGATAATATAACTAGTGGCAATCAACATGGGTTTTAGGGAAAGTGGATTCTGTCAAACCAACTTGCTTTCTTTTTTGGATGAGATTACAAATTTGGTTGATAAAGATAATGGCGTTAATGTAATATACTTTGACTTCGGCAAAGTGTTTGACTTGATGTCACACAACTTTTGGATGAAAAAATTAGAAAGATATAAAATGAACATGGCACAAGAAATGGATTAAAAGGTGGCTAACTGACAGGTCTCAAAATCTAACTGTGAATGGGGAATCATCGTTGAATGGGTGTGATTCTAGTGGGGATTGGTTCTTGGCCCTATGCTATTTAAACTTTAATTAATGACCTGGAAGAAAACAAAATCATTGCTGACAAAGTTTGTAAATGACACAAAAATTGGGATTGTAATAAAGAATGAAGACCACAGGTCGCTGATACTGATTGATCTGGATCGCTTGGTAAACTGGGCGCAAGCAAATTGTGTGTTTTAATATGGCTAAATATATACATCTAGGAACAGAGAACATAGGCTATACACGATGGGGGACTTCTCTTTCTATCCTTTCTTGAAATAGGTTGTAGTGCATCTTTTCTTATATTGGCTTCAGAGTCTGTTTCTTCTTGTCCTTTTCTTTTTTTCTTCATTTGTATTTTGATAGCACATAAAGCCCCAGCCAGGGCCAGGGCCCCATTGTGTTAGGCGCTGTACACACACAGATGGGAGGTGCGCTGAAGACTTTATAATCCAGCAGGCAGCCGGATCTAGACAAACAGGAAAAACGCAGCTTGCCAAAAGTACAGTAAAACTTATTCTAAAATCTGCTTGTGTGGGTTTTTTATACTGCAAAAAGGCAGAGGGAAACCTTTAAAATAGGAAAATGTGATTAGAATACTATGCAGATTGGCAGGGCGACTCGAGGGCAAGTATTGTACTTGCAACTGCTTTGGACTTTATTTTTTTTTTAATTTTTTTTAAATTGACTGCATTTTAAGTTCTCTGTGTCCTGTTTACAGTCAGAACTGGTGGTGTGGCTTGTTCTTCCTTTGTTACCAGGGTGGTCAGATTGAGCACACTACTTGTTCCAAGCTGTGGCACATGGCTGCCTTGCTGCCCTGAGAAGCTGAGGTTTTGTCAGCGCTGTAAGTGTAAGAGGCAGGTTTGATATTCATGGTTGAGATGCAAATAACTTGGTCACCAGAGTTAGGACAAAGTTCTTTGAAATTGCCATTGCATTTAGTTAATTGGGGAGTGAGCTAGAAGTGCAGAGTAAACAACTTTTCCAATGAAAATAATTCCTCAAAGAATATGCTTGATCCAGTTAGTTGAAGTTTTCTCTCATAGTGAGTTGGGAAGCTATTTAAAACAGATGCAATAGCAAAGTTAAGCAGTGGTCATTTCTGCTGCTCATGCTGGATGCAAATTATTGGCTGCATAATCTGAATCAGTCTGCAAGTGTTTCAGTAGCTGGTTTGTTTTCTTCTAAGCTTTGTAAGATGGGGATAGTGCCAGTTTTCACACTGGCCTGGTTTTGGAAAGTTCTGTTTGTTTGTAGTCCCTACCCCTGGTTCAGCAAATGGGCTACATTTTGTTTTTTAAGTAGTTGCTTGAAAGGGAGCATTTTGTGCTCCATATATTTGAAGAAATGCCGAAGTTGGCAGTTCTTTACTTCCTTTCTTTCAGTGCTGCCTGCAACTCTGCACTGCAAGTGTCTACATGTTTTAATTAGAGAATGGCTACAGGAGAACTGGCAAAATTCCAGTGGATGGCGAACGGCTATTGTTCCTGATGGAATCTGACGAGGCCATTGCAGACATGCTAAAACTGGTGTAGCGTCCCATGGCAAAGTACCCCTGCATGTTTTTCTGCAGAGGTGCGTCTCTGTCCAGAATGCTGATTGGCGCTTCCATGCACTTCTGGCACAGGGAAGTTTGCAGAGTCCCTTGAGTCCAGTTTACAGACATCTGCATGCTTTAACTCTCCCATCTGAACAGATGGGTCTTGGTAATCATGGCAGTGCTCTCTCTGTTACCTTTTCATGCCAGGAGCTGGTTGTGGTGGCATGTTTGCTGGCAGCTCTTTTATTAAAGTATTCTTTACTGATTTTCAAAATGATCAAAACTGTCCCTGATTCTGCCATCAGATATGTGCAGACAGAAGGGTCTGTCTGCGTGGAGCGCATTGCAGGACTGGCTCATTAGTGGGCAGTTCCGTTGTCAGTGCATGAAGCAGGTGGGAGCACAGCTTGGTTCTGCAGAACTGTGGGTAGTACAAATATATTGCTGTCAGGAAACTAAGCAGGTAGGAGAGAGAAGGTGGTGAGGTAATATCTTTTATTGGACCAGTTTCTGTTTGTGAGATGGACAAACTTTCGAGCTACACAGAGTTCTTCTTCAGGGCTGGAAATATACTGTGACACTCTGTGAGTTGGTCCAATAAAAGATATTCTCACCCACCTTGTCTCTAATATCCTGGGACTCTCACAGCTACACCACCACGGCATAAGCTGATAGGAGACAGATGTGTAAGAAAGTGTCATTGTTGTAGCTATTCATCCATCTGTACCGATAGCATAATTGCGGCCCTAGTTAACAAATAAAGAAATAAAGAATTCTATAAGATCATGATGATTTGATTCAATATTCAGAGTAAGCTCCTTCATGTTTGTTTAAAAGTAAATACAGTGGAATATAATGAATGTATTTCAAAGGAAAATAGAACATCGCCAAAGCCTGATTTTTAAGGATGTTTTTCTAGGACTCAGTGGTGATGTCTGTGGAACTTGCACTGCTGCCAAACATGAATTAGTTTTGAAATGAAAATGTCCCTAGCTGCTGTTTTAAAGGAACATTTTTAAGCTTTACATAAAATTTTGTTACTTACTGTTGTGAATTTCAGTAGCTTGTGGTCTGATTCAAAGCCCAGGGAACTCTGTGGAAGCCTTTGCATGGTTGACCATGTAGGGCCTCATTCTGCACACGGAGGGTGTTTCCACATATAGCCATCTTCCTGTGTGTGCTGCCCTTGGAGGTAGTTGGACTGAGTGTGCATGTGAAGAATAGGGACATGAATAGATTACAATGCCATATTTTAAAAAAATCTTACTAAAACTGAACTAACTTCTAAAAATCGGATGTAATGAAAATTGCTGAGTTGCTTTCACGTTTGTTTATAGTCAGTTTCTAGTTCCTTTCTCTCTCCGGTCCACCACAACAGTGGTTCTCAACCAGGGGTACGGGTACCCTTGAAGCTATGCAGAGGTCTTCCAGGGGGTACATCAGCTCATCTAGATATTTGCCTAGTTTTACAACTAGCTACATAAAAAGCATTAGCGCTATCAGTACAAACTAAAATTTCATACAATGGCTTGTTTATACTGCTCTATACACTGAAGTGCAAGTACAATATTTATATTCCGATTGTTTTATTTTATAATGATGTGGTAAAAATGAGAAAGTCAGCAATTTGTCAGTAATAGTGTGCTGTGCCACTTTTGTATTTTTCTCTGATTTTTGTAAACACATAGTTTTTAAGTGAGGTGAAACTAGGGGGTATACAGGACAAATCGGACTCCTGAAAGGGGTACAGTAGTCTGGGACGGTTGAGAGCCACTGCACTACAATACTTCAGTTTTGGGGTTACAGACATCACAGTGGACTGTATGCTCAAAATATCCATATTATGATCTTTCATGGAAACATTCCTGTCAGTTCGAGGGTTATTTTCAGTGCTTGTCTTCACCAGACTTAATGTTTGAGCTGACTCTGACCTAGCGTTGGGCTGCGTTCACCATGGCCTGTATCCTGTGTAGTTATTTACAGCAGTACAAAGCTGGGGTAGGATGGTACCATTCTGATGAGGTAGGTTTTTGTATCCCTTTTGAGCTGGTGTAGCTGACCACATGCGGTGCAGTGCAATGGCCCATTGTCCCTTTAAATTAATCTTTGTAGCCTAGGACGGACTGGAGTAGTCTCAAAAGTGGTTTGCCGTATGCAGCAGGAGAATAGTCCTCTTAAAACTTTTCACAAAAGCCACGGACAGTGTTTAGGAGAAGGATTTCCCTCGGTTACATTAACTTGCTAAATTAGACCAAACTGCATAATCTGCCATCCAGACCGACTGAGGAGTACCTGTTTCAGAGTAGCAGCTGTGTTAGTCTGTATTCGCAAAAGGAGTACTTGTGGCACCTTAGAGACTAACAAATTTATTTGAGCAGAAGCTTTCGTGAGCTACAGCTCACTTCATCGGCTGCATCCACTGAATGCATCCGATGAAGTGAGCTGTAGCTCATGAAAGCTTATGCTCAAATAAATTTTAGTTTCTAAGGTGCCACAAGTACTCCTTTTCTTTTTGAGGAGTACCTGTATGCTCTGGTTTTACATTATGTTCTGAGTTCTGTCCTAGCAGCCTCTCAGTCTTGTAAGATAAAAGTAAATCTACAATTGATAGCTTGTGTTCACTGCTCCTTCTTATCCCCACACCCCTCCTGACATGGACAGGATATTTCATAGAATCTCAGGGTTGGAAGGGACCTCAGGAGGTCATCTAGTCCAACCCCCTGCTCAAAGCAGGACCAAGCCCCAATTTTTGCCCCAGATCCCTAAATGGCCCCCACAAGGTTTGAACTCACAACCCTGGGTTTAGCAGGCCAATGATCAAACCACTGAGATATTTCCCCCCCCTCCACTCCCCAAATTCCATTTAGTTTGAAAATATGGAAAGCTCTCCTTTTGAATTTTGGAGTTAATTTTTTTCCCCCCACAGTGGAGAATATTTGAAGCCCTGAGTATTGTTAACTGCAAACAGGTCTGGAACATTTTAATTTCTTTTGAATAAATATCTCACTTCTTTCCAGCTCTTTGGTCTCCTGTTCCGGCCCCCCCACCTTGAGAGTAATTAACCATTGGAACAATTTACCAAGGGTCGGGGGGGATTCTCCATCACTGGCACTTTTTAAATCTAGACTAGATGTTTGTCTAAATGATCTGTTCTAGGAAATGTTTTGGGGGAGTTCTCTGGCCTGTGTTATGTAGGATGTCAGACAAGATGATCACAATGATCCATTCTGGCTTTGGAATTAAGAATTTATCTCCCCCCCCCACCCCACCCCCATCTGAATTAGTAAGGGTCAGACTGATTTTGTCCTTTTTAGTCTCTACAGCTGTCAGTTTGTCTTTCTCCGCCTCCTCCGGAACAAGTGAGACTTTCGTTTGCCCTGCACCTAGCAGACATTGTGCAGTGCTGAATGGACCTGCACACTCCCTGTTCCTGGCAGATTCCTGCAGAACAGAGTGTGTGTTTGAATTGTCTAATATTTGTCTAATATTTGGGGAGCTTGGGCTTGTCCTCTGTGGAATCCTGCCGGAGAGAGGAGTGCTCACGGCACAGCATCAACAAGTCTCCAAGGGCATGGGCCTGTTCTATTCTTGCCTGAATTCTGAGCTCAGCATGGCACCCAGGTGAAGGTGCCTCGCCTCCGGAGGCTGAAACCTGGTGTTGGTTAATGCACTGCCCTGTCTGGCTCACTGGGGGCAAGGGGTTCTCGGCACCGCTCCGGCAGCCAGGAGTAGCCAGAGCAACGCAATACCCCAGCCATGCCTCCTGTTTCCCAGGAATGTGCCTACCCCATACACCGACCCCGGGGGATGGCAAAAGGCATTCTGTGGCAGCACTTTGGGACTCCGCATACATTGATGGAACTCCTACGGGGGCTGTTCTGGTGGAGTCAGCATAAAGGGACTGCAGTACGTGGAT
The DNA here is from genome assembly GCF_009764565.3 of Dermochelys coriacea. Taxonomy (NCBI): domain Eukaryota; kingdom Metazoa; phylum Chordata; order Testudines; family Dermochelyidae; genus Dermochelys; species Dermochelys coriacea. The sequence continues at coordinate 76,993,818 of NC_050078.2, read as the reverse complement.
AGATTCAGTCATGAGAGGACCCAGGGTATTGGAGTTAACCTGGAAAGAGAGGTCAGTAAATTGTAGCCTAGAAATTTAGGGAGACTGTTCTGTGCATCCTCTCTAAGGCTCTGTCATGTGAAAGACTTGAGAGCCTGGAGAAAGGGCATATCCCGCTGGACAAAGGGAAATGAGTTTCTGGATGGCTGTGTGGGCTGCCTGGAGTCGGTGATGAGCTGCTCTTGGCTGCTGTTTTTGTGCATCGCTGGCCTGTTTTACTATAAATGGCTGTATTCATTTCTCGGAGACAAGAAACTAATCTTTTCACTGAGAGTGTCCTCTGTGTATAGTCCGGGGCTTCTCTGATTCCTACGGGAAAAGGCCATGCTTATTCATAAAACAAGACGTTGGAGGGGAAAATATGCATAGCCAAGACTTAATTCCGTGCATGTAAAGATTGGGCTTGCATGTTCAGACATGGCCAGGTGCCCCGGGTCAGCATGCCTTTGCTGTGCTGAAATGGGAATGACTGCATCTTTATTTTCATCTGGAGGAGGCGCAAAAAGGCAGAGTCAGCCACTGTCAGGGGCACGACTGCGATATATTCCTAGCCTCTCTAATGAAAGAGCGGGTAGTTCAGGTTTACTCAGACTCTGCTAAAGCAACGGGATGCTATCGTTTTTGTGGGTTGGCTTCTTTCTAAGGGTGTGTGAGAGAGAAGCTGAAGCTGTGATGTTTATGCTTTTGTAGTGGGGTTTGTGGGGCTGCTGAATGGCACGGCTAGTGTAACTGGGAGGAATAAGTCTTGTGTCCTAAACAAAGACCCATAATTAAGATGGCACGTGTACATTAGATTGTAGTTAGGGTAGGCAGGGGCCAGCACAAATGGCTAATGAAGGCTACAGTTGCAAAGGGTTCCTGAACACAAGGCTGTTCCCAGACAGCAGCTGACCTTGGCTGGTCCTTGGAATAAGGATCTGAGAGGAGCAACAAAGAGCCACAGTATGAACCTTGTATTCTGCTCTGATAGCATGAGAGTGCACTGCTGTCAGCAGGAGCTGTTCCATTGGCTTGAGTGGGCTCTGGATCATGGCCTAAGAACATAGACTTGGCTCAGGACACAAGCTTACATTGCAACAATGATTTGTGCTATCACACAGAGGCCTGTGACCATTTAGGCTCCTGAGCCATCTTCCCTTCCCTATTCCATCCTGCTTTCTGACCCAACTTTGCCAGACAGCGTCCTGTGGGGAAAACAGAGTATGTGGTAATGTGATTAGAGGTCAAAATTTTCTAAGCTAGCTTGAGGGTTTAGTCACACAGTATCCATTAAAATTAAACCAAATTTTGTATCGTAAGACATGGTACAAGGGGGCAGAGTTAAGGTGACTCAGGCAAACTTCATTTGGGCATTTCCTAACTTTCAAAGTTTGGTACTGTGGTTTTAATATTCTTTTACATCATTTTTTATGTATAATTTCCTAGGATTTTTAAAAGAAAAAACAAAATGGTGATGTGCAACTGTAAGATACCTTGGCTCTCCTCCCTGCTCCTATCACCCCCTCCAGTCTGAATTTTAGACTGTGCACTGCAGTACAGACCTCCACCATTGCAGCTGAAGGATTAACTGCAATAGCTGGCAGTCAGAGTAGGCTGTTGTCTGTGGGCTAGCCATTAATGAAGGATGCATCACGCACTGAAACATTGGGTTTCCATATGCATGGCTAGCCCTGCTTACAAACAGCATAGCAGAGCTGGTGAGTCAGTGTGGCTGAGGGCCTGAGGATGGCACTTGCTGTATTAGAGATCTGAGTTTAACCTTTGAGGCCTCACTCCGTGATTAAAGCTGTGCAGGACACAGAATTTACACCACCATTCAGTGGCAGTAGACATGAGCCCTTGGCTCCCAGGGCACATTCCTCTGAGCCGTGGGGCAGAGGAGAATGTGTGTCCAGTACAGCGTTTCACCTGGCCATGGCATGCTGCAGGAGTGTTGAGCAGCAAGTCTTCAGCAAGCTGTGCGAAGCAAAACCAAGGCAAGAAGTTGCAATTGGTGACCTCTTATAGCGTGGCTCCAACTGAATGGATTTCCATGGGGCATCTCTCTGAGCCAAGGACAATCCCTCTGTTCCTGCTGCAAACCATGAAGGCTATAACAGTCTTAAAAAAATTAGTGTTTATCAAGGAAAGTGTGATATAAATCCAGAGAGGTAGCAGCTGCTCCTCCTCAAATACCTGTAGAGCATGAGGGGACATAATTGTGTTGCCCCTGGAGCTCCACCTCTCTACAAAAAGACTCCAAAGCTCATGAAACCTACAAAGCTTAAACCAGGAAATGAGTGTAACGGGTTGTCACCCCTGGGGTGGCAGTCTGGGAGCTGTGGGAACTGCTGTGCACCTCTAGCCAGCCAGCTGGGCTGGCCCTTCCCACACTGCTTGCTGGAGATACAGCCAGCCTCACCAGGTCCGGTTGTCACCCAACACAACAGCAGGTGGCGCCACACACCCAAACTGTGCTACCTTCATGCTATACCTAAGCCACCAAAGTAAAACTGCAAACACCAGCCAATTTCCCAGCTCCCCAGGCTCTCACCCCCTGCTGGAGTATAAACCCAAATTTTTTCATAGATTCATAGATACTAAGGTCAGAAGGGACCATTCTGATCATCTAGTCCGACCTCCTGCACAGCGCAGGCCACAGAATCTCACCCACCCACTCCTATGAAAAACCTCACCTATGTCTGAGCTATTGAAGTCCTTAAATCATGGTTTAAATACTTCAAGGAGCAGAGAAGCCTCCCTCAAGTCAACCATGCCCCATGCTACAGAGGAAGGCGAAAAACCTCCAGGGCCTCTCCAATCTGCCCTGGAGGAAAATTCCTTCCTGACCCCAAATATGGCAATCAGCTAAACCCTGAGCATATGGGCAAGATTCACCAGCCAGATACTACAGAAAATTCTTTCCTGGGTAACTCAGATCCCATCCATCTAATATCCCATCTCAGGGGATTTGGCCTATTTACCCTGAATATTTAAAGATCAATTACTTACCAAAATCCCATCATACCATCTCCTCCATAAACTTATCAAGTAGAATCTTAAAACCAGATAGATCTTTTGCCCCCACTGCTTCCCTTGGAAGGCTATTCCAAAACTTCACTCCTCTGATGGTTAAAAACCTTCGTCTGATTTCAAGTCTAAACTTCCTGGTGGCCAGTTTATACCCATTTGTTCTTGTGTCCACATTGGTGCTGAATTTATACCATCTTGCACTGCACAGGGATCTGTACAAGGTAAGCTCATTAATACAGTTCGCCTTCCCCTCGACGTGGGAAGGATATGCAACAAGCCTGTGTTAATCAAGCTGAGATTTTTCTCCAGACACTTCACTCAAGGGCACGCTGGTTTAGATAAAGCAAAAATACAAATTTATTAACTACAAAAGATAGATTTTAGGTGATTATAAGGGATAGCGAACAGATCAAAGCAGATGATTTAGCAAATAAACAAAACCGATAACTAAGCTTAAAATAGTAGAAAGATTGGATATGAATTAGCAATTTCTTACCCTGGCTGATGATACAAGCGGTCCACCAGGTTTCCATACACAAGCTAGAAATCCTTTTACCCTGGGACCAGCAATTGCCTCAGTTCAGTCTTTGTTTGTCAGGTGTTTACAGGAGTTCTCTTGTGTGGGGACTGAGGCCACTCGATGATATCACACCCCACCTTATATAGCTTTAACATATGGTAGGAATCCTTTGTTCCAAACTCAGTTTCCACCCAATTTGTGGAAAAATACAGGTACCCAGAATGAAGTTCAGTATCCTGTGGCCTGGTCACGTGCCCTTGCTGATTCATGGCAGCCATCACAGGCCCGCTGAAATGTTTACAGGAAGGCTGAGCTTTTCCATAGCCCATTGTCTTTGTTGATGAGCCATTAGCACTGTCTTGCTTCATTGTTATTGTACCTGAAATGCTAGCTGTGGGTGTTTTCCAGAGTAAACACATTTGAAATACAGATCCATAGTCAATATTCATAACTTCGGATACAAAAATGATACATGCATACAAATAGGATAATCATATTCAGCAAATAACTTTTCCAGTGACTCCTCACATGACTCATCTTGTACAAAATGCATCATAATTATATCATAACCATACCATAATCACACCCCCATGATGAATATGGGGTGTAGTGTCACACAGAGGTTGTTGCATTGGCCCTTTGGTGTGGGAAGGAGTCATGTGACCTAATGATGTCCACACAGCAGTGACGAGACAGGAAGAATGTGAGCCTTTCTTACATAAGAATTGTAAAGAGCTGGGAGATGAATAGTCTCTTTGCTTTTTTCCCTAGAGCAGTGTTTCTCTGTGGACTGGTGCTGGTCCCTGAGATCTCCCCGACACAGGTTAGGAAGCTGGTGCCCGGTATCGAAAAGGTTGAGAAACACTGATTTAGAGCACCTATATTCCTGAAGAAAGTTCAGGCAGAATGTAGCATGCAAAGAAACTGCTACTTGGATGGGCGGCCCGTGCGGGTGGTTAAAGTAAAAACTCATTCCCTGTTCTAAAAGTACCAGCAGGGCTGGGGTTAGTCACTCCACTTTAGTAGTGTCCTAGAGACTCCAGCTACTCACAGGCTTTTGTGTCGGTGATTGCTAAATGTTTGGGTGAGCTGGCAACAAGGAGGAGGTTAATTTTATGAACTCCCAGTTTACAGTTTAACTGCAGGAAATTGGTACGGTTCATACTCTCACTGTCATCTGAAGATGGCTAATTACTTTACAAACCATAATTAAGCCTCCCAGCACCCTCTGGAGGCAAGTGCTCTAACTATTGTTATCCCCCTTTCATGGAGGGCAAATCTGAAATACAGATTAAGGCCAAAGTTTGAAAAGTGGCTACTGAGGTTTTCACGATTTAGTGGTGCTCATGGGCAACACCTGGGGTCGCTTGCACGGCACGGGCCAGAGGCCCTCACTCCATGTCTGCTGCAAGTGGCCCATCTCTGCTGGCTGAGCCTAGAACAGGCCTTGTTGTGCAGGATTCTCTCCCTCTGTGGTGTCCTTGGCAAAAGAAAGTGTGAAGGATTACAGACAGCAGGCACTGGGGTGTTCCCTTCCTTGCCTAAAAGAATTTCTTCCCCCAAAGTGAAAAGTGGGGTTTTTTTCTACACGGTTTAGAAACACGGCTCACGTCTGCTCCCCTGTGAAGTGGCCACCTTTCTTCCTGTATAAGGGTCCATTTGAGACAATCATTCTGAGATGTAGTTAAACCTTATCCTAGTTTGTTTACCGAAACATTGCTACTGTTTTTGGCGGGGGAGTGAACTCAGGTTTCCATGAATGGGAAGTGGAGGGGTGATTACAGGTTATTTTTTTCATTTATCCTTTTAGTCACGTTTTTTTGCTTTTGAAGTTCTTGGTATGTAAATCCTGCTGGTGTAATTAAGAGGGACATGGCAAAACCCTTCTGTGGCAAGCTGGGAATACCAGTGTTTTTCAGCTTGTAGATAATTATCAGTTGTCAGCAAAATAATGGCAGCATTGTAGCTCAGGAACAGAGCCAAAGGACTCAGTGTTCTGTGTGATGTTACATTCCCATTGATGCTGCCATAGTCTTCACTGAGAATTCCCCTTTTCCTTAATCTTCTCAAGCCTCCTCCCCCTTTGGAAAGTCATTTCCATAAAAGCACCCCTTGGGTAATAGTAGCCCATGGAATCAGTGGGTGCTGCCTCCTGCCCTGGGACACGGTGTGACTGCAATAATCCTGACGCAGGCAGGCGGACTTGGCCCAGAAAACAAAGTTCAGTCTTTTACAAGTTTCCTGCATGTCCCGCTTTCCTAAGCTTCAGCTACGCCACCAGTTTGTACGTACTCATCTGCTGACTCTGCTCCCCAGAGCAAGGCTGTCGCTGCACAGATATCGCAGAGGAGATAATCTGAAGGCAGCAGGGTTTCTTCAGCCTTTCTTAGAGCGGGGGAAGGGAGGACTTCAGTTTGACTTTACAAGGGTGTCAGTTAGGAAACACTTGCTCTGTAGCCACCAAGACTCTAGGAATGTGGTGCCCCACCGTGCTTTTTGCAGTTTCTTTTCAGTGTCCAGCCCCCACTTTAAAGGAACATCCAGTCCTCCTCCTCCTCCCTGGAAATGCTGCACCTGCCACTGTTGTGGGTAACACCAGGGAGTTTAAGGGGGCAGATGTGTTTCCTCTGTTCATTTTAAGTCACTGACTCTGCCTGTGACAGCACTTGGAGCACAGTTGCTTTCACTTTGTGCACTGGGTAGTCAGCGCCAGATTCCGCAGGGTTTAGGCTACACATTTTCTACTGGACCCTACGTTTCTTAGGCCGTAGCTCCACCCCTGCCCCTTTGTTCTCATTCAGGTAAGGCCTATTTAAACCAACAATCAAAACAGTCGCAAAAGTGTGGAGGCAAATCTGATTGCATTGAATTGGCAGGGATGTGCCCTGTGCATCCTCCAGGGGAAGTGAGTGAATGGCCCACCAGACTGTACTGATTGCACTTGCTTGTGGACACTCGGAGGGCGGCCTGTCCCTCTGCAAGGAGAGCTTTCCTGCTGCGAACCAGATGTCCCATGCCAGTCTGGGATGTTGAGTTGGACTGAGGTGGTTGGTTGGTTCTGCATGTGATCACTTCTAACAGCTGTGAAGTGGGAGGCGCTGTCTCTGGACTCCTTAGATGAGTGGGCTGTGGAGAGGGAGATGTCAGCCCTGTGTCCTAGAGAATGCTGACTTACCGAATGAGTACTCCAAGTCTGAGCAGCAACCGTGGGTTCTCTGCATCCCTGCTCGTGTCAGCAGGGTTCACGACGGCTTGGTTTTGCTAAAACCCCGCCCTTGGCTCAGCTCGTCTAAGGGGGCAGCCATGGACGTGCTAGTGTTGACCATGCTCCACGTTACCAGTATGGCTTTGGAGCGGAGCCCGGAGCAGCTCCGGAGCAGTGGAGCTGCCGGTTTTTGCCTGGAGCTGGAGCGGAGCTGGAGCACAGCTCCAAAGCCCTGGTTACCAGCAGAGCCCCATGTTATCTCACCCTGGTCTGAGCAGATCCAGACAGCGTGGTGCCAGTGGCCATCGGTGCCTTTTGTCCACTTTAGTGCTGCTACCAGTGGAAAATTATAGAGAAATGAGCTTACTGTAGACTAGGGCAGAGGGTTCCCGCCTTGCCCATGGCACCCTGATGACACTCATTGCCTGTGTCTGGCTCTCCTGATCAGAGTTTGCAATGCTCAGGTGCAGGGTCACACCCGGAATGAGAGCTTGCTAAACTCTGATTGCAGTTAAAGCCGAAGTGTTGAATTGTTCATGAAGCTGGAACACTTGCACTGTTGTGATTAGTCTAAGGACAGCAGGGTTCAAGTGAGAAATGTCTTCCCTTCTGAGAGTGGAGTGCTTCTGTGCCATCTTGTCTCTAACACAGAGTGGAGTTTTCCCTTTACTCCCGTTGGGTCCCAGTCCATCTGTTGCTGGTAGCTCTCGGTATGTCTCTTTCCCTGAGATTCTCAGTGGTACCTCACTCACCAGTGCTGCCCCCCTCCCCCAAGCTGGTATGCTTGCTATTTACATGACCTCTGCTGAGTTTGGGCAGTCGAGAGTGAGGAGTGGTTTTAATGTGATTAGAGAGACCTTTTTTTGGACTTTTTTCCATCTTCCACATCACCCGCCTTCCACAAACCCCAACAAAACCCATAAGAACTTTACACCAAGTTGAAAGGCCTGTCTTTTAACTAGAAATACGTGTGTGTATTCACTTGCACATGCAGAACACAAGCCAGTATTGGGACACCTGTCTTAGTTCTGCGGTGACTGGTCAGAAAATCTTTTCCTGAAACATGGTGACTTCAGCCCAGTCTCTGCCCAACAGGAATGAACAACAGAGCCCTTGGGGATGTATTGGATGATTTAAAAAAATATAGCTGTAGAAAAGGCATTAAGCGCAGCTACCTAATCCACAGCTGAATGCAGCTTTATTCTTAGCCTTGCTGCTAGGCTGGCTTGGATTCTCTGTGTCTCGAGAAAAATGAGACTGTCGGCTGAGTTCCAATTAGTGATTAAATATTACTGACTGATTACGCTGAAGTGAAGGCACAGGGAGGGGGAAGCGGATACTTTGAAAACTGGTATGCACGGTGGCTTGATTCATTGCTCTCCACATAGCAATCATCGATTGCAATAGACACTGATCTAGTTAGTGGTTTCTATAAGAAATTTACTCAGAAAAGGGAAAAACACAGGCAGACTCCTGCTTCCACACCTGGGACCCACAGGTTGGAGTTAGTGGTTAATGTTGGTGGACTGAAGAGTGACAGGCCTGCATAGCTTCCAGTTACACACTTACAATTGGCGTCTACCTCTGCACCAGGTGCTCTTAAACCTGAAACTCTCTCTGCTTCAGCAGCCTTGGACACGTTGGTTGTGGCTCTTTCTGAGCTGAGGTCTGAATCGTTAGACTTGGTCTGGCTTTGTTGCAGAAACATTCTCCTGTTGACATGTTGGAAAAATCAGGACCTGTATGGAAAGTTACAATGTTCTTTAGTGTACGTCCTGCCTTGCAGATAGGCTAGTCTCACTCTTGTTTTATGACTTTGGGAGAATTTTGGGAGCAGATCTCGTTCAGATAGGTAGATATGCCAGATGCCCCTATTTTGCCAAACCAAGGACTGCACTGGCCACTTGCCAGGAGCTGAGGCCCCTCTTCCTACTTGCACAGAAGAATAGGTGTTTTTCAGGTAATGAACTCTTGGCTGTGGAGGTATGGCCCACCGGGACTACAGACCTGCGCTCCTGCTGGTGTAACTTGGAGATGGTGCCTTACAGTGAAAGACTTTGCGCTCCATATGTTTGGCTTGTTGGAAAGAAGATTCAGAGGTGGCTTGTGTGACACTGCTTCCCATATTCGTCATAGTAATGTTATGGAATGATTATGGCATAATTACGATGCCTTTTGTATAAAATAAGTCATGTGAGGGGTCATTGGGAAAGTTATGATTTGCTGAATATGATTATCCTATTTGTGTGCATGGATCACTTTTGTATCTGAAGTTATAAATACTGACTATGTATCTGTATTTCAAATGTAGTTACACCTGGCTGACGCCCACTAGGCAAGATGCTTCCAGTCTAGATAGTGATTGGGGAAGGGCCTATTCAGGGTAATGAGCCATTAGGGAAAACAATAGCACTTAGGAGAAGCTTGTCTCATACCTGGTAAGCCTTCCTGAGAACACTTCAGACAGCCTGTAACTAATGGCTGCTATGACTTTACAGGGACATATGACTCTGAACTCCATCTTGGGATGTCAGTATTTTTTCTACAAACTGGTCAGGGAACCAAATTTTGAAACAGAAGTTCCTGCCATAATCTAAAACTATATAAGGCAGGGAGTAACCCCATCTGTTGTTCTTCACTCCCCACACAAGAACTCTCCTGGAAACCCTTGAGGAATGAAGAATGAATTGGGGGAAGTGCTGGACCCAGGCTAAAGGGATTTCTAGCCTGTGTATGAAAACCTGGGGATTCCAAGCTGCAAAGCAAGTGTAGCATGTCCCTTAAGGATCTGCATCCTACTTGTATCATTAGCCAGGGTGAGAATTTGCTAATTCGTAGCCTATCTTTCTACTATCTTAGACCCAGTGTGTGTTTTGTTTATTTACTAGGTAATCTGCTTTAATCTGTTTGCTATTGCTTATAATCACTTAACATCTATCTTTTGTAGTTAATAAACTTGTTTTTGCTTTATCTATACCAGTGAGTTTAGAGTGAAGTGTGTGGGAATCTTAGCTCAGAGGGGCTGTTTGTATATTCCTCTCCACATTGGAGAGCGGGGGACTCTGTGAGCTTACGCAATACAGGTCCTTGTGCAGCGCAAGACGGTATAATTTTGGGTTTATACTCCAGAGGAAGTGCGTGCCTGGGGAGCTGAGTTACCTGGCTTTAGCCTTTCTACTGTTGGTTCGTGCAGTGGCTAGTCAAAGAGCCTGTAAGTAATAGCAGCTGGGTGTGTCCCTACCTGTGTGTATGCCGGTGGAAGTGTAAGGCCAGGAGCATGTCTGCAGCTTGTCACAGCAGCACAGTGTGAGAGGGAGCCCAGGCTGGTTGGTCAGAGGGCTCAGTGGTACCCAGTTCCAGGTGGCACCCTGGGGGGAAACCCATCACAGATTGATTATAGTGAACAAATATCTTCATAGGGAGAAAATTCTGGGCAGTCAAGGGCTGTTTAGTCTAGCCGCAAGAGGCAGAGCAAACATCAATGGCTGAACGCCAAGCCAGACGCATTCAAGTTAGAAGTAAGGCATGCATTTTTAGCAATGAGGGTGATCGACCTGTGGAACAAACTGCCAAGGGAAGTGGTGGATGCACCAACCCTCGAGGTCTTCCGGTCCAGCCTAGATGCCATCTGGGCAGGTATGCTTTAGCCAAGCATAAGGCATTGGACTCAGTACAGGGCTATCTGGGTGACATTAAATGGCCTGTGATGGACAAGAGGTCAGTGATCTGATGGTCCCTTCTGGCCTTGCACTGTGCGTCTATGAAGGTGGAGATGGAGCATTTCCCCTGGGACATGTCATCTCCCAGGATCTCGCCTCTCTAGAAGGTGACTGTGGCTCTGTATTGCAGAACGACATAGGCTCTCAGTAACCAGCAGGAAAAGCTGCAAGTCAGTTTTGTTTTATCCTGTGAGATCCCATGTCAGCTCTTCCCTGGGCTCAGTAGTTCAAATGTAGCACACAGTCACAGACCCTCTTCCCTAAACCCAAGCCCCAACCCCTCGATTCAGTCTTTATGCATCACGAAGTGCGAAAGGGCTAGGCTAACTATTTCCTTTTTAAAAAGAAAAGGAGTACTTGTGGCACCTTAGAGACTAACAAATTTATTAGAGCATAAGCTTTCGTGAGCTACAGCTCACTTCATCGGATGCATTTGGTGGAAAAAACAGAGGAGAGATTTATATACACACACACAGAGAACATGAAACAATGGGTTTATCATACACACTGTAAGGAGAGTGATCACTTAGGATAAGCCATCACCAGCAGCAGGGGGGGAAAAGGAGGAAAACCTTTCATGGTGACAAGCAAGGTAGGCTAATTCCAGCAGTTAACAAGAATATCAGAGGAACAGTGGGGGGTGGGGTGGGAGGGAGAAATACCATGGGGAAATAGTTTTACTTTGTGTAATGACTCATCCATTCCCAGTCTCTATTCAAGCCTAAGTTAATTGTATCCAGTTTGCAAATTAATTCCAATTCAGCAGTCTCTCGTTGGAGTCTGTTTTTGAAGCTTTTTTGTTGAAGGATAGCCACTCTTAGGTCTGTGATGGAGTGACCAGAGAGATTGAAGTGTTCTCCAACTGGTTTTTGAATGTTATAATTCTTGACGTCTGATTTGTGTCCATTCATTCTTTTACGTAGAGACAGTCCAGTTTGGCCAATGTACATGGCAGAGGGGCATTGCTGGCACATGATGGCATATATCACATTGGTAGATGCGCAGGTGAACGAGCCTCTGATAGTGTGACTGATGTGATTAGACCCTATGATGGTATCCCCTAAATAGATATGTGGACAGAGTTGGCAATGGGCTTTGTTGCAAGGATAGGTTCCTGGGTTAGTGGTTCTGTTGTGTGGTGTGTGGTTGCTGGTGAGTATTTGCTTCAGATTGGGGGGCTGTCTGTAAGCAAGGACTGGCCTGTCTCCCAAGATCTGTGAGAGTGATGGGTCGTCCTTCAGGATAGGTTGTAGATCCTTGATGATGCGTTGGAGAGGTTTTAGTTGGAGGCTGAAGGGGATGGCTAGTGGCGTTCTGTTGTTTTCTTTGTTGGGTCTGTCCTGTAGTAGGTGACTTCTGGGTACTCTTCTGGCTCTATCAATCTGTTTCTTCACTTCAGCAGGTGGGTATTGTAGTTGTAAGAATGCATGATAGAGATCTTGTAGGTGTTTGTCTCTGTCTGAGGGGTAGGAGCAAATGCGGTCATATTGTAGAGCTTGGCTGTAGACAATGGATCGTGTGTATGATCTGGATGAAAGCTAGAGGCATGTAGGTAGGAATAGCGGTCAGTAGGTTTCCGATATAAGGTGTTTATGTGACCATCCTCTTAATGTTTGCCTCAGTTCTCCAGGGACAGCTGAGAAATGAGATTCTGCTCCTGTTAAAGGACTCTCTAAAGCTTAAACACATTTTGTCTTTTTATTTTAAAGAGCCAAATTACTATATTTCTCTGTTAAACTAATTTAAACTTGCACAACAGCACAGGTTTAAGGGCTGAATGTTGTTTTTCCTATTTAAGCGCTGTGGGCACTACATGTTCTCTGGTGACAATATATTCTGCAGACTGCAGTTGGATGAAATGAACCTCCTAAAAGGAGATCTTGCTTCCTCATTTTTTTTAAAAGAAAGCCCCAGATAGAGTGGAAGTAAGCCCCAAAACTAGTGCCAACAGTCAAAGTATTGTCTCTGAAGTAAAAAGAGGCAGAAGAATGAGAAATAGTCTGATTTATAGCACTGGGTATCTCTTTGGTTTGGGTGTATGTGGTCATGAATTTTATTTGATTCTAAGATAAACAGAATCCATTTACCAGCAGGGGGTTAACGTTGATTAAATGGTCAAGTTCATTTGAAATTTGGAAGGTCCTATCTGAGAAAATCCTCTGTCTTTTCATTTTCTAGCTAATTTTGGAAAAATATTGTTTCCCATACACTGATAAACTGTCACTCAATACTGAGCAATCTGAGAGCAACCTGACATACTCTATTTGGACTCTTTTCTGTAAACAAGTTACATTTGTTCATCTCTTACATTTGTTCATCTCTTGTGGTTGCTGATGAATATGACTAAATGTGGGAACAAAAGAGGAATGCTGAGAATGCGTTGCTTGCAGTTAGAACTAAAAGGGTCACTGAAAAGCTACCATGATTTAATTTTAACTGCAGAGCGAGTTTTCCATTTCTTAACGTGATGCATGCACTGCATGTTCCTCAAACACGAGGAGCCAACATGGCTACCTTATGTCTAGTCAGGATTATATCAGCTACAGTAGCACATCGTACGTTCTTACTTTCTAAATAAAACTACACCATAACAGCTTTTCCTTATTTCCCTTTTTGAAATGTTTTAAAATCTTTACTACTTTATTGTTCCAGCCACAATATTTGATCCCCAATCTGCACAGTCCAACTGCTATCTGGAGCCACTAGTGGTAGTATCGGCAACTTCAAACATTCAAAAGCAGGAGCCAGGCCTCCAAAAGCCATGAGATATTATCAGAACAATGTGCCAAGTTCCCTTTCTTTGCCTTCTGCCTTGTCTAAGCTGTTAGCCTGCCCTTCAGTCCTAGAGTTTCCTGGCTTTTCTACACAACCAGGAGGGCTAGAAACTCTCTCTCTTTAAGACAAGTTGAGGTTCTTATTTAGGCACGTGACTCCAGGAGCTGTGGAGGAGGAAAAGCACCAGCTCTTCTTCGGGTGTTGGGCCCTGTGTGTATTCCACACATGGGCTCTGTGGGCCTGAGACTGGAGATTTGTGACAAGGAGTAGCTGTTGATCCGTGCCTGCACAGTTGTCGTCCTTGTGCTCTGTATCAAGGGCAGAAAGGGCAGCATAGACTGATGCCTCTTTAGGTTGTCCTTACCACTGCATAGCCTGAGTCAGAATCCTTGGTGTCCAGAAGAATGTTCCTCTACTTTCAGAATTTGTAAATCATTTTTAGTAATCTTAGCCTTAGTGCTTTAGTGTTTTGTGTAACTAGTATGGGTTGGTTAGTTTCTCCCAATCCTGGGGAACTTCTCTGCATGGAGAAGGACTATGCCCAGAGTCCTGGGGTTTAAGAACTGTATCTCCTGACCCTGTTCCTTCTCTGGCAATGATGAACACCAGCGGTGCCTTTACTGCCTTGGGGAGACTCGCATCACAGCCAAGTGCAGCACCTGCCGCTCCTTCCCTCCCCAAACCTGGGAGGGACAAGAGGGCCATCTGTGGAAATATTTCAGGGAGAAAGCCATGAGACCCCAATCAGGTCCAGGCCAGAGAGACCCCCTGTTTCAGCAGCCTCAGACTGCAGGCAGCATCCCTCCGAGCAAGGGCTATGGAGTAGAGGCCAAAACCGCTAAGCCTAAGAAACTCTCACAGAACTGGGGATGTGATCCATAGGCATAAAGACAGATCTCCCATCTAGATTTACCTCTAAGAAAATATCCTTCCCTGTGTTGGTCCAAGTTGGGTGGATTGTAAGGAAGTAGGTCTGCATACATCTTCTGCCCAAGAAAGGAAGGCACAAAGGAAGAAGGCTCTGACAGTACTGGCTTCGTCTTCGTCTCACTGGCTGAAAGATCAGCCCCTGCAAACTAACTGAGAGTTCCACATTGGACCCCATTCAACATTTCTGGCACATTCCAGGTAGGGTCCTCTCAGTATGAGCTCATTGGACACGCCAGATAGATTGCTCCTGAATTCCAGAAAGTACTGAAACTTTACCACGCTGGAGGATATCTTTACCTTACTCTATCCGCAGTCTCCTCCTCAGAGATGCTACAACACCAGAAGAAACCACCTAGAGGAGGAGAAAGTCCTCCCCTACCATGTCCACAAGATGGAGCATTCGTGTGCTGGTACAGCATCCTGGAACAGGATCCTACCTTCTCATTGGATTCATTCCATGTTCCAGATGAGCCTTTCCACATTGAGAGGGGTCAGTCCTGACAGAACCCCTAGGAGGTCATGCCAGCTAAAGGGGCAGAATTCCTATTTACTCATCCAGTGCCCGGCTCCTTAGTGATGCGGGATACAGCATCCCAAGACTGCTCCCACTGACATGGGAATTAGATGCTTTGGCCTTCTGGGAAGGGAAGGTATTTTCATTAGTCAGCCTCCAATTCAGAATTGCTGACTACCAGCCTTGTTAGCAAATTACAATGTCACAAATTATTTCAAACTTCCCCAGGAGGACAGGGCTCGATTTCAAGTCCTCACTGATAAAGGGAAGCTGGTGGCTAACTCCAGGTCGCAGTGGACGTAGCTGATACTGTGTCTAGATCAGTGATAGTCAGATTGTGGCTTGTGAGCTATAAGTGGCTCTTTAACATGTCTCCTGTGGCTCTTTATAGTGCGTGATATTAAAACACTGTGTAGTTTAATTATTAACCAATCAGGATGCTTTTACTGTGTTATTAACCAATTAAGGTATTAATTTATTTGCTGTGAGAATAATATATATAAACGAAATAGTTCACCGTCATACTGTTTAAATATGAATGGTACTATAGCAGGTGAAACAACAATGAATTCACACTATGCCAACTAAATGTCTTTATTTCCAAATCAAAATTTCACCTGCTGACACTGGTAACAATAATTCCCTCCCTGGAGGAGAGCACGTGGTTCATGGCTCCTGACAGGAGAGATGCCTACTTTCATGTGGATATTTCCCAGTCCCACAGAAGGTTTCTCAGGTTTGTGGTACAACAAGAGTGCTGCCAGTTCACCGTGCTCCCATTGAGGCTGGTGAGAGCACCCAGGAGCCTTCACAAAGAAGGTGGTGGCCCAGAGGAGACGCAATGGCTACACTATCTTCCCATATCATAGAATCATAGACTATCAGGGTTCATAGATACTAAGGTCAGAAGGGACCATTCTGATCATCTAGTCTGACCTCCTGCACAGCGCAGGCCACAGAATCTCACCCACCCACTCGTACGAAAAACCTGTCCAACCTGTCACAGAATGAATCTCTATCACCACCAACTCTAACATCAAACTGACAGCTCTGGAGAATGTAGTCTTCTACATATCCAATGAACAGGTTCATGAGAAGCTGCACTGAAAACTACACCACTCTGCTCCTCCAACATATTTTGAATTGCAGGGACCACTACCAGTGTTTGTTCAATGTTAAGTTACCTTGAGAATTTTTTTTTTAATCCAAGTATTTCTTGGACAGCCTTATCAAGCCTTAGAGACACAACAGTTTATCACCACCACGGTATCTCAGGGTCATAGTACATGAGATGGTACTGGAACTCATGATCTCCTGATTCCCAGTCCACTGCAGCTTCTCCTAGGCCACAAGCTCTTACTTAAAAAATGTATCCTCAGCACCAGAGAGTTAAAGAATTGATATTTTCCCCACTGTATAGATGGGGAGCTGAGGCAGAGGGATAAAGTAACTAACTTGCCTAAGGTCAGACCAGGAGTCTGTGGCAGAGCTAGAAAATGACACAAGATCACTTCAGTCCCAGAGACTGGATTTAGCAGCCATTAAGGCATCCCAAAGATAGCCTTTGAATGGAGATAAGGAAAACTGAAGTATTAGAGAAAAGAATTTCAGCTTATCAATACGGATAGTTCAATCTAGCGAAGAGACCTCAGGAGGTCATCTAGTCCAACCCCCTGTTCAAAGCAGGACCAACACCAATATCTAGATGACTGGCTACTAAAGCCAGGAGCCAGGAGGCTCAATCGGTTACCATATCTTACTCCTCCTCCTGATATCATTGGAGATCTCTGTAAACAGAAAAAAGTCCACTTTGATTCTTGTCCTCAGTGAAGGCCTATCTTCAGAACGTCTGTAGACCAATTTCAGACGTTGATAACTCAAGTCTCCCTCAGACTTCATATCACAATCAGGATTTGTCTTTCCCTACTAAGCCACATGGCAGCATGTACATATATAATGCTGTTTCTTAGGCTTCTCCTCCATTGCCTGCAGGCCTTGCTTCAGTCTGTTTATTCTCACCATACAAGGACAATGTGAATACCAAGGTAACAGTCCCTCAAAAAGTCACAGCTTCTTTCTTTCAGACAACAATGGAACAGGTGCAAGCGCTCGTCCCTTTCCTTCCACCCACATTCAACATGACTAATTATGGATGCATACTTCATAGCATAGGGAGTCTAAGTGGACAGTCATACTGGGCAAGATTCCCTTGGCAGGCTAGAATTCATATAATTCTCCTGGAACTGAGGGCAGTTCACCCAGCATGCAAGACATCCATACGCTGGAGGGGAGGGATAGGATACAGAAGGACCTAGACAAATTGGAGGATTGGGCCAAAAGAAATCTAATGAGGTTCAATAAGGATAAATGCAGGGTCCTGCACTTAGGATGGAAGAATCCAATGCACCGCTACAGACTAGGGACCGAATGGCTCGGCAGCAGTTCTGCGGAAAAGGACCTAGGGGTGACAGTGGACGAGAAGCTGGATATGAGTCAGCAGTGTGCCCTTGTTGCCAAGAAGGCCAATGGCATTTTGGGTTGTATAAGTAGGGGCATAGCGAGCAGATCGAGGGACGTGATCGTTCCCCTCTATTCGACACTGGTGAGGCCTCATCTGGAGTACTGTGTCCAGTTTTGGGCCCCACACTACAGGAAGGATGTGGATAAATTGGAAAGAGTACAACGAAGGGCAACGAAAATGATTAGGGGTCTAGAGCACATGACTTATGAGGAGAGGCTGAGGGAGCTGGGATTGTTTAGTCTGCAGAAGAGAAGAATGAGGGGGGATTTGATAGCTGCTTTCAACTACCTGAAAGGGGGTTTCAAAGAGGATGGCTCTAGACTGTTCTCAATGGTAGCAGATGACAGAACGAGGAGTAATGGTCTCAAGTTGCAATGGGGGAGGTTTAGATTGGATATTAGGAAAAACTTTTTCACTAAGAGGGTGGTGAAACACTGGAATGCGTTACCTAGGGAGGTGGTAGAATCTCCTTCCTTAGAGGTTTTTAAGGTCAGGCTTGATAAAGCCCTAGCTGGGATGATTTAACTGGGACTTGGTCCTGCTTTGAGCAGGGGGTTGGACTAGATGACCTTCTGGGGTCCCTTCCAACCCTGATATTCTATGATTCTATGATTCTATGACATTCCCTCCCCCTTATACGGTTCTGTCACATCCAGATAATGTGAGGCAACATAGATTCATAGAGTCTAAACCCAGAAGTGATCATCTAGTCCAGGGTTTCTTCAACTTCATTGCATCACACCCCGCTTCTGACAACAAAAAATACTACACAACGGCAGGAGGGGGGACTGAAGCCTGAGCCCGCCCGAGCCCCGCAACTCCAGGCGGAAGGACCAAAGTCCAAGGGCTTCAGCCCCAGGTGCGGGGCCTGTAACCTGAACCCCACTGCACAGGGCTGAAGCCGAAACCTGAGTCCCGCTGCCGAGCTTTGGCTTCGACCCTAGGCGGGTGGGGCTCGGGCTTCAGCTTTGGCCCCGGGTGGTGAGCCTCGGGCTTTGGCTTCTGCCCCAAGCCCCAGCAAGTCTTAACGCCAGCCCTGGCAATCCCATTAAAATGGGGGTTGTGACCCACTTTGGGGTCCCAACCCATAGTTTGAGAACTGCTGATTCTAGTCTGGCTTCCTGCATAGCAAAGGACAGAGAACTTCCCAAAGTAATTCCTAGGGGAGACCTTTTTTAGAAAAATATCCAGTCTTGATTTAAAAATGATCAGTGATGGAAAATCCATCATCACCCTTGGTAAACTGTTCCAGTAGTTCATTAGACTCACTGTTAAAAATGTATGTCTTAATTCCCTTCTGAATTTTTCTGTCTTCAACTTCCATCCATTGGATCGTGTTAGCCCTTTCTCTGCCGATTGAAGATCCGATTATTAAATATTTGTTCTCCATATATGTACTTATAGACTGTAATTGTCACCCCTTAATTTTCTCTTTCTTAAGCTAAATAGATTGATCTCCTTGAGTATTACTGTGAATGTGTTTTCTAATCCTTTGACTCATCCTTTGAGGTTTTTAAGGCCCGGCTTGACAAAGCCGTGGCTGGGATGATTTAGTTGGGGATTGGTCCCACTTTGCGCAGGGGGTTGGACTAAATGACCTCCTGAGGTCCCTTCCAACCCTGATATTCTATGATTCTGTGATTCTCGTGGCTCTTCTCTGAATTTTCTCCAGTTATCAACATCATTCTTGAATTGTGGAGACCAGAACTGGACGTACTGTTTCTGCAGTGGTTGGGCCAATGCCAAATAGAGAGATTAAATAACCTCTCTGCTTCTGCTCAAGATTCCTAGAGAGAATAGTGGAATGGAAAAAGTGTTATCACCACATGATGCGACTATATTTTATCTGTTTTTCCCCAAATAAAGAACAAATATTTATTGAATATTTCTGCCTTTTCTGCATTATTAGTGATATTCTACCATTTCCATCTAGTAATGGACCAACATCATTGTCAGGATTCTTTTTGTTTTTAATATATTAAAAAAAAATAAACCTCCTTCATAATGTTCTTTCTTCTGCTGGCAATAGATTGCTCATTGTGTCCTTTGGCTTCCCTTTTCAATTTTCTACAATTCCTAGCTTCTGATCTATATTCATTACTATCAACTTCCTTTTTCTTCCACTTGTTATATATTTTTATTTTTGACAGCTGCCATCACTTCCCTTCTAAATCAGGTTGGTTCTTTAATCAGTACGATCTTCTTCCTGGAGTGTGGTAGTTTGGCTATTTGGGCATCTAGTAAAGTGTTCGTAAATTATTCCCAGTTATCATTCACATTTTCTGATTATTATTTCTCCCATCTGATCTGGCTCAATTGTTTTCAACTTTGTGAAACTAGCCCTATTAAAGCACCAAATATATATACATTACTGGTTTGGACTTGATTCAGCTTGCACATTATAAATGTGATCATGTCATGATCATTTGTACCTAAACTACCATTTATTTTTAGTTCTCTGATTAGCTGTTCTTCATCTGTTAGGACAAGGTCTAACACAGAATTCCCCCATGTTGGCTGCAACACTTCTGAGTTACGAAATCATCATTTATAAAATTTAAATTCATGTTTAGAAACAAAGAGGATGGAGTGAAATCTCTTCCTCTAGGTTAAAGGGGCAGTGAGATTATGGAACTGATGCATCAGAAACCACATTACTGTGGGGAACATACCTACCAGGTGCGCAAAACACTTGGCGGACAGTCTCCATAGGAAATCTCTACAAACCACAAGTGGGAAATTCACAATTCTGTCTGAAACAAAATCTTTACCCAGTGGGGAACGCCATCTCTGGGGCCTGTTTGCCTCTCAAGCAAACAAGAAATTCATTCTTTACTGCTGCAGAGCTGTATAAGCTGGGACTTCAGGGGTGATACCCTTCTGTTATCCTGGACAGATCATCTGAGTTACACTTTTCCTCCCCTTCCCCTGCTACCTCAGTTCTGCAGAAAATTTGTCACGACAGGGCCAGGGTCATCTTTAGCACACCCTGTTGGCCCAGATAACTTTGTGGCTGGTCTTCCTATGAGTGTCAACCCATCCTTCTATCAGTTTCTGACCCTTTCTGGGTCTGTTAACTCAAGAGAAGGGCAGAATCAGACATCCCAACCAGACGCTCTTAATTTCACAGCCTGGTATGTGAATGGGTGTCAGACCTGGAACATTCATGTTCAGAAGCCGTCCAAACTATCCTCGATTACAGCAGAAAAGTCTCCACCAGAAAATGCTCCCTACCTAAATAGAGGCTTTTCTCTACCTTGACACAACAGAAACATTTATCATTAGTCTAAAATAGCAGGATACCTGCTGATTCTATCGCCTCTTCCTCAAGATGTCAGGACTTTCCATTTTCTGATTGCGGGTCCACCTGGCAGCAGTCAGTGCCTTCCGTCTTCCAGTGGATGGCCACTCTGTCTTTACTCACCCAACCACAATTCGATTCCTGAAAAGCCTCATGAGGACCTTCCTGCTGGTGGTGAAACCCACGCTGCAATAGGACCTCAACTTGGTACTCTCAGTACTTACCCGAGCACCCTTTGAAACATTTGGCCACATGTTCCGTGTCATAGTTGCCATCACATTGGCCAGACGGGGGAAGCACTCATGTCTGACCTGCCATACACCATATTTCATAGAGAGCGAGTCTCTTCACATCCACCTAAAATTCATCCCCAAGGTAATTTCTGAGTTTCACATGAACCAGCATGTTCACTTGCTGATATTCTTCCCCAAATCCCATGCTTCTATTGGATAAAAGAGACTGCACTCGCTTGACATCTGGTGGGTCTTGGCCTTTTATTGGCAAAGAACGAAACCACTTAGGAAAACAGCAAGGTTATTTGTTGCAGAATGATTGCAAGGACAAGAGCTCTCTGCCTAGAGACTAAATAGAATCATAGAATATCAGGGTTGGAAGAGACCTCAGGAGGTCATCTAGTCCAATCCCCTGGTCAAAGCAGGACCAACATCCACTAAATCATCCCAGCCAGGGCTTTGTCAAGCCAGACCTTAAAAACCACTAAGGATGGAGATTCCATCACCTCCCTAGGTAACCCATTCCAAGTCCAGGTAACCCATTCCAATAGATCTCTGGATGCATCATGCTGTGTTATCAGTTCAGTGTATTCTTCTCCCGGATGAAGGCCCACTCTGAGTTACCTGTACTAGACATTTGTAAGGTAGATGCCTGGAGCTCCATTCACACCTTTTATGAAGCGTTATGCCTTAGTTCAGGCCTCTTCTTCAGATGCAGCTGTTGGGACAGTAATTTTAGAGGCACTCATACCAACTACATCCTTGCACCTTCCCTCCCTGAGTACTGTTCACTGATCTCTCATGTGTGGAATACATGTGCTTCTCTGAGATGTGTGGTCCCTATCTGTGTTCCACTACTCGCCCTCCTTCCCCTCTGGTTCAGACCCTGTCAGATTCGTGGTAAGAGAAGGAACTGGGGAGCTGTTGGTCTGTGCCACAGTTTAAGCCCTCGATTCAAAGCACGAGGGAGGAGGGTGACTGCATAGGCACCGACCAGCGGACACAACTTGCTCCAGATCTCCAGTCCCAGGTGCATGGCGTTCATGCCTACGTATGGAATACAAATGGGGATTGGAAATTTTGAAAAACCTCCGGTTGCAGGTAAGTAACCTCCATATATTGCAAGACTTGTGATTTAAAATCATCCCCCATAGCAGCCATTCCCCCAAAGGGGGTGTGTGAGCCTGGGGGAGGTACAGCTCCCTCCTACCCTGTGTGCTTGGCCACCAGAGCTGTAGCGGGCTGTGCTTCTTCGATGTAGCCAGGGAGCTCTGGGGGTCCTTGTCTCTCTGATGGAGAAATCTCCCACTTCCCACCCTGGTGAAATCCCAGTCAGCCTGTGGCTGCGAGGAGAAATCGGTTCACTCCGCCAGGCATGGAACAAGGACTTTTGGCCTGAATATGGGTGGTGTGCCTCACTAGCAAGTACTAGGATTTCAGTTTAAACCTGGCCTGCAAAGGGGCACACCAGGGTGTCCCTGTTTTTGCTCCGTTACCATGTATAAAGCTGGTGAAAAGAGGTGCAACTTTAGGCTTCCTTTGTACATTATACTGGTCCCTCACCTATGGAGCTGTCAGCAAGCCTCTGGGCTATCCAGATCCCAAACAGCATTCGCTGGCATGGTGGAGCTCTCTGCATAGTCTCTCAGTACCAAGGACCCTCTCTGTGGCTTCACAAATTCCATCAGGGTCTAGCTGTGGCATCAGACACACACGCTGTTTTCATAACTCTAAATGTGGAGATCTTGTGTAGGTGACTTTGCATTTTTGGGTGCCTTCACCTAAAACTCGGGTATTGCCTCTAGCAGAACAGCTTCTCCTCTTGGCTTGGCATTAGCCTCTGGAAAATGTCTTCTTGCACAAGTGGTACTGACTACCTTAATCAAATCTCTGGGGAACACAGATGTTTTAAATAGCCCTCTGTTATAGTAATTGCTGCAGTGTAGCGAATTCAACCATTCCTGTGCTGAGCCTGCTCCTTCTTGGTCTTTTTCAGCTTGAGTCTTCGTGAATAAGTGCATTGTGATACATGAAGTCAACTCCTATGAAGCTCTGTTCTTCTCTCTTTATCTTCCCCACTGTGTCTTTTGTTACCCTTCCTGGAAATCCCACTTACAGCTTACCTTAGCTGGTGTGCTTCCCTCTCTGTAAATGATTCAGTTCATGGGGAACAGTTCTGTTATTTTTGTGTCATCGGTGTGGTTGAAAGCTGTCAGGGTGTTGGGAGGCTCTGTCTGGGTGGGTTGTGAGAAAGGCAGTTACCATCCCTCAACATTCATCTTTGTCTCTCTGAGGTTTTCTTTCTTTCGTGCCTCTTGAGCTGATGTAGTCCAGTGAGGTGCATCCCCAGATGTTTGCCACTCTTCATGCAAAGTATGGCGGGGCTGGAGAGGGTGTTTGTTGCTCAGCCTGTGGCCCATTGCTTTTATGTTCTGCACTTTCTACTGGCTTTCCTTGGCACTGGACTGAGTCCTGCTCTCCTGGTCTTAGGTTTAAACATTGCTCTTTGGCTTAGCTTCAGTCTTGTGTCCTGTTCTCTATCTGAACTACAGAAGTTCTGTACTTCTGCCTAAGCAGAACACTAACAAATCCTTGAGCTCTGGCTTTCTTCCCTTCTCTGGTCAACCTCTCCGTCAGCAGTGCTAGGTGAGAGCGTGCTTCTCCTTCATGGGTTCGGTGGTGACTTGTGTGTGAATCAGAACTGGTGGGGCTCCCATGTCGTCCGCCCTCACTCACCATAGGGTGCTTGTCCCAAAGCTCACCCCCTGTCTATGGCTTGTCATTACTTAGCCAGACTGTAAAGTAGGATGGTCTATGTGACTGTGTCTCCCCCTGAGCTAGCTACTCTCTCCCTCGCTTGCCTGAGAGACTCAGCTTTCCTATGCACCTGAATGCAGCAACAGTACCCAACCTGGTATTCGGTCTGGTCAGCACTACAGCTGTTCACCCCGCACAGGGCCCTTATGGGAAGTGATGTGACTCAGTGGCCATGGGGATTATAGTTCTGGGCCCCAGTGCTGCAACTGGCCCATTGGGTGGTGTCAACCCCCTTTGCCTGCATGTATCTGTTTGTAGGATTGGGGGTTTATTATTATGATGTTTAATTGGGCCATGGGGAAGAATTCCAGCATTTAACAAACCTTCAGTGCAAAGGTTTTCCATGCTGGAGTTCTAGGGGGGCATGTTCGTTGGACATTTTTGTAATTGGCTTCTCTTCTCTGGGATAACTGCACACACTGTGCTTGGTGCCAGCAGACCGCTGGTGGGAGATCTGAGAGAGCCTGGTAAGCTGTGTGCTCACATGCTCAGCTTGTCATTGCTGACAGTGTGCAAAGAGGAGTGCACAACACAAGCTGGCACACTAGTGGTGTAAATCAGAACCTGACTAATGCAGAAAACGGTGATAGATCTAGTTACGCCAACATGCCCATTGGGCAGTTCTGGATGTTCTGCTTAATTTCATACTGTGACAAGCTCTAAGGTGGGGTTGACAGTGCTTTCATTGTGTGTGGGGTTAGAATCAGAGTAGCCAATGCAGGAAATGGGGGGAGGGAATTGTCCTGGGTATTTAATCCCATTTCATTCCCGTACTGACAGGTAGAACTGTTCAGGAACTGAAATTCTGATTCCTTGCAAAATTCCAACATGGGGGGTGGGAGAAATACATGTGTTGGAACAAAAAGCCAGCATTTTGAAATGTCTTCAGAATGAAAATTCCAAAGAACTTTGAATTGGGACTATCAAAAGATTTTGTTTAAAGTTTTATATTTAAAATAATAAATATAATACACATTATATATGTAATATAATATACATATAATAAATTAAAATGACTAGTTTAATAGAATAGTCTAAATGATATGAATTGATGCAGCAGTGGAAACAAAAATTACACACATTCCTGTGAAACATTTTGATGTGGACAGTTCCACTGTAAACTTTCCATCCAGCGTGAACCTGTTTCTGAGCGTGAAATGCACTGCTCATGGGAACGAGCAGTCCCTGTGCATCATTTCACGAGTGGCTGCTGAACTCCACACTGTACCTCCCCATGCTCACCCTCACAGCCTCCTCCTTGGCACATGAGGAATTCCCTAGTTCAGCAGGGGTGGCACATCTCTGTGGCACCTCTCCTTGCCCGTTCCTTCCCTCAGTGGCTTAGTTCATCTTAGCCACCCTGCCCATCGCTCTGTGCGTTGAACCTGCTTCCTTTACCCAGGAGATTAGCCCCTTTGAATTTGCAGAGGGGCAGAAGAGCTAGAGGGTGTGCAGAACATGAGCAGTGGTTGTACCTATAGCAAAGATGCTAGCTCAACCTGAATTACTTATACGCTGCTCAAGGCAGGAGACCCAGCTGCCTGGAATCCCCCCCAGGCGGCTCCTGCCGGTATGCTGCAGATCTTAGCGGCATGAGGCTAATCGAATCCAGGTGCATGGTGTACTCTCAACTCCCGACAGGGGAAGCAAGCATTGTGGCTTGTAGGCCGGGCAAGCCCTCCACAGACCTGTGTCTGTATGAGAAAATGGCCCTCTGGCATCCCCAAGCTACTGGAATTCAGAGTGTAAAATGCAGCACATGGGGATTTGCATATCGCAGATTTCATGGACAATATAACTACAGACCTGTGCTTGAATAAACCAGCAGGCAGGAGAGGACATTTCAGTTCAGGAAATTCCTACCGGCTGCAAAGAGTCTTCTCTCATCACAGTAAGCTTGGATTAGAGGTTCACTGACTGTAAAAGGAGAGTGACTCTACCTGGCATGTGTGAAATTCAGCCAGGAGGAGCCCACTGGAGAGTCACAGACGTGGAGAGAGGAGCCATTCAGGGTTAACAATGATAAGCATCAGGTACCTGTGCTTTATATACGTCTCTGGAAATCAGAGAGTGCCACTTATCATTTCAAACTGTATTGCTTCCGCAGTTGTAGACTTGCTAAATCAACCACAAATTAAGATTCTCCACGTGGAGCTTGAAACAGGCATCCCTGTAATAAACAGGGCAGCATCACTTTGGATCCTGAAAAGACTTTCACTGTTGATATTCGTGATCCCAGAGCACCTGTGAGCTGAATAGCAGTGTGAGAAGCCCTGTTGACAAAGGAATGCTTTGAATATTTCATTATTATGGATTGATACTTAAGGTTGCTCAGGAGTTCACACAGAAAGGGAACTCCATCTGCCATAGACCCGGGAAGATAAACGTGCCATTATTCTGTCTGAGTCCTTCTTGTGCCAGAGAAAAGTGGTGACACAAGTTGTACTTAAGAAGTGCACTTAAAATACACAAAAAGAACAGGTTTCAGAGTAGCAGCCGTGTTAGTCTGTATTCGCAAAAAGAAAAGGAGTACTTGTGGCACCTTAGAGACTAACAAATTTATTAGAGCATAAGCTTTCGTGAGCTACAGCTCACTTCATCGGATGCATTTGGTGGAAAAAACAGAGGAGAGATTTATACACACACACACACACACACACACACACACACACACACACACACACACACACACACAGAGAGAGAGAACATGAAGCAATGGGTTTATCATACACACTGTAAGGAGAGTGATCACTTAAGATAAGCCATCACCAGCAGCAGGGGGGGGGGGGGAAGGAGGAAAACCTTTCATGGTGACATGCATTTGATGAAGTGAGCTGTAGCTCACAAAAGCTTATGCTCACATAAATTTGTTAGTCTCTAAGGTGCCACAAGTACTCCTTTTCTTTTTGCGAATACAGACTAACACGGCTGCTACTCTGAAACCTGTCATTAAAATACACAGAGGACCAAGGAATATAGGATGTTTTACATCCTCTTCAGATTGTTCTAGCATGTTTCACAAGTAGTGGATCCTCCAGGTAAACAGGTGCCTTGTGGTTAATGGTATTTATTTAGGAAGCTTTCCAGTGCAAATACCATTGTGTCCTTGAGAGAGAGAGAGAGAGAAGAATGCCTGAGTCGAATTACAGGAGCTGCTTGGGCAGTGCAACCTCTTCCATCCTGTGGAAGAGCCGGAGGCCACAGTGTCTTCAAGGTGATTGCCGTTCCAAAGGGTTACAGTGTAGCAGGGAAAAGGCTAGCCTGGGACTGAGTGTATTTTGGTTTTAGATATTGTACCGCCCTCCTCGGTCCCCCGGAAGTGGAAATGCTGGAGTGCCTCAAGGAGAGGTGTGACCTGGCAAGATTCCCTGACCAATGGGGGTGCAAGCTGCTATGAACAGCACATCGAAAATGGTCAGGTGTTCCCCACCAGTGATGATACTATTTCTAGCAGCTCCTCCCCACAGAATACACTGTGACCCACTCAGACTGTGTCACAATGAGGGCATATTCAGCTTGTGCATGGAACACTACAGCACCACTGCGAAAAGCTATTGTTACAATGGGGTGGGCAAACTTTTTGGCCCTAGCACCACATCGGGTACAGAAATTGTCTGGAGGACCAGGTAGGGAAGGCTGGGGGAGGCTATGCCTCCCCAAACAGCGAGGCATGGCCTGGCCCCCGCTCCCACCCTAGCCCCCTGGAACCTCCACCGCCATCGAACTCCCCTGCTCCCCACCCCTGACTGCCCCCTGGGACTCCTGCATCCTATCCAAACACCCCTGACCATCTCCAGGACCCCCGCCCCTATCCAATCTCCTCTGCTGACCACCCCCGGGACCCCTGCTCTCATCCAACCCTCCCTGCTCTCCTCGCCCCATATTACCTGTGGGTTGGGGGAAAGGAGGGCTCAGTCCTTTCCCTGTGCATTTCCTCTGCTCATTTGGCTGCTCTCCCTGGCAGTCGGGCAGGGCTCGCTCCCTGTCTGGGCTTAGCTGCTGGGGAAGGGGACAAGCATGCCGGAAGTGGAGGGTGGGCCCTGATTTGCTCTGCTCCTGTCCCTGGCAGCAGGACCCAGGCTCCTTGACCACCCTGCTGCAGCTCCCCCTGCTCCTTGCCTCCTCCCCCCCCCCCCCCCGAACTCCCCCTGACTGCACTGCCCTGGAGCACCAGGTCTGGCCGCACTATAGCCATGCTGCCTGGCCAGAGCTGCATCCATGCTGCCCAGGTGCTGGGGGAACTGACTGCGAGGGAGGCAGGGAGGGAGAGGAGCAGAAGGGGAGGGGCAAGCTCTGCCCCTCTCACCGCACTGCTGGGGGGTTGGGCTGGCTCCTCTGCAAACCTGTCCTTACCCTGCTCCCTGACAGGAGCTTGGGGGCTAGAGGGAAGGATCCTGAGGGCCAGAAGTGTCCCGCGGGCTGTAGTTTGCCCTCCTCTGTGTTACAACCTGGTTAGCGGCTTTGTAAGACTTCTGGTAAGGCCCTGTTTGCCCTTCCTGCCCCCCTCGTTAAATCTGAGCTGTTGCATGGACTGAAGAAGTTCCTACGCTAACCTTCCTCCCAGGATTTCACAGACCAATGCTAATGTTCTGTCCTCTGACTCAGTACTCAGAATCTGATGGAGATCCTGGACCTCCTCTGAAACATCTGTTACCGAGGAGTAGTTGAAATAGCAGCTCTGTGTTGCACACTGCTTAGGCATTGCCTCCAGAAGGTATGATAGTTCAGGGAATCTGAATAAAGGAAGTTTTTCTTCACTCAGCGCACAATCAACCTATGGAACTCCTTGCCTGAGGAGGTTGTGAAGGCTAGGACTATAACAGGGTTTAAAAGAGAACTGGATAAATTCATGGAGGTTAAGTCCATTAATGGCTATTAGCCAGGATGGGTAAGGAATGGTGTCTCTAGCTTCTGTGTGTCAGAGGGTGGAGATGGATGGCAGGAGAGAGATCACTAGATTATTAGGTTCACTCCCTTGGTAGACAGGATACTGGGCTGGATGGACCTTTGGTCTGACCCAGTCTGGCCATTCTTATGTTCTTATGAATCATCACAGCCTTAATTCATCAAGTTTGCATTCCGCTCAAGGAAGCTCTGTTGTCCATTATTGTCTGGAAATAGGATATATATATATATGTCTGGAAATAGGATTTAAACATATCAGTGTTCCTGCTGGTTTGGGGGGATTATGAAAAAACCTATTGTTTCTATGGACTTCCACATACCTGCATTTTTAGAGGTCCTCACTTGTATGCAACCAGCTGATCTTGCATAAAAACCGCCATATGGGGTCAGACCAAAGGTCCATCTAGCCCAGTATCCTGTCTGCTGACAGTGGCCAATGCCAGGTGCCCCAGAGAGAATGAACAGAACAGGTAATCAAGTGATCCATCCCCTGTTGTTCCCAGCTTCTGGCAAACAGAGGCTAAGGACACCATCCCTGCCCATCCTAGCTAATAGTCATCGATGGACCTACCTCCATGAACTTATCTAGTTCTTTTTTTGAACCCTGTTATAATCTTGGTGTTCACAACATCCTCTGGCAAGGAGTTCCACAGGTTGACTGTGCGTTGTGTGAAAAAATACTTCCTTTTGTTTGGTGACCCCCTAATTCTTGTGTTATGAGTAAATAACACTTCCTTATCTACTTTTTCCACACCAGTCATGATTTTATAGACCTATCTCATATCCCCCCTTAGTTGTCTCTTTTCCAAGCTGAAAAGTCCCAGTCTTATTAATCTCTCCTCATACGGCAGCTGTTCCATCCCCCTCATCATTTTTGTTGCCCTTTTCTGAACCTTTTTCAATTCCAATATATCTTTTTTGAGATGGGGCAACTACATCTTCATGCAATATTCAAGGTGTGGGCATACCATGGATTTATATAGAGGGAATATGATATTTTCTGTCTTATTATCTATCCCTTTCTTAAGGATTCCCTACATTCTGTTCGCTTTTTTGACGGCCGCTGCACATTGAGTGGATGTTTTCAGAGAACTCTCCACAATGACTCTAAGATCTCTCTTTTGAGTGGTAACAGCTAATTTAGACCCCATCATTTTATATGTATAGCTGGGATTATGTTTTCCAATGTACATTACTTTGTATTTATCAACATTGAATTTCATCTGCCATTTTGTTGCCCAGATACCCAGTTTTGTGAGGCCCTTTTGTCGCTCTTTGCAGTCTGCTTGGGACTTAACTATCTTGAGTAGTTTTGGATCATCTGCAAATTTTGCCACCTCACTGTTTACCCCTTTTCCCAGATCATTTAGGAATATGTTGAATAGTGCTTGTCCCAGTACAGACCCCTGGGGGACACCACTATTTACCTCTCTCCATTCTGAAAACTGACCATATATTCCTACCCTTTGTTTCTTATCTCTTAACCAGTTACTGATCCATCAGAGGACCTTCCCTCTTAACCCATGGCAGCTTACTTTGCTTAAGAGCCTTTGGTGAGGGTGTTACAGGTTGGACCCCCCTTTCTGGGATGCCACCTGATGTACTGGGATTTCACTGAGGTTTCCCTGCTCAGTCAGCCTGGGTTCCCTCTCCCTGCTTTGCTGAAGAGGCTCTCTGGCCTCTTGCAGCACACACCCCACAGGTATGGCCACATCCCGCTGCAGACACAGACTGAAGTCAGCTCTATGTGAGAAGACTCCCGTAGCACTCGTGTGTACGCCCCTTTTTTTGGGAGATAAAGCCAAAATAATACCGTCTTGCACTGTATAGAAAAATCTGCACAGCATAAGCTCATAAAAATCCACCCTTTTCCTCAATGTGAAGAGATGTGCGCACTTCTTGCCCCCACCCAGTTAGAAATTGCATACACTGGGTTTTATTATAAACAAGAAATAAGTTTATTAACTACCAAAGGTGGATTTTAAGTGAATATAAGAGATAAGACAGAACAAAACAGATTATAAATAGTATTTCTCACCCTAGATATTGTTGAAGGCAGATGACAGAACGTCTTGAAAGGCAGATGCACTGGTCTCCAGCTTGAAACCTCAGTTAGTATTATTTACAAGCCTGATGCCTTTCAGCTTTGTTTCAGTCTTCCTCTCCACAATACAGTTCTTGCTTCCAGGTCTTTTTCAATGTCTGTTAAGGTGGGGAGGCAGAGGAGAGAACCATGATGATGTCACTCCCCTGCCTTATATAGCTCTTGTGTATGGCGGGAACCCCTTGCCTTCTAGTGGAAAACCACTGACATTCCAAAAGGGGAGAAGGGGTATCCAATATCAGGTGACTTGGACCCATGTCTCTGCATGGCTGTGGCAGCCATTGCTCATAGGCTGTCTCCAGCGTCCACAGGAAGACTAAGCTCTTCTACAGTCTTTGCTCATGGCCCATTAGCCCTGTCTGGCTTTTCCATTGTTGTACCTGAAGCGCTGGTTGGGGTGACACCCAAGTAACACATTTGAAATACAGATACATAGTTAATATCCCTAACTTCAAATACAGAAATGATACAGGCATACACACTGGATAATAATAATCTTTCCAATGATATCTCACGTGAGCCATCTTGCATAAAGTATATCTGTTATGTCATATTCATATCATAAGCATATTTTCATAAAGAATATGGAGGGAATATTACAGAGGGACCATGTCAAAGGCTTTCTGAAAATCTAAGTACGTTATATCCACTGGATCCCCTTTGTCCACATGCTTGTCCCCCTCAAAGAATTCTAGTAGATTGTAAAGGGAAATCATGCCTCACCAAAAACCATGTTGACTCTTCCCCAACAAATTATGTTCATTTATGTGTCTGACAGTTTTTTGTTCTTTATTAGAGTTTCAACCAGTTTGCCTGGTACTGAAGTCGGGCTTACAGACCTGTGATTGCCAGGATCACCTCTGGAGCCCTTTTTAAAAATTGGCGTCACGTTAGATAGCCTCCAGTCATTTGGTACAGAAGCTGATTTAAATGATAGATATGAAATTGCAGAACTACTACCTGTGATTTTTAACCTGAGTTCCTTCAGAACCCTTGGGTGAATCCCATCTGGTTCTGGTGACTTATTACTGTTAGTTTATCAATTTGTTCCCAAACCTCCCCTAAGGACACCACAATCTGGGACAGTCCCTCAGATATGTCACCTAATGTGTCGGGTTTGGGAATCTCCTTCACATCCTCATCTTTGAAGACTGATGCCAAGAATTCATTTAGTTTTTCCACAATGGCCAGATTGTCCTGGAGCGTTCCTTTAGCATCTCCATCGTCCAAGGGCCCCACTAGCTGTTTAGCAGGCTTCCTGCTTCTCATGTACTTAATTTATTACTTTTTTCTTCTTCTTTCTAATCTTGGTGCAAATAGTCTCTG
Organism: Dermochelys coriacea; assembly: GCF_009764565.3. Taxonomy (NCBI): domain Eukaryota; kingdom Metazoa; phylum Chordata; order Testudines; family Dermochelyidae; genus Dermochelys; species Dermochelys coriacea. The sequence goes on along the minus strand of NC_050078.2, from coordinate 76,961,897 downwards.
GTGCTGCATACAGCCCCAGTAATCCTCTTTGCTTAGCCGCTCCCCCCCCACCATGCTGGGCACAAGTGCTGGTTCATGTCCTGTTTCTCTCCGGGTCAGGCATTAGATCCCCCTTTCCTTACGTGGATCTGGCAGCCCCTGAGCCAAAGACCCAATTGCACGCAGAGGAGTTCTGAGACCATCCGTATGAAAGGATTTTAGGCCAGGGAATGGATCAACAGGCTGATGGGATGGGAACTGAAAGGAATTCAACAGCAATGGTGAAAAAACAATAGCACAATCCCTTCCCCCACCTCCAGTGGTGTTGAAAACCCTCCGCTCCCCACCCCCCTCGCCTTGAGTGGTGCATGCACAGCTGAGGTGCACTAGCTGGTTGAGGTGGCTGCTCGGTTTGGACCTCCAGCCAGGTGGGATGCTGATCCTCAGCCTCCATCTTCCTTTGGGACTCGCCCAAAGTGCTCACCCCCAGCCCCAGCTGAGCCGTGCCAACCACAGCCCATCCCCCAGGCTCTCACACCCCTGCACTTAGGCCAGCACAGTCCTCCTCTGCCCTCCACCGAGCCCCACATACACACACTGCTGCGAAGATGGCACCCCCATCCCAGATCCTCCCTGCTGTGCTGGAATCCTCTGGCTTCTTGCCCCTCTCGGCCGTTGGTCCTCCAGGCCCCGCTGCTCTGCTGGCTTGTTACACTGTGAGTCACCTGAGATTATTTGGTGTTTGACTGGATCTACAGAAGGTGGGCAACGAGGGACTCACTGTCTGGGACTGGCCTAATGCCGGGGAGCTGACTCTTTGCAGAGCGCGGGGCAGTTCAGTCCGGAGGTGATTTATCAGTGAGAGCTGGGGGTTGACTGCTCTTGGGGAGGTCACATTCCATTCCTATCGCCCTGTCGCCTTATCTCTGAGCTGTCAATTAGCCCTGTGAGCAGATCAGTGAAGGAAAGCAGACCCCATGGATCATTCCTTGAAAGCCAGAGCAGGGGAATGCTCTCCTGGCCTCCCCCAGGCTTGGAAGGGCTCGCAGCCCGGCCCTCCGTGGAGCTGTTCAAAGCGGGGACTGCTTCTAATGCTGTGGGCATTGGAGCTGCTTCGGACCCTACGTGTTAGAGAGACAAGGTGGGTGAGGTAATAGCTTTTATTGGACCAGCTTCTCACCGACACAACTTGGTCCAACAGGAGATTCCCTCCCCGGCCTTGTCTGTTTATAATATTGTAAGTGCAGTTGACATTGAGCACCAGGGCGTGTAAAGGCTGACATGGGCCGGCGCATGCAGAAGGGGCCAGTGATTCATTTTAAGAGGAGGGGGCGTATGCTGCTCTTGACAGGCTCGCTCCCCCCCTCCCCACCTGGTGTGTGGATCAGCGCAGAGCTGTGCTCTCTGCGGAGAAGTGGCAGCTCTGGAGCCGAGGTAGAAGATCCTGGGTGTGTCCCAAGGCAGCTCACACCTGTGTGCTGAGGGAAGCGCTTTGTTTGTATTTGAAATGTTGTTTTCAGAAGCCTTCTGAGAGGTCTCAAGAGTCATGCTGTGAGTGGGACCGTAGCTGTGTTGTTCGACACACGTGGGAATGCTCTGCTCACAGCCCAAGAGGACAAAGTGGGTGACAACTGAAGCAGCTCTGGGAGTCTGTCCGGTGCATGTGCTTTCACAAGGGCGCTGTGGTGCGTGCGGTCTCGCTCTGTAGGAGACTTTGGCTCTTAATCTTCATCTGACCCTTTCCCCCAAACACTCTAGTCCTTCGGCACGTTTCCTTGTGTCTCTCTTGCAGGCTAGCTTATGGTGACTGTGATCTCTATTCGTGATTCTCTATGCTGACTGTGATCTCTTGATTTTGGCTCTGCCCCAGGATTAGTAACTCTCATTTCCCCTGCTCTAGGCTTAGTGGAGCACTAAAAGGAGCACTGCTTTAATCACTCAATGGTGCTTCCCCTCCCTCCCCCGCATCTCCCTTTGCCGGGAGCCGGTGCTCTGCCTGAGGAGCACTGCGTGGGACTCAGTGGGTTAGGAGACACAGGCCTTTCCTTGATGTTTGTCCCTTGCATTAAAAACTCGGAGTGGTTGTGCTGGTGCTACTCTTCCACCCATAATTAAGGCTGCGAGTTTATCAGGGAAGTCACGGACTCCGTGACTTCTGCAGCGGCCAGTGTGCCTGACTCAGGGAGTCCCTGCTCCAGTCTCACTGGCTACAGCTGGGGCATTCTCAGGCCACCGCGCCCTCTCCCCACGTCCCACAGCAGACTTTGGGTGTGGGAGGGGGCAGGGGGTTGGGGCATGGGACAGGGTGAGGCGTGGCCAAGCAACTCTGCACTCTGCCTCTGCCCAGAGCCCTGGCTTCACAGCTCCCATTGGCCAGGATCTGCAGCCAATGGGAGCTGCAGGGCGGTGCCTGCAGGCAGAGGCAGCGTGCAGAGCTGCTTGGCCACGCCTCCGCCTAGCAGCTGAGTGAGGGGGATGTCGCCAGTTCCGTGGAGCCCGAGCCCATGCCCCTGCCCCTGTCCCCTCCCACCCTCACTCTGCTGCTGCTGGGGGGAGGGAAGTGCAGAGCCAGATAGGGAGCCTGCCGGCCCTGGCAACCCCACCCACGCCCCTGAACCAGCAGGGGGTGGGGCCATGCGCTGCTGTGCCCCCTTCCTCCCCCCCCCCGTGCCCCTAAGCAGCCGGGCTGCCCTCCCTCCACACCGGCAGAGCTTCCAGGCAGTCCTCCCCACAAGTTTTATTCACTGATACTTTTAGTAAAAGTCATGGACAGGTCACGGGCCGTGAAATTTTGTTTACTGCCTGTGACCTGGCCGTGACTTTTACTAAAAATACCCGTGACTAAAACATAGCCTTACATATGGATTATGCATCCATAGCAGGTGGGCAGTGTATTCAGGGTCCCATGTATTCCACAGTCTGTGGCCAGGGAATTCACTGCAGACTCCACTGCTTGCAGTGGGACTGGGTTTTGGGATACTACCTGCCTTTAAAACAGAGTGTTCCTAGCCCTTGTTGGTGCAAGGGGAACCTTTCAGATGTAAATCAAATGCAAAACAATACCATGCTCTTTTCTCTTGTCTTCAGACTGCCTGAAGCAATACCTGTGGGAGGCAGGGTGCTTGCCTAGTTACTTTCATGGGTGTTAAAACCATAAGAACGACCGTACTGGGTCAGACCAAGGGTTCATCCAGCCCAGTGTCCGGTCTGCTACCAGCTACTTTAGAGGGGATGAAAGAACAGGACAATTTATTGAGTGATCCATCCCCTGTTCAGCCAGTTCCAGCTTCTGGCAGTCAGAAGTTTAGGGACACCCAGAGCATAGGTTTGAATCCCTGATTATCTTGACTAATAGCCATTGATGGACCTATCCTCCATCACCGTATCTAATTCGTTTTTGAACCCAGTTATACTTTTGGCCTTCACAACATCCCCGACAAGTTCCCCAGGTTGACTGCGTTGTGTGAAGAAATACTGCCTTTTTTTTGGTTTTTAAACCTGCTGCCTATTCATTTCATTGGATGACCCCTAGTTCTTGTGTTATGAGAAGAAGTAAATAACACTTCCTTATTTACTCTCTTCACACCAGTCGTGATTTTGTAGACCTCTGTCACATTGCTGCCCCCCCTCCTCCCTGGTCTCTTTTCTGAGCTGAACAGTTCCAGCTAATCTCTCCTCTTGTGGATGCTGGTCCATACCGCTTATCAGTTCATCACCCTTCTCTCTGCTTCTTCCAATTCTAATAGATCTCTTGAGATGGGGCGACCAGATCTGCATGCAGTATTGACTCTGGGGCTTAGGGATGGCAATGTACATGCTCACGTTAGCTGTTTCACTGCCGATAGCTGTAGTAGATGTATCCAGTCAGTGTGCTCCTACCACCGCTTCCAACCCCTTCGTGAATGCTGGGACGATGGCATTGGGGCAGCTGAGCGCTGTCGGGAGGGGGGTGGGGAGTTCTGCTCCTCCCTCCCCACAACGAAGTAGTCCCATCCAGTCCTGCCCACCGGGGGGGCGGGGAAATCCTGCTGGGTACTGGGAATCTAGGCCATGTGCCAGAAAGTCCCAGTTGCCCCATCCCAAGTTGCGCCAGGCCCAGCTGCTTCACCAACAGCTTTTCCAGTGCAGTCCTGGGCTGTCCGTACAAAAATCTGCAATTCATGGAAAACATGGGGACAGCCCCATGTGACCTGAACCGTGTCTGAAAAAAGCAGCTTTGCGTTCACCTCGGCCTGCCTCAGGGCTCCGACTTTGGCACAGCAACATGCTTGGGCCTGTTTGCTGCAGGGTGCCCAGGGCCTGGTGTGTAGTGCAGCTACCCTCACTCCAGGGTTCAGTGCCACGCTCTCCTCCTTTGTCATGGGCCTGGCCCAGCAGCTACTGATGTAGGAGTGTTACAGAGGAGATGTGTGGTGCTAGCCCTTCCAGATGCTGCATCAGATCCTACAGATGCACCCTCGGGCACGTTGCTATTCTTTGTGTGACGTCAGGAGAAGTGAGTTCTGCATTTCTGTGTGAGGGACGCTGCTGTGCCATTTGATGGTAAACGTGTGCCTTTGTTAGGGTAGAAGTGCTGGCTGCTAGGGAGGTGTGATGGGGGCCGCTGCTGCCCTGGGAACTCTCCTTACCGATGTAAAAGCAAAACAGAGCAGCTGCTTTGCAAACAAACCTCATATCTGAATGCCCCTGCTCAGAAAGTGTCTTTTTTTTTTTTTTTTTTTTTTTTAAACCAAACACCACAAAAAAAACCAATGCCCATGGCTGACAGTGCGCCCAGGGTGCTGGGTTGTGTGACTGGGTGGCTGGCAGTATGCAGGCTCCTTGTGCCATTGTCCTTCTTTTCTGCGTTTTTTGCTGCTGTGCATGGTGGTTGTGTAAATCCATGTGTAAAGTCTTTAATCAGAGCGTGGGGTGTGAGTGGGACAGGCTCCTCCTCCTTGATGGTGAGTGGAGAGCGATGCTCGGAGTGCTGCTGAACCTGTGAATTTCTTGCCCTTGAACATGGCAGAATACCTGAGCCTGGCGTACTTCCAGGAGGAGCAGTGTTCGGGACATGCAGCCTGGCGTAGTAACGCAATCCATTTAACCAGTCATTGCCATGTACTGCCGGTTGAGAGGGAATTGGGTGGCACTGTGGAACTGGCAAGTCACATTGTGGTTTAGAGACTCTTTGACACCCTGGCTCCAGGCTGGTGCCAGGGGAAGATTCTGTCCCTTCGCCAAAAGCCTTTCTACTCAGACCTAATGCGGGGGCTAAATGTAGGCTGAGACTCTGCCACACTTCCCAGAGGAGCAGCCCAGCCCAGGGGATGGGGCTAAGGTGGGTCTAAGCTTCCCATGTGCCTTCCAGACTGCAGGGTGTTGCGAGAGCTGGGGCAGCCCTCTGGTATCAGTGCAGCCCTGGTCTGCTTGGAGCAGCAGAGTCTCTCTGTGGCCCTGACTTCCCCTACAGTCCCTGCGTACACCCTGCATCTGGCTTTCAGTGGTGGGGTACTTCCAGTGCCCCTTCCCAGGGGACTCCCCAGCTGGCTTTGGGGTGCTTCTGGCCCCTGAGCTCACCAGAGTGGGCAGGGTCTCTCCCTGACCTCTAGGGCATGATCCAGAGTGCAGTGGAGTCCGTGGAAAGGCTCCCATTGAGTGCAGTGGGCTACGGTGTGGCCTCTGTTGAGGAATTCGGTAACCTATTTGTTGGTAGCTTTGTTGGTGCCTTTTATCTGTGCACACCCCGAGAGGCTGTCCAGGCTCTCAGCATCTTTGCACTTACTGGTTACAATCCCTCTGTGCTGGGAACAGCAGCGACAGGCAGCAGTTCATCTGTGTTACAGCACTCATCCTTCAAACAGCAGCCGAGAGTTGGAAACCCATCTCAGCGTGCTTTGGGTAGAGCCTTGTGCTTTTACTTTACAGCAGCCCACAGGTAGGAGACCAGGGTGGAGCAGGCAGGGCTATTGTTGCATTGTGAGTCTGAGAACAGTTAAAGGAGCGAGGGAGATGAGCCCCTCAGTCACAAACCAGCAGCAGTTGGGTTGTGACTGTCCATTGATGCCTACGGATTCTGACAAAGCTGCTCCTTGTCGTGTCTTGTGTGGATGGGGCACAGAGTGGGAGTTATGTCTCTCTCTCGCTGACCAGTGTGCTACGGAGGCACAGTGTGTGACTGTGAAACGTTTGTTTTCATGATTCACGCCATAGTTTACATTATCAGAGTAATTAAATACAAAACCTGTTTTTAAATGGTCTTTTCCTTGTGCAAATCACACACAACCCCATCTCATCCCCTTCCCCCATAACTCAGCCACAGGCTTTTGAATCCCTTGATCTTCAGATCCTTAGCTTGCTATTTGAGCTCTAGGAGTACTGATTAGTCCTTTCCTAGCTCAGCTGCTGGCAGAGGACTTGACACCCACCTTCCCAAAGTTCGAAACTTGTTGACTAGTCAGCAAAAATCAGGAGTCCTGAATTATATCCCTGGTCTGGGACGGGAGCATGGTTTTAGTGGTTTGAGACAGAATAACACAGACTTGTTTAGTCACTCTGAAAGGCTGTGTGGCACAGTGGATAAGATTGGGGTCTGGCATGTTGGAGATCTGGGTTCTGGGCTTGCACTCTGGTTCCTGCCAGCTCATTTAAATAATTAGAGGATGTATTCAGCAGAACTTCCCTAACCATCTTCTAGATTGGGGTCTGTGGTGCTAATCGAGAAAATAGAGATAGTGAATCACATGAGAATTTAAACAGCACTTGGAAGAGGTGAGATTTGAATGCCTGGTCTCCTCTTTCCCAGCTGAGGGGATATTTGGTGAGAGTCCGTCTCACATACTTTTGTAGCCTCCCCTGGAAGTGGGTGAGATGCTGTCGCTGGGGCAGGTTTGTGATGAATTAGAATTCTGTAGGTTCCCCTTGGTGCACGTATTTTCCGTCATGGCTATCAAGTTAAAAGTACTCTATAGATAAACTCTCCCACTGTATGACTGACACTGCTGGAATCACCATGGGCTGAGCGACCAAAGGACAGGGCCCGGAGCGTGTTAGGGAAGAGGGCCAAAGAGAAGTGAGACAGTTTAGTGAAAACATCACTGTGTTTGTGAGAGAGAGTTTTAATCTCTTACTATTGTCTCTGTATCAACTTCATTTGAGTCAGTCCCCTATGAATGAGTTAAATAATGCTCTCAGCCTTCGTATTCTAGGATTTCGATTTTGACATTTCAATGAGATTTTTAGAAAATAAAGGCTTAAAGCTGCTGTTCCTGAACTGTGTAACATAGCCTGGATGAGCAGCCCTAGATTATATTGCATGTTACACGCGTGCTTCACATTAATGCAGTGTTAAGGTTGAGATTTTAACTGAGCAAAAGTTAAGCACTTTGGAGTTAAGGTTCCCATTGCAGCCCTAATGCTGCCCCTTGTGTGTAACAGGGTCCCGCTGAGATTTTAAATCCTGCAAAGCACGATAACGTTTCTTGCAATAAAAGCTTGTTCATTAACAAAAGGAAGGAAAATTAAAATAAAAATAAGGTGATGAAGTAGCTAGAACTAAGTGTATTTTAGGTACAGACCCCAAGCATAATTACTTTGATGCTGGTATATAAAGACAAAGTGGGGAAGGACAGAGAACATACACATTTGTGATGAAGGAGGGTGTGGAATAAACAAATGAATCCAAGCTGATGGCCTGTGCCGAGTGGCGTGTTTTCCTGTGTGATTAACAGACGGCTCTTGTTAGAGAGCAGCTGGCCTGTGTTTTTGAGTCAAGGAGGGGGCTATCCCAGGGTTATCTTGTCATTCTCTGTGGCAGTAGTGACATTTTTAATAGTTTATTTTATCAAGGATGGTGTTGTGGGAGGATGTTTCATCTCTTGGTTGATAGGTGTTGTGGTGCAATACTGTCCCCAGGAGGCTCTGTTTGCTTAGCACAGTCGGAAGGGGTGCTTGTACTTGAAGAACCACCAGGAACTGTGACGAGTCACCATCTGAAGCCCTCTTTGACTCCAGCACCAGCTCTTCTGGGTATTGTCACTGGAGCACAGTCTCATTCTGTATTCCTCCCTCCCATCTCAGCACAGGGTAGAAAACAGACCTGCATTTTTGTGTTTAGGCCTAATGTGGACTGTCTGTCGTTCTCATCTCAACTTAGCCTTTAGGGTATAATGAACATTAAGGCCCTTGTTTTTACATCACTCCTCTTGGTCGGTTTGCTATTGGTAACAGTCCTTTCACTCTGGAGAAGCATTTTTCTCAAGTCATCAGCTTGGACGTGTCAAGAGATGAGACCTTTTCCATATATATTCAAAAGAGAGAGATTTTGCTGGGATGAGATTCCAGGTTCATGGTTGATGTATGGACAGCTGTTGGCTGTGTGGACAGGGTTGAAACATCACAACGTACGTGGCACTTGCAAATTAGAGGTGGTGATGAACGGAAACCAGAAGTGGTGAATTAATACTTAAATCCATATAATATTTAAATATACATAGGCTACCTATGTATGTATCTTCGTTACTGGAGATGGCTCAGTGTGTAAAGTGCTGTTGCATTTTTATTGTATGAAGTTAATGTTGATGAAGTGGCTCCTAGACAGTGTGAATAGAGGATTAACTCATCACCACTTTATTATAGCCGGCGTTAATCTACCTAGGCTGCAAGCAGAGTTCAAATGATCACAGTAAACTGGGCGGGCGTTTGACTAATAGCTGTTTCTGCCTCCTCATGCAGTCTGCACCTTGCTTCTGGATGCAGAAATGTCTTTGTGCTGAGATGAAGTTCAGGATCTGTCAAGCCCATGTACTACCTCTATTTCTGTATGAGTCAGAAACCTGGCCTTCGTACAGGTGGACATACAACAGCTAGAGGCATCCCATATGTGCTGTCAGCACCAGATGAGCATAAAGTGGTTTGATTTTGTGCAAAATGTCAGTCTCGCCAAAAATCTGGCTTCCTTCAGTTGCTCATTATATCAAAAGTAGCATTGCATGCTCTTCTGCGATGTCACCAGATGGACAGTCACCTCAGCACACCACGCACACAAACTCTCCATGGATATGCAAAGGGGTGCATGCCTAACGCTACCTGGCGTTGCCTGAGGGGCCGCCCCAGAGATTAATAAATTAGCAGGATTGAACCAGACCTAGGAACTTCCCTACACGATGCCTGGTGCAGCACCATTAAGTGTGGTCACTCTGGTTGGCAGAACGGTCCCCAATAGACTGGGCATGTTTGATGATGATAGAACCAGGTGTGTCCCAGACAGATGACCTTGCATTAGCTTCCTTCCCCAACGCTCTGCTACTAAGCCTTTGTCCCTGACCCTTCACAGCCCTCTGCTATTCCAAGAGGTGGCTACTCAGGTACAGGCTGTTAAACCATGGTTGAGTATTGCTGTGGTTTTTTGTTGGGACCAGAGGCAAGATAATCCATGACCATCCCAACCTGCAGAAATTTATTTTCACATTGTCATCCAGTCAAGGCTCTCTCCATCCAACCAAGCAACAGACTAATTAAAATACATTTATATAACACATAGTCTTTATAGCCTGTAAGTAGGTAGCTTAATATGAAGCCACCTACACCGTGCATCCTATCTTTTCAGCTGTTTTCCCTGTTTCGGTCTAGTTCATTTATTTGACAATCTGCACTACAGTCTGTGTTTGTTAGCCATATCTTGGAATGCATCACACAGATGTCCTGCACGTATGAGGTCAAACACTTGAGATGTAGCAACTTCCTCAAGGTCATCATAAATGAATAAATAAATACATCATGATGAGTGTCTAAGCTGGTTGTTTGGTTTATTCAGCTGATGAGCAGATGAAAATCCCAAACACCTTAAGTTTTAAAGATACCAGCTGTCTCTGAAATTCAGTTACTTTCCCTGTCATTCCCAATGTGTTAATTGCTCCAACCAGAAACATTTATTTTGTGTGTTGCCTCTTTTGGTTGAAAATGTTCATGAAGTCCCAGGAGCACACAGGTGGAGGTGGTGGTGGTGGTGGTGGGATGGGGGCAGTGTTAATTGCCATCTCGCAATTTCTGAGCAGTAATTAGAACTTTGGACCCAAAATATCTCAGCATTGGGGCATTCCTAGTGTATGATAAAAGCTGCTACTTGTATTCTAGCTCTTCAGACCCTGAGCTGGTATATTTAGTTAATCTCTGTTTGTTAACCCTTGTAGACTCTTGCATGTGTCTGATGGGAAATGTGTGAGTGCATTTTCAGCCTGATAGTATTTGCAGTCTGTGCTATTTTAACAGAATATAAACTGCTGCTAGGCTACATCCAGGTCTGGATCGCAGATAACAAGGCTAACATTCGTTTGCATAATTTTATACAAGGGTGTTGCAATTTCCTGTATTGCGGAGGATTATCTGGCAAATCACGTTTTTCCAGGGAATGACCCCGACAGCCCAATGAAATGTTGCTTGCTCTTCTGAGTTAGAAACCTCGTTCTCAGCCTTGGTCTTCTCCACCTCGCTTGGATGTGATTATGCTGACAGTTTGAAACTCTTGGCAGGAAAGGTTATCTAGATGTGTGTGGGAGCCTCCAGGCTGGAACTTTAATGGGATGCTCAGATTCTTCCTGCTGCCCCAAACCCATAATGAGCTCCCAGTGGGCACAGGGCAGCTTGTTGTAGGACATGGGATTTAGTCCTGGTCACACTTGAAAAACTACATTTAGGCTTGGTCTGCACTAGCAACTTACATTGGTATAACTACCACCCCCGACACGATGCAGTAATACCAACTTAACTCCTGGTGTAGACAGGGCTATGTTGAGGGGTGGGCTTCTCCCATTGACAGAAACTACCGCCTCCCAGCTACTGACCGTACCTGCGCCGACGGGAGACGCTCTCCTATCGGAGGGTGTATGCAGTGTCTTCACTGAAGCGCTAAAGTGAGGCAGCTGCACCTGCTGCAGCATTTAAGTGTAGACAAGCCCTCAGCCAGCCAAACTGGATGGAACCTCAGCTGGTATTGCTAATAGCGGCACTTTGACAATATGGCTGAGCAATTTTAAGGATCATTTTCTTAAATTTTCTGCTTTAGGAAAGAGGGAGTTCTGTGGGTTTGTTTCACCTTCTTTCCCCCGGTGGACTATTAACAAATTCTGTTTGTTTCATGTTGGCTAGGTCTTCCATATTGAACATTGTAATATAGGCATCTCCTGTAAATATCGAACTCCACTGGTCTTGGCAATGCCTGGTATTCCATTCAATTGCTGTCACACAGATGCTGTACTCTGGCAGCATTCGTTGTCATCCTTCTAAATATTTTAGCCTAGACTAGTACAATAGAATATACCTGGCTAGAAACTGATACAAACCCATGGAAACAAAAACCCCGTCTCAAAACCTCCAGTTGTCATTCTGAAATCCCAGCATGTGCCTTCTTTAGAAGAGAATTCTTTGTGTTTCTGTGGGAATGGTCAGTTGGGTTTGTGATCTGTTGCTGCTGGCTTGTCAGGACACAAGCGGAACCCTGCGGGGAGCCGGCTGACAGGCAGGGGAACTTAGAAATCTGAAACTGAAACGCCGCCTTTTGGTTCTTAACAAGCCGTTGTACTCCTGAGGCTTTCCGAAGGTTTGGGATGTTTACAAGCGGTGTTTGATGTCAGATGTTTGCTTTGTACAACTCAGCTCCCTTTTGCCCATCAGCAAGTATTTCTTGGCAGAGTACGGAAGTGCTTTCCAGGGTCACAGAGCTTCAGGTGAACCCATAACATGAAAATACTTTGATTTAGGAGCAAATGGGACTTCCTACTGTCTTAGCTTTGGTTTGCCAAAGGGACACAGACACCTAACTCCCTTACACTGCTCTGAAAATCCCATCAGTTTCTATTTGCCTTGGCAGTGATTTCCCCTTGGAGGAAGACTTGTATCCTCAGACAGGTTTCAGAGTAGCAGCCATGTAGTCTGTATTCACAAAAAGAAAAGGATGTACTTGTGGCACCTTAGAGACTAACAAATTTATCTGAGCATAAGCTTTCGTGAGCTACAGCTCACTTCATCCTCAGACAGTACTCTCTCTGCCAGGCCTTCTGGGGACCAATGTTAGCTGGTGGGGGAGCTCAGAAATGACCTGTGGCTTAAGGAAAGGTGGGAGCCAAAGCAGAGGGACTGTGATGGCCTTGTGAACGAGGGGCTAGACTTGTGGGGGTATTGCCGTGTGAAGGAAGGAAAAGGCTTAGGATCCCAGAGCTGTTAGTGTGGAGATCAGAAGGCCACAGGGGGAGATCCCTTCCCTGGCTGGGGTGCACTGGCTGGCTTGGGTTCAGGGTCCCTGTGCCTGGACTTTGCCAGCTGCTTCCTAGCCTGGCGTTGTGCTGGGGCTCCTGGTAGGCTTGTGGCACCATCATTGTCTGCAGTGGCACCCCTGTTCTTGGTGGCCCGTGGCTGAGCCGCCAGCCCTCTCCTTGGACAGTGGTTTGGGCAAGCGTGGGCTTTCTTCTGCACCTCCCGCTCAGGCCATCTCTGGTGCTTGTGCTCCAGTTTGAATTTGGTGCCACTGGGTCTCTGATTGGCCAGGTTCACCAGACGTCCCAAAGAGGTGGAGACCTGGGGGTGGAAATTAAATGGCATGTTCCTCTGGCTCTTGCCTACAGGTCACATGAATACCCCCACAAATATCCCCTAAGGCTCCAGAATGGGCCAAGCCCTGTGATAGCTTTATGGTCTTCTTCCTTGTCCCTGTGTGACCTCTCTGGGCAGCCCCAGTGGATGGTAACTACTGACCTGCATGTAACAATACACCCGCGTTTCATGGGACGCAGCGTGTGAAGTGATGACAGAAAGGTAGGGGAACAGCAAACATTTTGGAGGATAGAGCTAAAATTCAGAGGGGCCTTGATAAATTGGAGAATTGGCTATAGACGACCAAATGAAATTCAGAAAAGACAAATGGAAGGTGCTACACTTAGGAAGAAAACCAAATGCACCGATACAGAATGGGAGATAACTGACTTGGCAGCAGCATGGCTGAGAAGGATTTGGGAGTTGGGGTGGATCACAACCTCAGCATGTACAGGGGGACATGTTGTGGGGGGGGTCTCTTCTCAGTGCTCTTGCCTAGAGAGAGTGCTGTCTGGAAGCATGTGCTGCCCTCCTGCCTCTCTGCCTGCCAGCGTCCCCTCAGGTTGCCAGCCTGTAGCTGTGGGGCTTGGCTTTGCAGCGCTCACAGGCTCTCTTCTGGCCACAGCTCGTGCAGCTGAGAGTCACTGGGGCAGGTGGGAGCTGTGGCATGGATATTTGCTCCTTCCTTTTCTTCTTCCTTCTCCCTGCTATCTGCCTCTCCTCTCCCCCCCCCCCCCCCCACTGCATCCCTGCATGCACTCTCCTCCTCAAGTCCCCACATGCTTGAGACACTGCTACTGTCACAGGCGCTGGCAGCTCTGCCCATCTCCCTTGCCAGACACAGCCCTGCTCAGGCTGCTCCCACGCCTCTGCGTCTGCTCCATCCCCGCTCCGCTGGGGCTCTGCTCTGCGTGCTAGCTATGTGAGCATTAGGAAGCAGTGCTCTGCTCCTACCTCTGCCATGTGCTGCTGGAGCATGGCAGGGTCGTGGACGGGCTGGAGAGCCACTGATGGAGCCTCAGCATGCCGCTGGAAAGCGGCCTGGAGCAAAGCCTGAGCTCCACTCTAACCCAGCGCCTGCGGTGACCAGCGAGAGCTAGCGGCTGGGACAGCCCTCTTGGAACACGTGCAGTTACCGATGGCCCCCGCCGCCTTGCACTGGCACTGCCCTCACCCCTCTCCCCGGACACACCTGCTCTCACTGCAGCTCTCCCAGCTGGGCTCCACGCCTGAGGCTGAGCGACACTTGATTTCCCTTTTTAATTTTCAGTTGGGTCCGGACTTTCATCAGGTCTCTGTATTCAGTGGGAAAGTCTTTGTGGTTAGTGTGTCAATAAACAAGGCTGACTGGTGAATCATGAGCTGTTATTGAGCTGGGATAAAGCTGCCACTGCCTGTTTTAAACAGGTGGTCTTTTGTTCCAGATTCTCCTTGACTCAGTTGCAATGGGGTATGTCCGCAAGCAAGGGTGGCTTTTTTTGTCATGCGAGTTGGTAGCTTGTGGGTCTTGCTGGTCATCCCAGTACGGAGACAGGGCGCGGGGGAAGGCAGCTGTCATGCTGAGGGCATCAGGTTTAAAGCACTGGCTCTCCCATGGGTGGATGAGGGCGTGTGTGTGTTTTGAGCCAGGCTGGGAGAGCTGTCTGGTCTCGGGTCAGACCTCTGGGGTGATCTCGCCACTTCTCAATGCCATGGGGGCTTGGAAAGCCCCCTGTTTCTTGCCCGCTGGCCATGTCTGTGTCCTCACTGTCTGTCAGGGCCATTATTGCACCGTCCAAGGTCTGTAACCAATGCTCACTGCTGACCTGAGTGCCCGGGAGCAGGCTCCCTGCTTAGCCACAAGAACCAGTGTGCCCCTGCTGCATCCTCCCAGCCAGGTGAGGGAGAAACCACCAACTTCTCCCCACCAGGCGGGAGGAACCGCAAGGAGGAAAGGGGATTTAACTGCCCAAAGCACGGCTACTTCCAGTACTAATCTAATCTCCCTATCATTTCACATCTTGAGTTCTGCATCGAAGTGCCTAGCTACCCTTAGGGGCTGGGCAATTGCAATGTGTTAGGAAAGACCAGGTGGTTTGGTGTCAGATTTCCAACTTCAGAGGACTCGGGGTGGGGGTGGAACTTCCTCAAGGAACCAAAAGTCCTTCAGAATTGACCTAAAATAGTGTTTCTGTACATGGCACATCAACATTGCACCATCCAGTATTTCAGCCCTTCCAGGGTTCTGTTCTGTGGACAGTGTTATCAACTCTTGCAGTTTATTTGAATTTTAATTTTATTGCCAGTCCTATGATATTTGGTGATTTTCTTACAACCCCAGGGGCTGGACTCAGGAGAGGCACTAGAATCTCAGCTTTCTAGCCTCCTGGCTGTGAGGGAAAGCTGTGAATCTGAGTGCACCTGAATAGCTGAGATGCTGGCAGGGAAAGAAAGAGAATTCAACATTTATTATTATTATTATTTATTATTAAAACTCTCATGGTTTTGGGGGCCTGGCTCTTGTGGTTGTTTGAACGCATGGGGTTGGCAGTGCTGCCTGAGGACACTGTCAAGCCTGCCTTGCTCATGAGCTGAACTGAACTTCACTTCCAGTTCCCCAGTTTGCTTTGTCTCATGTCACCATCCCCTACAAAATGATTTGTGCGGTAGGATCTGCTGCTGCTATAGAAAATCTCCCCCAAAATCAGTGCTTTCTTTTTTCAGTGTCTGGTATTTTGTGCCTGTCACGGTAGGCACATGGCATGTGCCATAAAGGGTCAGGGAATTGCTCTCTTCCTCTGTCGTGGCTGATGCTTGATACTGCAAAGAAAGGCCATGGGAAGGGAGCTGAATGCTTTCTATCCCCGAAGGCAGTGCTTCTCCACACAAAAGGTTTGATTGCCCTGCTAGCACGTTGTCTCAGCTTGCCCGCTAAAAACACTAACTGTGCTTAAAAAAAAAAAAAAAAAAATCCAGCCCTTCTAAAAAGCTGTAGACGTCTCTCTCTGACCTGTGTGGTGTTGAATTCCAAAGGTCGACGTATGGCATGGAAAGAAATATTTCTTTCTGTTTGAAATATGTTGCCTTTCCACCTCTCTTTTACTGCTCTCCATTTACAGTGTGGGACAGGTCAGCAAAGTGGGTCTTATCAGATCTCACTGCACCTTTCCATTTTTGGTGTAAAGGTTCACTTACTACTATCTTTCCTGAATGTGATACATGCCTGCTGTGAGAGATAACACTCATCCTTCTCTGGAGTTGAGGAGTATTGCTGTCTCTCTCTGGAGGTGAGGTGACTGAAACCAGAGCAGTGCAACAGCTGCAGCATGCCATCATGTAACAGTCGAGGGAGAAAGGATCAATGAGTTTAAAAAAAAAACAAACCCAAAAAACCAAACCAGTCGCTGAGAAATTCTTCTGTTGGATTTTTTTAAATTTAACTATTTTATTTAATTAAACAGAGGTTTTTAAATTAAACCTATTTAAAATTAATGTGAAATTATGACAAACTAAGCCCTAAACTGCAATAATTATTAAAACTAAATAAAACTAAAAATCTTAAAATAAAAGTAGTCTTAAGCAGTACATATTTGTTGCCAGGTTTTAAAGAAAGTCAAACCTCTGCACTGGTGGAAGTTAGTGACAACAGCACCTGTAACTGTTGTTTGCTGAAGTTTTTGACAGTGGTGCAGGTGCAGAGAGAATATTTTCTTCATTTTGATTTGTTCAGCTAATTCAGTTCAATGTCTAGTTTGTTCAGACTGTTAAGGAAACCAGTTGGGAGTTGAAAAAGCAGGAAAGCTTTGTTTTTCCCTTCCAATTCTATGAATAAAAACTGTGCAAGAAAGGATGAGCTCTACTAGTTCTAAACTCTTGAAGGACAAGGTGACCAGCAACAATGAGTACAATTCACTAACTACAGATAATCCTTTCCCTGTTTAATAAATCAATTAGTTTTAAACAAAAACATATTTTGGATAACCTTTTTGATCAACTTTTACTTTCTTGTGTATCTAGCACATTTAAGGTAGTTTTATTTGGTTTAAATGCTGTTGTTTTAGTGTATTTGTACCCCCCTCCAAATAGAGGTTGATGCAAATCAGAAATTAAATATTAATCATCATTAGTAAATAAGAAATGAATCATTCACCATTTTCTAACATAATAATATATAAAAATTAAGCATCTGCATAAATGTAATTTAAACCATATAATCACTTAAATAAACATGAGTAGATCTAATGTATTCTCCTGGTGAGCAAAAATAACCAATTCTAAAGTCCTATATTTAGTTGTAATCAACATATTTCAATGGCACCAACCAATGAAGAATCACTTTTTTTTAGGGAATAACTAAAAAGTACTATTGCAAAACATGATTAAAAGCAATAGTTTATATTCAGGTTTCCGCTTGCTGATTTAAATAATAGTAAGATCAATGATTAAAATTGTGTTGATTTAAATCAGTCCCTTGCTGTTACAGAATATAACTGTTTGGGGATTATTCAGAGCTGAAGAGCTCTGTGTAGCTCAAAAGCTTGGCTCTTACCAACAGAAGTTGGTCCAATAAAATATATTACCCCACACCACCTTGTCTCTCTAATATCCTGAGACCAACACGGCTACAATGACACTGCAAACAATAAGTTTGTAGTCACTGTTGCTCTGTTACTCTTCCAAAGTGAGCACCCAGCAGACTCTTGTAGGAAGAAATGTAAGTAGTGCCCTGTCTACATTGGGAATGGTGCTCAACCATTCATACCATTTTGGTTTAACGAAAGTAGTTACAAGGACAGTTTTGGGTACCTGACCCTGGTCCAGTTGCTGCTCCAGCTAGTTTTCAGACTTGTTCTAAATGGACTCCAAAGCCAGCTTGAATGTTTAGGACCATTCCCCTTTGTAGACAAGCCTGCATATTCCTTTATCTTCGTGACACCTGCAGAGAGAACTGGGGTGTGTGTGAGGTTATGCGGACTTCCAGTTCCCTATTCAGATACTTTGGAGATGACCTACTTCATCCCCTTACCCGAATGTCTCCTCAGAAAGGAGTCCTCTTTCCACAGCATGCTGGAGGGCTCTTCATCTGGGAGTTGGGGAGCTCATGTCTTCTCTCCACCATCCACTCTGGGGACCGGAGCTAGGACCTTCCCTCCCTTGCCTTGGGGCCTCACAGGTAGAAAAAGGTAGGTATGAGCATGGACCAGTGCTCCTCTAAGCTCTGCCTGGACTTGCACGCTAAGGTAGGCTGTATGGAGCTAGACCAGCAGGACCTGTGGTGTATCCAATTAATATTTAGGTGACCAATAGTCATACTGTATAGGACAGATGTTCAGCTTTTCCGTCCCTCCTGAAAGGCTGGTGTTCGAGAGATTGTCTGGTTACCACATCATCTCTGGGCTTCAAGATGCTGGACTTGTCATTCAGCCTCTGACACTGGTCCCGCCACTCCTAGTAGCATGCCTCTGGCAGTGGCCAGTCACTGATGCAAGAGGAAACGGACTGACCAGCATTGCATTTAGTTTTTGGGGTTTTGAGAAACAACCTCTCTCTCATGAGGTTTTCTTGCTGTCTCAGTCTGAACCTGCCTCCTGTGGGAAGCTACTCGAATGGCCATGACATTCCCCAGGCCTCTTAAAAACAAAAACAAAACCACTCCACTAGCCTACTGTTGCTGCAAGACTAACCTACCCATGGGGGGTGGGTCCTTCCACCTGCGCCCTGGCAAATGGGAATGATCAGCCCAGGGTCCATAGTATCTCCACTCTAACCTTACATAGTGCCTCATTGTAGAATGGGCTGGATCATAATGGGAGAGGACTCCATGCTTGCCAATCTAAATGGTTGTCTTTATTAACAGAACTCTTTACAGAGCTGCTACAACTCTGCAGCTAACCTTCCAGCCATGTGCACACAGACTGGCTTCTCGTGCCTCCTCTAAACTCCTCTCTCCATGCAACTGGTGCTTCTCTCTCTCTGAGTTCCATGCAGGTTCCTACAGGCAAGACAGGCTACTTGTTCACCTGGCCCCTCCCCTTTGGATGGAAGATACATTATGACAAACACCGTATCAAACCTTAGAGTTTATAGAACCCTCCCCTGTCTGTAAGTACTTGCCCTGCACTTGGCAGAGACTATTAACTGCCCACCTAGAATTCTTCACTCAGATTTTCTTTCCTAGGTCTGTATACTGATAGCCCGGCCTGCAGAGTTCCCTATCTCGGCTGTGCTGCTCACTTGTATAATGCAAGGGTCCTGTGGCATGAAATATTGTGGAGGGGAGGAGAGGAACCCTTTTGGTATCAATAATCACTCCCCTCACCTCACACACGCAGTCCCTCACACTACATACAGCCAGTGGCAAGCTCTGTACAAGCTATAGGCTGCGGGGGGGGGGGGGGGGGGGGTACTGGGATCCTTCTGAATATGAGCAGTGGGCAGCTCCTTCTCCTGGGGAAGCAGACATGCAGGAGGAGTTTGCTGAGAGGCGCCATGGCTGCCTTATCCATAGAATATTAGGGAATATTAGAGACTATTCATAGAATATCAAGAGGTCATCTAGTCCACCCCCTGCTCAAATAGCAGGACCAACCCCCACTAAATCATCCCAGCCAGGGACTTGGCAAGCCAGGCCTTAACACCTCTAAAGATGGAGATTCCACCACCTCCCTAGGTAACCCATTCCAGTGCTTCACCACCCTCCTAGTTGAAAGTGTTTCCGAATATCCAACCTAGACCTTCTCCACTGCCAACTGAGACCATCGCTCCTTGTTCTGTCATTTGCCACACTGAGAACAGCCGAGCTCCATCCTCTTTGGAACCCCCCTTCAGGTAATTGAAGGCTGCTATCAAATCCCCCCTCACTCTTCTCTTCTGCAGACTAAACAAGCCCAGTTCCCTCAGCCTCTCTTCGTAAGTCTTGTGCCCCAGGCCCCTTGATCATTTTCGTTGCCCTCCACTGGACTCTCTTCAATTTGTCCACATCCTTTCTGTAGAGGGATCCCCAAAACTAGACACAGTACTCCAGATGTGTCCTCACCAGTGCCGAATAGAGGGGAATAATCACTTCCCTTGATCGGCTGGCAACGCTCCTACTAATGCAGCCCAATGTGCCTGACCTGTTCTTGTTTATTGATGACTGTGCAAGCTCACTCCAGGTTGTTGTGCAGTAAATCTCTCCACCCGCCCACCTGCGGATCCAATGGAAGCTGCTCCCCATCTATTGGATGGCCTTCTCCTTTGTTTAACCCACTCCTTGGCTTGCTGGGTGTGTGTGTGGGGGATGTAATTGACCCCAACAGGAAATGTGCCTGGAGTTCTCTTGTGCACAGAGTGAGAAAGGGGTGGCGTGTGACAACCGGTGAGACCAATCAGAAGGTTGTGCAATGTGCTGCTTGTGTCATACAGTGCTACAGCCAGGCAAATCTGTGTTGTTCTGGGAATGCTTCCTTAGGCAGATACTGGTGGAGAGTACCGTATTACAATTGGGGCTCTGTATGTAAGTCATAGCAGTAAAGCGAGAGCTTTTACAGAGCATGA
Organism: Dermochelys coriacea; assembly: GCF_009764565.3. Classification (NCBI taxonomy): domain Eukaryota; kingdom Metazoa; phylum Chordata; order Testudines; family Dermochelyidae; genus Dermochelys; species Dermochelys coriacea. Next base: position 76,941,839 of record NC_050078.2, on the reverse strand, counting down.
GTCATTCTGAAAGGAGACTTTGCATAGAAATACAAGAGATTCCGTCCCCACTGGTGACTCAAAGGTATTTGGGGCCACTTAAAGCAGAGGTTTGTGGGACTGTAGGACACTTGGTTGGCAAGTACCACTAAATTTTGCCTAGCAAGAGGGATGTGATCTTTACATGTTAGTCTCCTACAATAACCATTAAACGAATATTATTAAAGATGCAGACTCAAGACTCAAAAACTAGGCAATACAAGAATTAAGGCATCCTGTGTTTATGCAGCTTTAATTATTTGAGATTGTGCGCAGTTTTTTCCACAGGATCCCCCCCATTTAGTGCCTGGGATAGATGGTGCTTAATGAATGAGGCACCTGTGTTCAATATTTCTTTTTATCATCCTCATTCGCTGTGTGGTCTGTATCGTATTTACTGCCTGCCATCCAGGCCCTGCACTGAATGACTGATTGCCTCAGGCTTCTCTCTGGCGCTCAGCATAGCCGCAGCTGAGTGCTTCACAGCCATTCACAAATTTCTCAGCAGAATGCCTCTGGGAGGCAGGCCCAGGGCAAGGTCTCACTTTGCACCAGGGCAAATTCCAAGACCCTGTTTCACACCCCAAGAGGCATTGTTGTACAGAGCCAAAATGACCTGTTTGAATTGTCTTTGGCATTGTTGTTGCTCATACTTTACATAAAAAAAATTCCATCTGGAGCAGAGAACAAATGGCCAAGTACAGCCCCAAAGATTAGTGCTTGCCCACTTGGAGCAAACTGAAAATCGAGGGCGAACAGTGGAAAGTTTTGGGCAGCCGCAATGACAGCTGTACTGCGCCCCCTGACAAACCAGTTTGCCTAGGCTTCCAAGTGCCAAGCGTCTGGCCTGTCTTTCATGAAAAGAAGAACTTCCATGTTGAATTCAACACACTGCACTGGATGGTCTGAGCGAAACTACTACTGTGGGTTTCAATGCACAATCAGATTTCAGTTCATTGTTACATCCTGATTTGGGGTTGGGGTGAATCTCTGGATTTTAACTAACTTAAAAACTGCTTCCAAGGTGTATTTCAGTCCTTGAGTAATCTGATAAAAGCCAGTGTCTTCAAGACTTAAACACAAGCCTTGTTCCCCGAGCTGTGCCCAGAGCTGCTGATGCATGTCTCTGGCTGTCTTGGCATAGACATTTAGGCAAAGTTGTTGAACCACTTCAGTTTTGTTTTGTTTCCAATGGAGCTGGAAGGATAGGTAGAGAAATCTGTGTGTACCGACCTGTCTTGTTCTTTCTGTTTTCTTTTAAAATATATATTCTGGCAAAGAATGTAGGGATATAGGGAAGGGAGGAATTGGTGTAGCCCCAAAGGAAGGCTTCGTGTTTTGCTAAAGGCAAGTTCCTGCTTAGATTATCTTTAATACTTGGACAGCTAGCATCCTGCTACACTGTGGCTGGCAGCTCAGCCTGGACAGGGAGTTTCTGATGCACTGGGTGAAGGTTAGTAATTTATTTTCTGACATACAGATCCTGTGCAGTAATTCTTGCGCTCTGTGTGTGGCCAGAAACCCGCACAGACTTGGTGAGTGTTATCACTTTGGCGTGTATGATGTGCAGCAATTCCCACTTGCTGAGATGAAAGCATACCCCTTAAAAGAACAGTTGCTGCAGACATTCAGGCTTTGGAGGTTGGATGCCAAATTTAAGGATGTTTCCTTTTTGAAAAGTTAAACCGATTTTCAGCTTTCCTTTTCACTCTGTGCTCTTGTGTTGCTGTTACTTTTGTTGAGGTAGAATATTTAAAGTCAATTAAGGCAAGGTACATGGCGCTACAAGACCCAAAGATAACACAGCCATCTCCTTTTCTCCAGTAAGAGAACCCTTGTAATATTCACCAACAAAAGATTTATTTTGGTCATCAAAGCCCTTTCACATTAGTCAGTTCTGTGGCTCCCTCTCGTGGTCGATTTCTCTTAGCGTACCGATACGGTTTTTCAGTCTCCAAAAGCAGTGTGGTCAGGGGCTGTTTTTTCTTGAATAAATAGTGCAGGATGATTTTGGATCCTTGTACTCTGGTTTGTAAGTAGCAATATTTAGCATTTCCTTTTGAGCAGCTGACAAAATGTTCCTCGAACTGCACAAATTCAGGTGACTTTGGAGTGTGCGCTGGTGTCTGTGAAGTGTTCGTGCTGAGGCCCCCGCCTGCGCTTTCTGAATTTCAGCTCCCTATAGAGGACTTTTCAGGAGTCTACCGTCGCCCATTCAGATGCATGTCCTAGTCTGTCAAGCTGAGCGTGTTGAGCATGGCCTTGATGTTGGTGGATTAAAGCTAACTTCCACACCTTCAGCCCTTCCTACTCCATCTGCCTAGACCTCCTCAGCTGCCCCACTGTAGCCTCCTGCTCCCTGCCTGTCACTGGGGAAGTCTCCCTGTCCCTCACATCATCCCAATGCGGAAGCACAGCGGTTCACATACAGCTAGAGAAGGGAGGAGTCTCCTTCCTTTGGAAGCAGCCTCTGGGCCAGTTACCCCCATTGCTATTAACTGTTTTGGGTCTCCTTCCTCTGTCCCTACTCTCCAGTCCCACCGTTAGCCAGCCTGCTCGCTGCCCGACGCTGGTACCTCCTCTTCCTTCTGCTCCTCACTCCACGGCAAGTCATCTCTAAGACTGGGTCCCCTTGCCTGGACTTTCTGATGGAGCAGGGAGTGCCATCACCTGCTTGGCTGTTGCTGGACGGTTCTGGCTCTGGCCCTGGCCGTGCTAAGGGAGCGCCTGCAGCCCCTGCCTGTGAACTGGGAGAGAAGGGAGGGGCTGGGGAAGGGTGAATGGATCTACATGGGGCAGCATCCAGCATTGAGGCACTGCTGATCAAAGCCCCGCTGAGACGGACAGGCTGTGTATGGGAATGGGTGCCGAAAACAGTCCTTTGATCTGAGCTGAAATGGGAACGTGCAGAAATGGTTCTCAGGCAGCCTCTCGGCATCAATCGCGATACCACTCAAGCCACAGCCGAGGTCAGGCCTGAATGGAGAGCAACTGTCCATACGGGGTGTAAACCCTTGGAGAGATGGGTGCAACAAACTTCAGCTCTTCAGTGGGAGTCTGCATGTGCCTGTGTGACATCCGTTTGTGACCTTGTTCCTGGCAATGGGCCTTGCAGCTGCCAGAGAACAGGTGAGAGGCCGGGACCACCTTGTCAGATACGACAGACAGCCGTGATGGCTTTAGCCAGGACAGGCCCTGTTTCTCCTCTCCAGTCCTCTGTCAGCGTTCAAGAGGTGTGGGGTGGAGGCCTGCTACACAACCACTTCATGGGCCCCTTCCCGACCCCATTCTCCCTTGGTACCCCCAGCCCTGAGCTTTCCGGCCTGTGACTGCATTCCCAGCCCGATTCACCCTCCCTGCCAGCAGCATTTGGTCCTTCCTGCCCCACGGTCACTGGGCTCCCTCTCTCCCTGCGTGCAAGGTTGGCATGGAGAGCTGCATGGAAGAGGCCGCTAGAGGGTGCCTGTGGGCCTGGGAACGCAGCTGTCTTGGCTAAGTCTCCCTGGCTGGGAGTGGAGCAGAGCCTTGCTGCATGGCAGAGATTCTTCTTCGTGATGCTCCCCTGTATGAAAGTGCTGCCCCACCCGCCGCAAGGTCCATTCCCCGCCTCACCCGCGAGCAGCCCTGTGTGGTTATTGGCTCAGGTCCCCAGCTGTTAGGCCCTAGGTTTGTCTCCCCCACCCGCCCATCCCCAGCTGCTCTGCCAGGCCAGCCCCTTTCCCCAAGGGCGAGGGGGGAGCTGCTCCCAGAGTGTGTGCCTGCATGTGCAGAGACAAGGGAGTTGTGGGGTGCTTCGCTCCTGGCCCCACCCCCAGCCACGCCTCCCAACCACAATTCCTAGCCGCTGTTCTGCCCTCTTTCCCTCTCTGTCCCCAGCCAGTTCTGCCCCTAGCTCCACAGTAAGGAGCCATTGCTGATAAGGGGGAGCGTGACAGGAAAGTTTGGGCACCACTGGTGTAACAGTAAGGAAGCCAGTGCTTTGCCTTTGGCTTACCAGGGTGAAGGCAATAGGAACAGCCCGGTAACAAATCCCCTGCCTTTCTCTGCCCCAGGAATCCTACCGCACCCAGAATATATTAACCTCCAAAGTGCAGCCACTTCTGGAGTGGGACACAGCAGCCATTTAACAGCACAGAGATATACTGCATGATAGATCAGCGCAGGAAGTGAAAGCGGATCTGGTATCCAGCTGTGAGTACTTGGGCTGTTGTCCCAACTGGAGTTTGCTCCGGGCACTGGGACTAACGCTGTCAGTTGGAGACTAAAAGCTGTGATAGAAACTCTGCCTTGGATCTTCAGAACTGGCCTCCAGTTCGGCATGTGGCGCTAACTTCGAGCTCATGATCCCGTCTGCAGCCATTTGTTTCACGGCCTGGGTGCGCTCATCTGGACCAGGAGACTGGATGTTTTAAATACTCAAATTTTTGACTGCAGCTTATTCCCATCAGAACTGAAGGCCTAGAGGGTGCTACAACCCCATGTTCATGAAGTTCCTTCTTGACCATTTTTGTTGCAGGTCTTTCAACTTCACTGGTTTGTCCCATCTTTGGCAAAGTTGATTTTTGTGTGTGCGTGCCTGGATATCATTGTGACTATGGTGGTCAGCAGCAGGGCCCCGGCTTCTCTGAGCTCAGCCACCCTCTTCTTCTGACCGCAGTGTCCACATGTCTCCCAGTGTGTTCAGCCTGGGGCCTCCTGCTGTGACTGCCAGCCAGTTGGGCTAAGACCATGGACAGAGAGCTGCTAAACCTGGGGCACAGGAAACACATTTGTATCTTTGAAATTGGCTGCTGGACACACAGGGACCTCCCTTCCCTATATGAGTTAGTTCTTTTAACTTCAGTCTTTGCACCAGGAAAAGTGTTTGTTTTAGTTTAAATAAATACCTAGAATTTGGGAGGAGAATGCACAGAAGAGTAAACCGGAACAAGCAGGAACAAATAAACTGCAGCACAAGGTGGCCAAACCTTCCAGATGTGAAATGTATGGAACACTAAGTGCTTTTGGGCTTTGCATGGAGAGACTACAGGAGGGGAAGCTGTCTCACGTGGATGGGCTTGGCGGACATGGTTATGTAGTGGGGACCCATCCAAAATCGCAAGTGGGTCACAGCATCCCTCTCGTTGTCCAGAAGTGGGGTCTCCAGAGCCCAGTTTTCCTTACAGTGCTACACTATGCAGAAGAGAAGGTGCTAAGATCTTGCTTCTGTTATGTATCTCACAGCAGCTGGGGTGGGGTGGGGAGCAGGGTCAGAGTGTGACCCAGGGTCTACGGAGTGGGGAAAACACACCTCTTATTTGTATAAATGAAATCCTCTTAGTGCACTGACTGTGCAGAGCTGGAGCCCTGCATTACAGAGAAGCAGTTCCCTGAGCAGGAACTTGGAAGAAATGTCAGACACACTCTGGGCCTTCTGGCGGCGCTGTACGGAGGTTGTTCCACATGGCCAGCCTAGGAAATAATCCTGCCTGCCTGTTGGTGGAAGCAGTGACGGGGGAGCTTCTCATACTCCTCCATTCTACCAGCCTTCAACGCGTGCTGAGCGTGGGGAAGAGTCCCTTGTCAGAGGTCCCCAGGCTGGGAGAAGAGGTTCTGTTCTCGTCTTGCAGTGGGACATCTCATTTCCCATGATGGGCATGGACCTAAGCTCTGCTTTTTTGTGGTGTGAGAGGCTCTGATGTCGATGTAGTATGATGGCCACTAGTACATCTGTTGTAAGGGGCGGCTCTGGGCTGCCTTCCTGGAGGCCAACAGGAGAGCTTAGTAGAGCAGACAAAGGGGGTGACAGTGCTGCTGGGCTGTAAGGGCAGGGCGAGCTGGCTGCCTTCAGTCTGGAATGGTTGCCCTCTGACCTGGTGGAAATTTGGGTTTGTATCTAGCTTTGGGCTGGGTGGTGAGGAGCCTCATTGGGCTGGGGGCCAGTTCCTGGTGTACATCCCCTTTCAGCCCTTCAGCGAGTTGGTTTGGTTGGCTGGGGAAAGACATGCATGGATGCATGACCAATGGTAACGCGGAGGGCCAGGGCAGGGTGGCTCAGCGCAGCATGTGAGTTGCCTTTGATGAAGGGAGCTGTTTGAAAGTGGAAAGGAGGGCGGGAGTCTGGGAGGGGAATAACACAGTGGGGTAGGCCTGGGCAGTCTGACCAGTGTCTGCTTTGGGACTGCCCGTGTGTCTCCCTCTGCAGGAGCTCAGAGCATGGTCAGTGAGGACAGCCAGTGAGATTGGCACACTTCCACCAGCCTCTTCAGGACTCGTTCTCTCTCTGGGTGTTAGCGCCGTGGTATCCGACTGGCTGGGGAGGCCCAGGAAGTGTGGGAAGAAATGTAGCAATCTGCAGATGCTCTGCCAGGACCCCTCGAACATATGTGCTAGATCTCTCCTTGCCGCTGCGGAACCAGCATGGCCATGGTGTCAGGGAATACTGGCTGGTCCTACGTCCCATTCAGAGAGAGGAAGGCAGTAGCTCTCTCACCCCCAGCATTGCTGGAAACAGCTGGCCGGGAGCACTGGAGCAAGAGGGCAGTGTGGGCTAAGGGCTAGAGCAGGAATCGTGTCCCACAGCACTGGGATGGCTCACACTCAGCAGCTCCCTGCAGAAGGGAGAAATGACACTAGCCCATGTGCAAAGCAGTTCACGTGCTGCTTTCTTGTCTCTGAGCCAGACAGATACTCACATGGCTCTGTGCAGCTGCAGCCCCCAGAGCGCCTGGGAAACGTGTTGTCCGGGCAGGCCACAGGTTTGCCACCTGGTGGCCATGGCTGTCAGGAGACACCGTGCCAGCACCGCGGGAATGGTTGAGAAGTGGTGACACCAGTTCCACCATGCTCTGAGACAACTGTGTGAGGGGCCCGCCGCAGTGCGCTTGGGAACAGCCGCCAGGATTAGCACGAGCACCTGCTCCAGGCTCACCAAAGGGAAGCGAGGGGAGCAGCGCTGGCGGTTTGAGAGGGTGGAGGAGTGGCGGCCCGTGAGTGTTTAGTGACTGAGTCCCTGAGAGGCATCTCAGGAGGGTGTGGCTTGGACCCGGCATGTCTCTCCTCACTCCCTGACTGCAGCTTCTCTCTCTGAGAGGAAGCAGTGGGGCAGTGAAGGCCCATGCGTTCCATGAGCAGCATCCTGTGTGCTCGTTAGCTTCCCTGCGTGTTATTCTGGTGGAGACCAAGCTGGAGGGGGTGGGGAAATCAAAGGCCCCCTCTCTCCTTTTGAAGCAGTACCGGGCGGGAGCTGCGCTCGCACCAGGCAGCCTGCGATCCCTGCAAGCTGAGTGCCTGTGGAACGGCTGAAACATAAAATGTGTGTTTAGTGATTCACCCCTATAGTTGGCAACTTATTGTCGTTTTTAAGTTCAATACCTCTTTTAAGGACACCTCACATTGTGAGCAATGCACTATTCTCCCTGAACCTCCAGCCCCAACCAGCAGCAGGGTTTGAACTCTGGGACCTGCCAAACCCCAGCTCTGACCCCTGCTGCTTGAGCCACAGGAGCAGTTGCTAATCTCTGTAGAGCATCCGTTGGAGGAGGTCTGGAGACACTTTCCTGGTGCATTACACAGCTGCTCTTTAGTCAGAGCTCAGAACTAGTGACCCAGAAGCCAGGGCTCTGTCCTTGGCTCTGGGCGGGAAGTGATGCTCAGTGGTTGGAGATGGGGTAACCGAGGCTGGAGGAGCCACTCTGCAAGATAGCTTAGCTGTCTTGGTTAAAGTTTGGGTCTGCCATGTTAGAGACCTGGTCTGCCGGGCACTCACCTTGCATAACCTCTGTTAACTTATTGGAAATGGGGGAGGGGAGCATGCAGCAGCTCACTCCTGACTGCCTCCTGGGGTGGTGCATGGCCTTGGGCAGTCATAAGGGTAGTGAAACGCAGGGGAACAAAACAGCAGCTTGAAGAGGTGGAGTTGGGACTCATAGTCCCCTGGTTCCCAGTTCCGAGAATATTCCCTGATGTTACTGGGGAGTCTGACAGTGTCGCACTCCCATTGTGATTTTGGGACCGTTCTCTCTGTGCAGTTTTCATTCGAACCGTGTTCAAAGGTTCCATTCCGTGGCCTGACTTTGGTGTTGCCATGAGCCCGTTACTAAATGAACGTTTAAACCTCCTGTTAAACTGGCATTGCTAGGACAACCTTAACAATGGGGTCATGGCCACCTTCAGTCTAATAGTGTGTTAAATGTGCTCACTCTCTCTGCTGCATTGCATCAGCAGGTAAAGAATAACCGTTCTTCTTTGAGTAGCGTTCCTATGGGAGCTCACTTCAGGTGCACGTGTCTCAAGGCCTTGATTGGAGATTTCTAGTTAGCACTGTCCATTTGGCCTGTGTATGTACCTTATGCCTCTTCATGGCAGGCATAAGGCTCTGTAGCAGTGAACAGACGAACCGCCCTCAGCCTGTGACGGTACACTAGCATGTCCACCTAGTGCGTACTCAGCTAAAGTGTACATGGCCTTCTCTTCGTTGCTTTTCCTCTCAAAGTTAGTTAGGTTAGAGTTGTTGTTCTTGTTATTATAATTAGTTAGTTTAGGTGAGAGGGCTGTTTTCCCCCAGGAGACTTGGTCTCTCCTGGTCTCTCTCTATGCCTGGTTCATCATGCTTCAGACGCTGCCTCTCTTGCTGGAGGGTATGCTGGTGAGCGACAGACACTCCAAGTGTGTCATTGCCTGGGGAGTCCCACCTCTCCCAGAAGTGCTCTTTTTGTTTGGCCCTTAAGTGCAGGGCTAGGAAGAACAGGGAAATAAAGTTCAGACTGTTGGCCATGGAACGTTCCCTGCCACTGCCCCCTCCACCAGCCCAGGAGACCACCCCATCCCCTGTATATCTGTCCTTGGACAGATCAGATCCAACACCCCTTCAAGCTCAGGTCATGCTTCTTCCTAAGCCTTTAAAGCACCCTGGGAAGATGCCCCAAAAATGACTGTGTAGCTAAGGCGGCAGCTTCAGAAAAGACAAGGTTCCTGTCGAACTCTTTCTCAGCCCCTTCTTGGCTCTCTCAGGTTGTTCCTGCTCTGGTATGGAGCGGTGCCCCAGGCCACTCTGAGCCTTTCTGGACCCAGCTCTCCTGCTGGGCCACTAAAAGAGTTCAGTTTCCCTTCTGGGGTGCATCAGTGTCCAGGCCACGTCCCCAGTGGCTGTTGGCAGTGTGTGTGTGTGGTGCGGGGGCGAAGATACGTGCTCACCAACTAGTCTGGATCCCAGCCCAAGGACGCTATAGATAGCAGCCATCCGCTGCATCCCTCTAAATGAAACTTAATCGCTGCTACAGTTACCTGGGCCGCTTCCCACGGCCCCAGCACATTCTTCACCCTGACCTCAGGATCTTGGCCTGGTTGAGTCCCAGCAACCAGCCCGGAGCTCCTTCTCGTTCCCCCCAGTCTCTGCCAGCACGGCTCTGTCCGAGGTCCTGTAGCTCCCTCAGCCAGCCAGGCACGCCATCCTTGCTCCTCCAGCAAGGGACTGAATTCATGCTGGTCCTGAAGCTCTTTTTATACTAGCCTGCTAGGTCCTGATTGGCTGCTCCCTGCAGCCCCTTCTGATTAGCTTTGTCCCACACAGGCACTAGGCCTCCAGCAGGGCCTAGGTCACCCCATCACAGTGAGTAACATTTACTTTTAATGATGCTACTGGAGCAAAAAGTTGTCGTTCTCTGGTGTGGTGCTGATGTTGCACAGTCACCCTTGTGTCAGTTGGTTTGAAGACATTGGGAAGAACCAGGGTTTGCCCAGTGGAAAAGGACGAGACTGGTAGCGAAACAGATTGGTTTTGAGTGTTGCAGGGAGAGAGCAGACCTACTTGGCAGTGGGCTTGTGTTTTCTTCTTTGCTTCAGTTTACTTCACAGTTCCCTGCATCTGGCCTGGCCTTGGTGTGCGCTAACTTGGAGTCCATAGTTCTGGAATGGGGGAGGGAATGAGACAGGCCTGGGGGAGTGGGCTTAGGTAAGAGGCTTGCACATCAGTATGAAGGGGTCTCGCTGCAGTGCTGCTGAACGACGGTGAAAAGTCTGTGCCAGCACTTTCACCTTCCTAAGCACGACAGCAGGACTCCCTCATTGTCCTTCCGCACCAGAGCAACACACAAACATGCAGCAGGAGGAAGCACCATGGAAACAATTAATACAGCTTAACACCTGCATGCTCGCATGCCTTGCTGAACCAGGACATGGATTTGTCACCTTGTGCTGTGAGGGCAGTAGCCAAACTCACTGAAGTCAGTAGAAAGGCTTTCATCGATGTCCGTGGGCATTGATCGGGCCCGCAATATTTCTTCTCTTCCATTGCCTGTGTGAGGAGATGCAGCATTGACTAATGGGGAAAGATCCCCGAGGTATAAGCAGGGCTGGTCTGCTGGGTGTCCTTCAGGTGCTTTGCTGCCCCACTGCTTTTCAAGTGGTTTTGTGCAAAGGAGCTTGGGAGTAGGATGTGTGGACAGGAACCCACAGGGCTGACTGCCCTTTCTGTGCAGATGGTTTGGTAAAACTCTAGCACTGGAAATGGGCAGGCAGCTGCATGAGTAGGTGACTCCCTGCATTCTATCCAATGATGTTTGTGACTCTAGAAGGACTAAATTTAGTCATAATACTCTCTCATTTATTTTGTGGGGAGAACTAATGTGTGTCGTTCTTAGGGCTATGCCCATGGGTGCAGCCTGCAAACCCAATGGTAAGATATCTGTTGATTCCCTCATTGGCTTACCCTTGTCAGACTGGGCGGTGGAATTGGTTAAAACTGGTGACCACTGAAATGAAGCACAATAACATTTTAATTGATATACATGGGAAAGGAGAGCCTGGTGTTCTCACAGAGAGGCTGCCAGGGCATCATCGCCAATCACGCCTTTTCATTCCCTGCTCTACAGGGACCAGCTGTTACTCCAAAGCATAACAGATTAGAGAAACGAATAGGAAGCCAGAAACAGCTGCTGTGTCCCTGGGATGGCTGAGTGGCAGCTCAGAAAGCTGCCAACGCTGCCATTGGGAGGTATCCAAAATGTACTTTTATCAGACTCTGTAAGGCCAGGTTTAAAAGTAAACCAGACAGATTTGTTTTTGATAGAAGTTAGGTATTTGAAAGAGTGACCCTGTGAGGGTGGAAGCTCCGTGGATGGAGTCTGCTCCATTGTGGCCCTTTGCATCAGAAACTTGTACAAAAATATTACAAATGTGTGCAGCATCCCTTGCTCTTAGTGGGATCCCATGAAGACTCTAAAGCAAATTAAGTACTGACCAATTTATCATTGGCCAAACAGAAATGGCAGAAGTGTTTGACAAATACTTCTGGTCTGTATTTGGGAAAAGGCCAGGTGATGTAGCCATATCATAAGATAACACACTTTCCATTCCACTAGAAACTCCAGAGGGTATTAAATAGTAGTTGCTAAAGTTAGACATTTTAAAATCAGCAGCTCCAGACAACCTGCATCCGAGAGTTTTAAAGGAGTTGACTGAGGAGCTTGTTGGATCATTAATGTTGATTTTCATTACGTCTTGGAGCACGGGCGATATTCCAGAGGACTGGAAGAAAGCTAATGTGCTGGTATTTAAAAAGGTTAAATGGGAGGACCAAGGTAATTATAGGCCTGTTAATCTGATATTGATCCCAGTCAAGATGTTGGAGCAGGACTTAGTTAGTTAATAAAGAATTAAAGGAGGGTAGTGTAATCAATGCAAGTCAACATGGGTTTACGGAAAAAAGATCCTGTCAAACTAACTTGATATTTTTTTGGAAGAGATTACAAGTTTCCACCAAATGCATCCGATGAAGTGAGCTGTAACTCACGAAAGCTTATGCTCAAATAAATTTGTTAGTCTGTAAGGTGCCACAGGTACTCCTTTTCTTATTACAAGTTTGGTTCATAAAGGTAATAGTGTTGACGTAGTAGACTTATGCTTCTTCTGTAAGGTGTTCGAGTTGGTACAATGCATATTGATAAAAAATTAACATGTTACATGAAATGGATTAAAAACTGGCTAATTGATAAGTCTCAGAATGTAACTGTAAATGAGGACTTGTCATAGAGCAAGTGTGTTCTTAGTGGGATCCCGACCCTATGCTATTTAACATTTCATCAGTGATCTGGAAGAAAAAAATAAAATCATCACTGATAAAGTTCGCAAATGACAAAAAAAAATTGGGGAGGTGGTACATAATCATGAGGACTGGTCATTAATTCAGAGTGATCTGAATCGCTTGGTGAGCTGGGCTTAAACAAACCTTTTAGTACATCTAAAGTGTAAATGTGTACATCTAGGAACAAAGAGTGCAGGCCATACTTACAGGAAGCAGAGACTCTGAAATAGAGGTTGAGGTCATGGGGGTAATCGTTGGCACATGAGCTCCCAGTGTGATGCTGTGGCCAATGGGATCCTTGGATGATTAAACAGGAGAATCTCAAATAGGAGGGGAGAGGTTATGTTATCTCTGTATTTGGCACTGGTGCGACCATTGCTGGAATCCCGTGTCCAGTTCTGGTGCCCATAATTCAAGAAGGATGTTGATAATTGCTCTTCACTAAATTGTGTCAAACCTTGGGCAGTTACCCTCCTTCTTGAGCCTTCATCTGCTTGGCTGGGTGTGCTGTTGCTCAGATTGTGAGCAGCTTTGAGCAGCAGACACAGTTCCTCCTTCTAGGTTTGTACAACACCTAGGACTTCGGCGATGCGGCAAGTAAGTGCTTTAAATAACAATCAGCTGTAAGGATAACAAACCTGAAAAGACATTTCAGCCTCATCAGCGCTCTCCTTCTGATTACTAGTGGTTTCCCTTAGGACTGAACTCCAGGGAGACTTCGCCAATGTAAAGCCATGCGTCTGGCTCCTCGCATTCTCCTTCTTGGCTCCGTGGTTTTTTCTGTTCTCTCCTCTGTAGAGTGACAGTCTTCCTTCCCAAATCCCAGACACCTCCCCTTCTGCCCCTCCCCTCCTGGCCTTTGCATCTGCCCTCCTCCCAATACACAGTCCGTTGTCCCTCCCCCGCCTGCCCCATTCAACTTTCCTAGGCTCCTAGCACTCCCCTGGCTGGCTGCTCATCTGATTTCCTGGGTCAGCCCGTCCCCCAGGTGATACAGAAATGAGAGCCACAGCATGTGAAACAATCAGCTTGTCTCCAGCCCAGTTATTTATTTTTTCAAATTAGTGTCCACACTCTACCTGGCTTTGAAGTGTGCAACTACAGTGTAATAGCTACACCTGAAGAGCTCAGCATAAGCTCGAAAGCTTGTCTCTTGCACCCAGAGATGGTGATTCCAGTAAAGAAAGTTAGCAGAGAGGTTTAACAGAGCACAATCTCTCTTCAATACTGGGACACATACCAGATGTAATGTCCGTTTTTCAATGGAACTTGGGACTCAAACATAAAAATTTCCAGCATTAACTTAAAGTAAGATCCAGGATAACTGTGTACATAATCTGAAGTCATCCAGTGCTATTTCATATCACAACACACCCACAGAGAACACGAGGAAGGAAGATGAGTAAGACACTGTGGCCAAAAGCCGTAATGTGGTCCTGGGATGCCGTGACATCTGAACACTGATAAATTCAGAGCTGGAAACCAAACCAGCAAACCTGTGTGTCAGTGCTGTTCAGGATGGGTGTTTGAGTTGTATGGATGTGTTTAGAGTTTAGACTCTAAAACGCTTGTAAATTGCTGCATGCATTAATCTTACTTGTAATGTCAGTATCTTGTGTTATAAGGTAATATGTAGGTTTTGCTTTATAATCATAAAAATGCCTGCTCTGAACTTGTGAACCTAGGCAGGAGAAGTGGTTTCCCCTGCCCATCCAGAAGAGCTCTCCAGGCTAAATGGCCATTTTGGGCATCCCAACACAAGGCTGATTTAATAGCACCTTCATTGGTGTAAGAGGGCCATGTGTGAGAGAGTACGTCCCATCAGCTTGAATTGTGGAAGAGGGAAATAAAGGTAGCTGACATGAAGATTTTCATCTCTTTTCTGTTCAGATTATTACAAGGGCTGGAGCTAAGAAACAAAAAGCAGAGATCTCCAGGATCAACCTGGGTTAGCCCTGAAAAGACAGATTACTACATCTGTCACTTTTGGGAACCATTGACTGAACTCATTTGTGGATATACGTTGTCTGCTTTAACCTGTAAATAATGCTCTCATTTCTTTAACTAGTTAGTAAATCATAGAATATCAGGTTTTGGAAGGGACCTCAGGGTCATCTAGTCCAACCCCCTGCTCAAAGCAGGGCCAATCCCCAACTAAATCACCCTGGCCAAGGCTTTGTCAAGCCTGACCTTAAAAACCGCTAGGGAAGGAGATTCCACCACCTCCTTAGATAACCCATTCCAGTGCTTCGCTACTCTCCTAGTGAAAAAGTTTTTCCTAATACAGATGCTCCCTGACTTACACAATCGTTCTGTTCTGGAACACCTTGCATAACTCAAATTTTGCATAAGTCGGAAACGTATCTCTGACCATTATGCGCAAAAAAAAAAAACCAACACAACCTTCTATTTCTAGCTTACAGAACTTTTTCCGTAAATGCAGATTTGCCTAAATCGGGTTTGCGTAACCTGGGGAGTGTCTGTATCTAATCTAAACCTCCCCCACTGCAACTTGAGACCATTACTCCTTGTTCTGTAAATCCTTAATTAGTTTACTAGAGGATTGGCTATAAACGAAGTTCCCTCTAAGCTGTGTGGCCGCATAGCAGGCTATCAAGGGTCGCATAGGCGGGGAGAGATGCCTCTCCCCCAGTCCCAGCCTTGGAGCTGCCAGGGCCGGGGAGAGATTCCTCATCCCCAGCACCTCTGCCCTAGCCCTGAGCCCCCTCCTGCACGCCAAACCCCTCATCCCCGGCCCCACCCCCAGAGCCCGTACCCTCAGCCAGAGTCCTCACCCCAGCCCTGAGCCCTCTCCCACACTCGGAACCCCTCAGCCCCACCCCCGCCACACATCACCTCCATATTGGTGCATGTAACAAAATTCATTCTGCACATGGATGTAAAAAATTAGAGGGAACATTGATATAAGCGTTGTCTCTGGTGTGAGATCTAAGGTACAATTGACCTGGGGTCAGTGACTGGTCTCTTGGGACTTGCACCAAAAATCACAAAATATTCAGGTTGTTCTAAGTGACCGTTTATCACTAAGTCCAGCTTGCCTGGGTGGCAAGATAGACTGGAGCGCCCAAGGGGTGTGCTTGTGACTCCACAGTAAGACTGTTTCAGTGATCCAAGAGTTGTTCACATTTGTTACTGGGTTGGTGAAATCTAATTATGGAACATACCACCGGTTTGGGGTTGTTGACAGTCTCCCCTGAGGCTGGCACTCTAAGTTGTGAGACCCTCCAGACAGTGTAACAGATGCATAAGCAGGGGAATCTCAAGTAGGAGTCGAGAGGTTGTTTTACCTCTATATTTGGCATTGGTCTGAAAGCAGCTTGGAATAGTGTGTGTCCAGTTCTGGGGCCCACGGTTCAAGAGGGATGTTCGTAAATTGGAAAGAGGTCAGAGAAGAGCCACAAGAATAATCAATAAGGATTAGAAAACATACTTTATAGTGATAGATGGATGGAACTCAATCTCTTTGGCTTAACATAGAGACGGTTAAGAAGTGACTTCATTTCAGTCTATAAGTACCATGTGATGGGGCCACACTGTAAGGGGTCAGTGGAGTTCTAAGCAGAAAGCAGCCAATAGGAGGGGGACTGCGAGGAGCAGCAATCAGGGCTGAGCAGGCCCATATAAGAGAGTTGCAGGTCAGAGCAGCTTCAGTAGCTCCCTGGAGGACAGGCTGCCTTGCAGACAGAAGAAAGCCTGCACCCTGGACAGAGCAGTGCTGCTAGCAGGGACCACAGGAGCTAGGGAAGAGCTCTGGCTGGCTGCGGAATTTGCAGACTCAGGTCCTGAGGCAAGGGGCGAAGAAGGAGCTGGAGCTGCAGGGAAGTGCCCATGGAAATGGACTGAGAAGTTGGAGAGGATGCAGCACGTGGCTACTATCTTACAGGGTCATTGGGCCGGGACCTGGAGTAGTGGGTGGGTGGGTGGGTGGGTGAGTCTGGGTCCCCCTATACTCATTCACCACTGAGGAAGTGGCCTGACCGTCAAACTGCGGTACAGCCTGCCCAGAAGAGGGAGCTTACAGAGTGCTGCACAGCCGGAGGGCTGTGTCCTGAAGAGAACACCGTGATCCTTGAAGTGATATGGGTCCAGGAGCAGAAGTGACAGCAGGTGAGACACCACCGGGAGTTGGCATACTGACCTGCGGAGCTGATCCACAAGATGACCAGCAGGAGGCGCTAGCATGCTGAGTTGCACTCCATCACCGACCTATATGGATAACATGTATTAATAATAGGCTCTTCAGTCTAGCAGAGAAAGGTCAAACACGATCCAGTGTCTGGATGTCGAAGCTAGACAAAATCAGACTGGAGAGAAGGGGTGTATTTTTAATGGTGAGAATAATTAAACCATTGGAACAATTTACCAAGGGTCATGATGGATTCCCCATCATTGACAATTTTTAAATCAAGGTTGGATGCTTTTCTAAAAGATCTGCTCTAAGACTTTTGTGGGGCAGGTCTCTGGCCTGTGCTATACAGCGGGGTTCTCAACCTTTTTCTTTCTGAGGACCCCCCCCCAACATGCTATTAAAAACTCCATGGCTTACCAGTGCCTCAACAATGTTTTTCTGCATATAAAAGCCAGGGCCAGTGTTATGGGGTAGCAAGCCGGGTAATTGCCTGGGGTCCCACAAAGCTAAGTTGCCCAGGCTTTGGTCTCAGCCTCAGGTGGCAGGGCCCGGGCCCTGCATGACGGAGCTTCGGCTTTCTGCCCTGGCTCCCAGTGAGTCTAACAGTGACCCTGCTTGGCAGACCCCCGAACCCTGCTTGCAGCCTCCCAGGGGCCCCCGGATCTCTGTTTGAGAACCACAGGACGTCAGCTGGATGATCAGAGTGGTCCCTTCTCGCCTTGGGATCAAGGAATCTGTGAATATCTATAGCAACGAAGAGTGTGCTGGGAGTCTGGGATAATCCCATCGCAATTCACCCTGCCAGTGCACAGATTCCGACAGGCCCTTTCTCGCCAGCATTGGTGGGAAGAGCCTGGGCCGCTCCTGCCCGACAATCCCCTCTTTTCAATGAGGGGTTGGTATGTGTGGCCCGTCCAGCAGCCCTGACTGGCTGAATATCTCGGTGTGACCTGAATGGGACTCGCTCTGCCCACCAAGTTGTAGATAGAGGAAAAAATTGTAACTGACAGGGGATTGGTGAGGCCTAGCTGGCAGGCTCCTCTTCCCCGCAGTGCCATGCACCCCCTGCTCTAGTGGCCAAGGCCTGGAATCCTTCCTGCAGCCATGGGCCTGAACTGCCCTTCCACGCTGTCAACTTGCTTGCACCAGCCAAGTCTTCCTGTTCCTCCAGCCAGAGCTCCAGCTGCTGGGAGCCTGCTGCCCACTAATGAAGTGCACCCTGCCCTTTCTTGTAGCCCTTGCCAACTATTCAACGGTCTCAGCCTAGGTCAGTGCTGGTCAATGCATTTAGGAAGAAATTTAGAGAGCAGCCTAAACAACTGTCCCTTTCAGGTCCTCGTTCTGGTGTGTCCACCATGCATGCGAATAGATCCCTATTCTTGGAGCAAAGCGAATGTGCCAGAAGAAATAAAATACCCTGCCATTAGTGACGACTAACGAACTGTGAAATGACAGCTGAGTTTGATGGAAAATTTGAAACATCAGTGTTTAGAAGGATTCAAACTCCATTGTCTTGTTGTTTCTAGCAACTCAGGGCACCCACCATGGTGTTAAGCGTCTATTATACCATACTTCATGGCTCTGGTAGCTTGGCTCCAAGTCCTTTTATAATGACCTTTGTTACATACTGTCTAAGCCAGATGGCTGACTCTAAAGACTGTGCATCATGTTCGCTGGCCAGTGTGAAACCAAGGGTCCTTCAACCTTCCTTTTACTGAATGGAGGTTGGAGGTTTAAGTGAGCTCCTCCATTTCACAAGGCATGACTTTGGGTTCTGACCCGCAGTTGATCTCTTCATCAGAGGCTGAAACCTCATTCTTGGTTCTCATTCTGAAACCTCTTGAGGGTGTTTTTTTTTTTCCATTTGAACTTTTCACTTAAGTGAGTAGCTTTAATGTGCAGCTCTGTGGCTCCAAAGGAGCTGCTTCTTTGTGTCTCGTGGCAGAAGTTTAATCCACTGGGGAGAGGCGAGAGGAAATCTAGAAAGCTACACTTAGAAATAGGCTTGTACTGGGCTGTACACCATCTGGGTCATGACCAGCGTAATACTGCTTCTTCCTGATGAGAAGATAAACCAAGTATAGTCCAAGGAGACTTGAATCCAGCATCTGGGAAACCACTTTCTCTTCCAAAGGAGTCATTTGCTAGAGAGACGTGCATGAATCCACAGTTTAGGAGAGTGGATGAGGAATACAGTGCAGCATGGTTTTCCCGGATGTGGAATCTGGGGAAAGGCTGTTCTCACGGATGATAGATTTAACACATCCCCATATTCAGAGGTGGGGCAGGCTGGGAGAAGGAAGGCTGCTTGGCTCAGCTTGTCAGTGGAGGGAGGAGGGGAGAGACCAGAGTAAAATCATAGACAATTGGCATGAAGGGATCAGATTTTAGAGCCTGAAACCACTTTTTTAACTCGGACTAGATTTCAGGTCAACAACATCCCTTAACTATGCAAAGTGCCTGTCTCTGTCTAGGCTGCTTTTGCCTTTAACATACAGGAAACTAAAAGTTAACTGAAGAAGGCAGCGCCCCAGAAGAAAGGGCAGGCAGGCAGGAATGCATGGCTTGCACCAAAACCACTGGGATTCTGGGGGGTCTTGGGGGGACAATGCAGAGTCCCACCACAGGAGTGTGTGGTACGGTTGCAGTTGCTTCTGTAGGCAGGTAGGTTCACCTCAGTCCTGTGATGTGGATAATCTGGAGGAAGGGGCTCAACCCACATTGCCCCACCGTTTCCCTGGAGGTGATTGTCACTTCCTTTCCACAGATGGTGACAACACCCCAATTCTGATGCTCACAGATGTGAACCTCTCCAGGGAAAACAGTGCCTGCAAATTACTACAGCCTTTGTCACGTAACTGCATTTGCTGCTCCTATTCTCCATCCCAGCTGGCAAAATATGAAATAACGAATGGCATCCTGAATATCAACTGCTAATCTGGTTGGTCCACAGGCCTCCCTCCACCCCTCCCACCCCCTCCTGGTAAGAGCAGAATGTTACGGTTGCACAGTGGAGCCCTCCACAGCCAGAGCACGACGAAACCCTTTGCCCGCTTAACCGTAGCTCTGCCACTTGTGCATCATAGCACAGTCTAATCACGAATCCTGACAGCCTGGGCGGACCTACTGTGACAGACTGACAATATCCTTAGGCATTAAGGTAAACTTCACTGAGTCAAGTCAAACCTTACTGAATTAGGGTGAACGCCTCTGGGCACATTTTATGGAAATGCAACAGTCTGTGGTGTGGCACTGTACGCATCTTCTCTAGTGGGGGGATATGCTAATGAACCGCCTCCATTTTCAGTCTTTGAAGCCCACTGGAGGGGGATGCACATACCAGTTCAAACCGGATTCTCCAGGGTCCACAGACAAGACCTTAGCTTAAAACCCAGGCTTTTAGCCAGACTTGGGGCCGCCTCCTTGATCCAGCAAAGGGACAGGACCCCTCGTCTGGGGAGGGCCCCAGTTCTTAGGGGAGGGCCCATAAGACTGGGCACTTGTTGTGAGCTGCAGCTCTGGGGAACTTGTAAGAAGCCCTTGGGGTGGGGTGATGCCTGGGGTAATTAGCATGTGTGGAGGTTCTTTTACTGTTTTTAATATGTTTTCTCTGTGCTGCTTTGTACCTTAAGAATGAAGCGGGCTTGCTTTGAAAGAGCTATGTGATGATGTCTGTCCATAGCAACCCCTGAAGAGAAAGCAAGCAGGCCTGTTTAGGCAGGCTCTCCTTGGTGGGAAACACACAGTGGAAGGAGGGAACTGGAAATACCCTAATCAGGGGGGAAGGAGATGCTGGTCTCCACTCCGAAAGGCTGCAGCTGAGGTGAGAGAAGTGCCCTTGCCGGACCACGGAGGGGAAATACAGGGGCAGTCACCTTGAGCTGTGGCACTTCTCTATTCCGGTTGGATTTCATGTGACCGCTCTGTATGTTTGCCCTTACTGATGTGTCTTTCCCGGTACCCTTGCATCACACCTCTTGTGCTGGAACGGGAAGTCTGTCCCTGAGGAAGAGAGTCAGCAATTGAATTACCTGGCCCTAGCAGAACACTGGCGAGCAACGAAGCCTCTGTAACCTGCATGGTCTTGCCTCCAAATGGCTGCAGCCTGGAACCCTAAGCTGCCTGCAGCATAGGAGCCAGCTGTCCTGGTCTGGGGGGCGGTAACTAAGGAAGGAATCACGTGACAAGGGACTTGAAGCTAGCAAGGGGGGTCTCTGTGTGTGGGGACTGGCACTTTATAAAAGGAGGCTCTCTTACCATCCATCTGAGAAGAGGTCAGAGCCAGATGGCCAAGGCTGGCACATGGAGAGGGGTGCAGAAGAATCCTGGGCGCCCTGGAGGACGCACAGACCACGGGGCTCTTGAGGGGAGAGAAATCAAGATAGGGTTCTGCACGCAGGTGTGTAGTGTTTCCTGTTGATCTGTATCTCTCTTGTGCCTCGCCTATAAGTGGTCTTGGTTTAGAAATGCCTTGGCACAGTCTGTGTCCCCCATGCTGTGATTGCCATGTGGTTCTGCAGGGGGGCTAGTTCTCTAGAGCATGCATGGCTTCCATGGAGCTCTGTGGAGTGGGCGACAGCTGCTGGGGAGAGCAGCATAGTTTCAGGGCCTGAGCAGTGGGACTGTGGTGTTCCATCGCTCTGAGGGGCACTAAGTACAAGATCTGCACCCTGAGCATGTATCTAGAAGCCCAGAGCCTGAGACCAGGACTGGACTGTCCAACCCAGCCAGCTGAAGAGCATGTGGGATCCAAAGTTTGGGTCTATACAGTGTCCACCAGGAGGAGCTCAGACAAGGTTGTAATATACACAATGGTGTTTGTTCTGCTGTACCCTTGCCTCGTGCAGGCTGGAAGTCACCCCAAGGCAGAGGGTTAGCACTGCAACTTTGCATCTCTCACAGAAAGTGTTGATCAGACAGTGCACAGAGAATAAAGACACTGTTCAAAGATGTGCATTTGCCGTTTCTTGTGCAGTGCATTGGCTGTGTGTCGTCTGACCTGCTGACTGAATGAGGTTTGCAGTCTGAGTTGGTATTTGCTGACTTCTGAGTTCTTCCCTTTGTGATCTTTACTTAGTTTGTTTGAATGATTCCTTGTATTCATTAAGTCAGAAAAAAGATGTTTTGATGCTCATTAAAAGAGAGAAAATTACTGCACAGGCACAAAGTCTTGTTTTAAAAACTTACAAATCAGTTCAATTGAAAGAGATTTTCCCCAGACCTTGTATGTCACAGGTGGACTGGTCTGACCTAGAAACAGTCGTCTTGATATCTTTCGGGGGCAGGTTATGTGGGAATTCTAACACACTGAATTTCCTCATTTACGTGAAATGTTCGTTCTTTTTATGTAAATTAAGACTATTTTGCATTTAGTATCTCTTGATATTATGCAGAATATTTGTGCACTAATGACTGTAAGGCCTGGTAGGCACCTGGAATCCCTGTCTTCGCTGATTGTTTGGCTTTTGCAGCTGCTTCAAAATTGTTCCCTTTTGTCTTTCTTCTGCCCAGCGAAAAGTAAGAAGAATGGTCAAGTGCAATACTCAGCAGTGAATTCACTGCTGTCTTGTATATCCAGGAGTCCAGACTGTAGGCTTGTGTATTTAATTTCAGATATCCTAGGAATAAGAAACGTAATTTATGCTAATAGTTTCAATGGCGCAGTAATCGCTGTAGTCATTTAAAAGACAGACACATGTCCTGGGATCTCAGTTCTGGAGTTGTCCTGCTGCAAACGAACACTCAGTGAAGTTCAGTGAGAAGAAGAACATTAAATTAATTAGTCTCAGTTATGATGAGCACCTCGTGAAAACTTTAGCTCTGCCCCCCATCTTCCTTGACATTCCTGTTTAGTTCTGGCTGAATTGCAAAACCCCTTTGTGTAAGGAACTGTTTAATCCAAGAGAAAGGTGAAGTACATTTTTTCAGGCTGTGTGTCTGTTTATTTGCAGTCGGTTTTGTCCCAACGTGTTCTTTGCTCTAGCCACTGAAATCCACAATGACCTGCATCTTTCTTCCCTGAGAGACACGGCTTTCTGGATGTTTTGTCCATTTCACCATGAAACAGATCAGCCAGGGTGTATGTCAGAAATGTGCAAAGTGGGTAATGGCACCCCTGCAAGAGGGGGTATGGACCGAGGCTGTGCCAGTGGATGGAGGCTTGAGCATTTCCAGTGTCTGGAGTGGAAGGCAGCACTTCCCCTCTGTGGCTGGCTGATGAGAGGCCCTGTCTGTGGGCATGTTTTGTTTTGTTTCCTTTTTTCCCCTTCGTCCCTATTGTTAGAAGCCTTGTTTTCTGCTCTCTTCCTTCTTTCCCTTGCTCCCCCTCCCCCCCCGCACTCATATCAGATACTGTTTCTCCGGCAGGGACAGGGCCCCAAGCAGTTCCAGGCCCCCCAAAGTGCTGCACTGATGGTTCAGGACTTAGGGCTGCAGTAGCCCATCTGAACAACCCCCACTGCTGGATCCTGTTCTGTAAGCAGATACCTGGCTTCCAGTGTTCCGGAATGAGCACACCTGAAAAGACACGATGTCTACATGCTGATGACTTGTTCTCGGGGGCCAGATGTCACAGTGCATCCTGCCCTGACTGCTCACCTGTGCACATCAGAAAAGCACACACACTGTGGTAGGTCTGCCTGCCGCTACTTGCAGGACTGGGACAGGGGCCGGGATTCCAGAGCAGACCTGAGGTGCCGGCGAATCTGTATGCCGAGGGCCTTACCCAACACAGCCAGCGTTGTGCTGCACTTCACTGAGCAGAATTCCTCACTTGCTGTGGTGTTGACTAGTCGTGGCTGTAGTTTTAAGAGGAACAGAATTCATCTCTTGCTGTTACAGGGCTTCCTGAGTGCGAAGACCGGTTTTGTTGTAAACCTCATTAATTAAATCTGCCAAGACTGCGAGTTTGAAATTCCCCCTTTTGCATATTAAACTGTTTTGACTCATTTTGGATAGTTTATGATTAAGCCTCTCTCTGCTATACTGAAAATTGTATGTCTGTTGTGATCTAGTCTGACCTCCTGTATGACACAGGCCAGAGACCTGCCCCACAATAATCCTGGAGCAGATATGATAGAAAAACATGCAGTCTTGATTTAAGAATTGTCAGTGCTGGAGAATCCACCATGACCCTTGGGAAATTGTTCCAATGATTAATTACTGTCACCGTTAAACTACCCCCTTCTTTTCCAGTCTGAATTTGTCTAGCTTCCACTTCCAGCCATTGCATTGTGTTACAGAGCCCATTATTAAATATTTGTTCCACATATTGGTACTTCTAGACTGTGATCATGTCACCCCTTAGCCTTCTCTTTGGTATGCTAAGTACATGAGCTCTTGGAGTCTATCACGGTAAGCCATGTTTTCTAATCCTTTAATCATTCTCCTGGCTCTTCTCTGAACCCTTTCTAATTATCAACATCCTCCTTGGATTATGGGCATCGGAACTGGACACATGATTCCAGTAGCAGTGCCAAATACTGAGGTAATTTGTAAATCTCTGCTCCTACTCAAGATTCCTCTATTTATGCATTCTCAGGGTTGCATTAGCTTTTGGCCCACAGCAGCACATCCATCTTCCTTCCTGGGTCTCAGAGTGTATGTTGTGATATGAAATAGCATCAGGTGACTTCAGATTGGGTACACAGTTATCATGGATCTTACTTTAAAGTTAATGCTGGAAGTTGTTTTATGTTTGAGTCCCAAGTTCCACTGAAAAACAGACGTTACATCTGGTATGTGTCCTGGTGTTGAAGAGAGCATGTGCTCTGTTGCTTAGCCATAAAGGAGGGGAAAACTTTCTTTAGGAAGCTCAGGTGGGGGAGGTAATATCTTTTAGTGGACCACAGTCTCTGGGTGCAAGAGACAAGCTTTCGAGCTTACACCGAGTTCTTCTTCAGGTGTAGCTATTACACTTCCGGTTGCACACTTCAAAGACAGGTAACGTGTGGACACTAATTGAAAAAATAAGTAGTTGGGCTGGAGACAAGCTGATTGTTTCATGTGCTGTGGCTCTATTTCTGTATCACCTGGGGGACGGGCTGACCCAGGAAGTTAGATGAGCAGCCAGCCAGGGGAGAAGTGGAGTGCTAGGAGCCTAGGAAAGCTGAATGGGGGTGGGCGGGGGAAGGAGAACAGACTGTGTATTGGGAGGAGGCAGATGCAAAGGCCGGGAGGGGAGGGGCAGAAGGGGAGGTGTCTGGGATTTGGGAAGGAAGACTGTCACTCTACAGAGGAGAGAACAGAAAAAACCACGGAGCCAAGAAGGAGAATGCGAGGAGCCAGACGCATGGCTTTACATTGGCGAAGTCTCCCTGGAGTTCAGTCCTAAGGGAAACCACTAGTATGAGAAGGAGAGCGCTGATTAGGCTGAAAGCTGTCATGTGACAATTGTCTTTTCAGGTTTGTTACCTTTAGACCTGATAGTGTTGTAAATGACATTCCGCCACATCGCTGAAGTACTTGGTTGTTGTACTTATCTTATGAACTGTCCTACGCTGAGGCATCAATAGGGGAGGTTTTGGAACAAACTGATAAATTAAACAGTAATAAATCCCCAGGAACAGATGGGATCCAAGAGTTTGAAGGAACTCAGATATGAAACTGCAGAACCACTGACTGTAGTATGTAACCTATCGCTTAAATCAGCTTCTGTGCCAAATGACTGGAGGATCGTTAATGTGATACCAATTTTTTTTTTTTTTTTTTTTTAAAAGGCACCATAGGTGATCCGGCAATTAGAAACCAGTAAGCCTGACTTCAGCACCAGGCAGTAAAGAACAGAATGATCAGATACCTAGATGAACATGAATGTTGGGGAAGAGTCAACATGGATTTTGTCAAGGGAAATCATGCCGCACCTATCTATTGAGGGAGTCAACAAGCATGGGTCAAGGGTGACCCAGTGCATATAGTGTACCTGGACTTTCAGAAAGCCTTTGGTGAGGGATCTTGTCAAAGTAAGCTGTCATGGGATAAGAGGGAAGGTCCTGTCATGGATTAGTAACTAGTTAAAAGATAGGAAACACGGGGTAGGAATAAATGGTCTGTTTTCAGAATGGAGAGAGGTAAATAGTGGTGTCCCCCTGGAGTTTGTACTGGGACCAGAGCTGTTCAATATATTCATAAAAGATCTGGGAAAAGGGGGTAAATAATAAAGTGGCAAAGTTTGCAGATAATACAAAATTGCTCAAGATAGCGAAGTCCAAAGCAGACTGTGAAGAGCTACAAAGGGATATCACAAAATTGGGTGACTGGGCAACAGAATGGCAGATGAAATGCAGTGTTGATAAATGCAAAGTCATGCACATTGGAAAACATAATTTCAACTATACACACAAAATAATTGGGTCTAAATTAGCTGTTACTACTGAAGAAAGTGATCTTGGAATCATTGTGGATAGTTCTTTGAAAACATCCATTTCATGTGCAGCGGCAGACAAAAAAGCTAACAATGTTAGGAACCATTAGGAAAGATAAGACGATAAAAATCATAATGCCGTTATATAAATCCACGGTAAACCCACACCTTGAATACTGCTTGCAGTTCTGGTCGCCTCATCTTAAAAAAGGATGTATTAGAATTAGAAAAAGTGCAGAGAAGGGCAGCAAAAATGATTAGGGGTATTGGACAGCTTCCATAGGAGGAGAGATTAATAAACAGAGATTGTTCATCTTGCAAAAGAGAACCACATAACTCAATTTCATTGGGTGACCCCTGGTTCTTAATAGGCAGCAGGTTTGAAACAAACAAAAGGAAGTATTTCCTCACATAACGCACAGTCAACCTGTGGAACCAGTTGCCAGGGGATGTTGTGAAGCCCAAAATTATAACTGGGTTCAAAAAAAAATAGATAAGTTCATGGAGGATAGGTCCATTGATGGCTATTAGCCAAGATGGTCAGGGAAGCAGCCCCGTGCTCTGGGTGTCCCTAGTCTCTGAAGCTGGGAGTGGTTGATAGGGATTCCCTTGGAAGCATCTGGGTCTGGCCATTGTCAGAAGACAGAACACAGGACTCGATGGACCACTGGCCTGACCCAGTATGGCCGGCATTATGTTCTTATGTCAAACCTAGAAGGAGGCATGGTCCCTACCCAAAGAGCTTGCAATGTGAGCAATAGCACAGTCGGCCATGCAAGCGAAGGTTAGGGAAGGGGGTGATGGCCGGGGTTTGGACCTACTTTAGTGAAGAGCAGGGCGAAGGAGTTGTTGTTTTGGTGCAAGGAGGAAGGGACGTTGATCCAGGCCTGGAGGTGAGAAGGGAGCTGAACTGGCTGGGCAGGAATCTGCAGGGTTTGGAATCATGAGTCAGGCAGTGGGCAAGAGCCTGTCAGGTTAATGAGAGAGGAAGGCTACTGCATGGGGGGTTCTGGATGGAATCTGAGTCTAATGGAGTGTTATGGGAAGGGGGAAAATAAGGGGCCTGTAGGTGACAGGGTCAGGAGAGGGGGAGCCATCACCTACAGTGTTGGGGGCGGGGGTCAGGGATAGGTGGCCTGAGAAATCTTCACCCTTTGGAAACATGGTGTCCAAACAAAAGTAAAATGCAAATGTAATGGACATTCTTTAAAAGTGTGTGTGTGTGTTCGTTCATAAACAGCTGCATTGTGACACAAATGAATGTCTATTGTCATGGGGTTTAAAGGTTTTTTTTGAGAGTTAAACAGTTGGGTTTGTACAAAGTGAGCCCTGTTTTGTTCTCTGAGGCGCTAGCTCTGCTTGTATTGGTCTCAGATTTTATCCCCCAAGCAGGCTATACTGACCTCAGTGAGTGCTACAGAAAATCACCCACAGACCCCTGTAGCTGGCCACGCTCTGGTGAATGGGAAAGAATGTGCTGATATGAACCAGCAAACTGCAGGGGATGCAAACTCTCTGCTCATGTTGAGGCAAAGCGTGACCCATCCCTGTACTGCACCCAGTTCCTAGGGCACTGGGTGTACCTGTGTGGCATGTCTCTTGAGGGCTGCTGCCATGCTGGGGTGGCGGGGGACTTCTCTAACAGAGAAAACTCTGGTTTCAGAGTAGCAGCCGTGTTAGTCTGTATTTGCAAAAAGAAAAGGAGTACTTGTGGCACCTTAGAGGACTAACAAATTTATTTGAGCATAAGCTTTCGTGAGCTACAGCTCACTTCATCGGATGCATTTGGTGGAAAATACAGTGGGGAGATTTATAGAGAAAACTCTGAGCCAAATTCAGTGTTTGTGGTGGGGTGAAAGTCCATTCACCCAGGAAATGAACCCGTCCATGCCAGCAGAGCCTTTGGCCCCTCATCCCAGAGTAGATTTGGAGGGATTAGCTATACTGGAATCTATCGTTTGGAATGAGACATCAGCACATCTGGAGATCTTGTTTAATATCTGTGACAAGACCCAGCAAAATTACCCAGCTGCATGAGAGGAAAATGCCTTAAATGACTCATAACAATTGGGTGGCAGCAGCAGCTCTCCCTCAGCAGTATGAGAAAACGATTGAGTGAGTTTTCCAGAGCAGACAGCCTCATGGTCAGCCCATCTGGAGGAGCTAAGAAAGTTAGCTCGGGAGTTCTCATCCTTACCTTCCCCTTCCCTTGGTCTGCCCCCCGGTGCATCTGTGATCCAGAGACCTCTTGGTGCCAACTGGCAGAGGGGGTCACAGAGTGTTCCAGGGATCTCCTGGGTCAGAGGGAGGCATATTAAGTTTACCAAATGGTGGCATGTGAGATCTTGTCCAAGAGCCCGCTGTCATAATTCATTGCAAAATGTATGGTCAGAATGTGTGGAGGGAATTATGTAGCTATACCCAAAATATGTTCTGAAGATCTGTGATTGTGTATTTCCTGCTTCACAATGAGGGCCTGTCCACAGGCTGAGTTGAGTGCTGGTCAGGGGATTGTGAAATTGAGAAGAAAGAGGCACACAGGAAAGAAACAGCCAACAGGCAGGTGTCCTGGTTAAGAGTAAAGATGATGGTTTGGGGTGGTGGGTAGAACTGGGGGTACAGAGAGTCACCCAGGATCTTTTCCACATAGTCACTTCCTCTAGGGTTCCTTGACTGGGTTGAGGGACTGATGCTGTCCGTGTGGGCTGACTTGGCTATTGCTGGTGCTGGGTCTCATTTATCCCTTCATCTGACCTTTCCCTCCCCATTCCCCCCTCACAGGGGACAACGACATGTATCAGAACAATTACCACCAATTCCCAAGTGTGGAAAGTGAGCCTAACTGAAGCAGGTCTGGCTGCCAGAACTTGTCTGAGGGCTTGTCGACATGGATACTTAGTGAATGGCAAGTTGGGGTGTAAATCAGCCTCGCACTAGCCTGCCCCTCACTAACTGTCTATGTGGACCCTGCTGGCACACACTAACCATGCCTTGCTGTGAAATGGGGGTGGATAAATGCACCAGGGAACTGTCAGTGCGCAGTGGCAGGGTCTGCATGGGTACTTGGTGCACGGCCGGCTTGGGTGGGCTAGATTTACACCCCAGCTTGCTGCGAATCAAATGTTCGCACAGACAAGCCCTAAATGAGGGCTCCCAGATAACTCAATGTCTTCGATTTAACTTTTCAAAAATAAGACTTATTGCACTAACGAAGGTGGCGTCAGTTCTTGGCACTGAAAGGGGAGGCGTCTCTCTCTCTCTCTCTCTCTCTCTCTCTGGGCTTTCTGCAGTGCCATCAGTCTAAGCACTTACTGGTTCCACTCTGAAAAGAGACTTTGTGAAACTGGCACCAGGGGTTCCATGGTTATGGTGTCTGTCTGATGCCTGATCAAACTGTCTCCATTTACAAGTAAAATTGTTTATTTTCCCATTCATCTTGGGATCTGAAAAGCCAAGCTGACTTCTTCCTGCCTCTTACTTAAGAGTAAGAAGAATTCTGCTGCACATATATTGCTCTTAGTTACACCTGTGAAGTCCCATTGTCCTCTCAGCAACACCTGTATCAGATGGACTGCCCAGGTGTCAGTGGGGCCATGCAGATGTAGTGGGGATGAGTGTAACAATTCTGCTGGTGAGGCTTTATCCAGTTCTCTCTCTCAGTTGTGATGGCTCTGTAAGACTGATAGTAAAAAGTAGTTTTAAAGAAACACATACCTCTTATTTGTCCCTGAAGTACGTAGGTAGGATTATAAATACACACAGGAATTGGACCTGCTGAGAAAGATGCCCTTTTGACAGAATCACCTTTCAGAGGAGAACTGCACTTTAGCGAGCAGTTAAAGCTACTCTTTTTCAAAGCAAGTGTTTGAAATTGCATTGGGGGGGGTGTGTGTGTGTGTGTGTGTGCGACACGCGGGCAGAAGGGAATTCTTCCAGAATTTTAAATTCAGGTTAATTTTAATTTCATCCTTTTTTGAATGGGGAGGGAGGGAGCTGAATTCACTAATTGGTTTTGGGCGGAAGTTATCCAGTATTTGGTATTGCACCAGGATCTTTTCTTTTTCTTTCCTTTCCTTTTCCTTTCCTTTCCTTTCTGGTGAATTAATTCAACAGCTGGAGTCATCTTCATTGTCATTAGATAAAGAAGACAGCCAAGAGATTTGGGGACTGGAATCCATTGAGGATTCAGGAGAGCATGTGTTAATGGGAGAACCAATGTCTGGGAGTGGAACATGCAGCATATGCTTGTAGTCGGGACTGGAACATGTCTCAAGGGATTCAGAGGAGTCCCAGAAGTGGGGTAAATGGTAGCAGGGGGTTCACGGTGTGGAGATATGGAGTATAGGTTCCAGTTTAAACCAAACCAAAAGACTCCTAAAAGAAAGCAGAGAGATGGGGAAAATGCAGT
This sequence comes from Dermochelys coriacea, assembly GCF_009764565.3. Lineage (NCBI taxonomy): Eukaryota > Metazoa > Chordata > Testudines > Dermochelyidae > Dermochelys > Dermochelys coriacea. The sequence goes on along the minus strand of NC_050078.2, from coordinate 76,911,841 downwards.
GATTTAGTACTGGCAGCCCTGCAGAAGCTCTGACATACATAGTTACCGGTATAGCTACCTAGCAGATCATGTCAAGGGTTTGTTTTCTTCTGGTTTCATGTGTAAGAATGTGCACTTTCAGATAACACAGCGCATTGGCTGTCATGGAGAGGGAATGCAGATGTACCATCAGAAGGTGACTGCAACAAAACTCTGTCATCATCTGATAGAAAGAAGAAACTTGTGGATCGAAATATCTAAGCATTTGTTTTTAAACAATATTACTTCACTCGAGTTATTTTAAAAGTTTGAAGAATTCATTTCCTTGATCTTTATATTTGTTTGTCGAGATCTCAAATGAGCCAAGCAGTGCTCTACTTTTCCTCCCTCTCTAGTGTAGTCTGTCAAGGGTAAATGTTGAATATGGAAACTTTATCGAAAGAAAAAGAAAAATGCGTTCAGTATTCAATTAGTTGTAGCCTATTTCATGGTTTGATGTATCTGTTGCCAAAAAATACTCTAGAAGTGACATCACCTCAGTTCCTTTTCAAACAAAGCATGAATATGGCATTGTTACTGTCAACTAATATTTTAATTAGCAAACTTATTCAAACTACATTTTAAAAATACAGTGGAAAATGTGTCTTATTGGAGAAAACTAGGATTTTATGTTCCCTGGGAGTACTTTTGGAGTGTTGCCAAAAGCATGTATTAAGCTATAGAAAGTTGTACATTTAATTTTTAAATTGATCTCTCATACTTTTTTTGTAGCTGAATGACGAAAATTGATACTCGTAGAAATAACACACTGCTTCTTTTCTGTGACCTCCTGCTTAGTGAAATCTAGAATGAACTGCTCGTATCTAGGATGTTATGATTTATTATTTTATAGCACTCGGGTATGTTTGGGTTCATAGAGAACACAGTCCTTACCCCATTGACCTTGCAGTGGGGGAGGTCTAGGTTGGATATAAGGAAACACAATGCAAACAAAGCTAGCTCAGGCACTCCTGCACCTGCCACGATCATACCTCCCAATTGCAGTGGAGACGTACCCAAGCCCCACTGACCATGCAGTCTCTTTCAGTCCTGTAAGGACTACCCGTGTGCTTGGCTTTACACACTGTGAATAGAGCCATTCAGAGCAAAGTTGCTCCTCGGAGTGGATAAAGAAAAGCACATAGGTTAGTCTTTGCAGGTGTAGCTATGGCATGAAGGAGGGATTAGGTGGGGACAGCCATAGAGGACAGCACTGCCACTGCAGTGGTTTGGTTTAAGACATGCATCTTTCTTTGGATTGTTTTATTTTTTACCAGTATAAAAATAAAATATATAAATTTAAACATAGTGAAAATAATTGAATCTTGAAGGAAAGAAAATTGATTCCTTTGCCAGCTAAAGGAAACACAGAATCCTTGGGCAATATCATGTATTGTCAGCCACCCCGGAACGGTACGTAGCTGCTGTAACCACACGGCTTAGGGGGTACGTCTCCACTGCAATTGGGAGGTGTGATCGTGGCAGGTGCAGGCATGCCTGAGCTAGCTTTGTTTGCATTGTTTCCTTATATCCAACCTAGACCTCCCCCACTGCAATTTGAAACCACTGCTCCTTGTTCTGTCATCTGCCACCACTGAGAACAGCCGAGCTCCATCCTCTCTGGAACCCCCCTTCAGGTAATTGAAGGCTGCTATCAAATCCCCCCTCACAGTGGCCAATTGCTCTGCCATCACATCAGCCAACTCCCTCAGCACCCTCAGAAACATTAGATCCGGACCCATGGACTTGTGCATGTCCAGCTCTTCTAAATAGTCCTTAACCTGTTCTTTCACTACTGGGGGTGCTCACCTCCTCCCCATGCTGTGTTGCCCAGTGCAGCAGACTGGGAGCTGCCCTTGTCTGTGAAGACCGAGGCAAAAAAAGCATTGAGTACTTCAGCTTTTTCCCCATTATCCGTCACTAGGTTGCCTCCCCTTTTCAGTAAGGGGCCCACACTTTCCCTGACCACCTTCTTGTTGCTAACATACCTGTAGAAATCCTTCTTGTTACCCTTCACATCCCTTGCTAGCTGCAACTCCAATTGTGCCTTGGCTTCCTGATTACATCCCTGCATGCTCGAGCAATATTTTTATACTCCTCCCTATCATCTATCCAAATTTCCACTTCTTGTAAGCTCCTTCTTGAGTTTAAGCTCACTGAAGATTTCTCTGTTAAGCCAAGCTGGTCACCTGCCATGTTTGCTATTCTTTCTGCACTTTGGGATGGTTTGTTCCTGCGCTCTCAATAAGGCTTCTTTAATATACAGCCAGCTCTCCTGGACTCCTTGCCCCCTCATGTTAGCCTCCCAGGGGATCCTGCCCATCAGTTCCCTAAGGGAGTCAGTCTTCTTTTCTGAAGCCCAGGGTCCGTATTTTGCTACTCTCCTTTCTTCCTTTTGTCAGGATCCTGAACTCAATCATCTCATGGTCACTGCTGCCTAGGTAGTCACCCACTTCTGCTTCCCCTACCAATTCTTCCCTGTCTGTGAGCAGCAGGTGAAGAGAAGCACAGCCCCTACTTAGTTCCTCCAGCACTTGTACCAGGAAGTTGTCCCCAACACTCTCCAAAAACTTCCTGGATTGGCTGTTCACTGCTGTATTGCTCTCCCAGCAGATGTCAGGGTGTTTGAAGTCCCCCATGAGAACTAGGGCCTGTGATCTGGAGACTTCAGTTAGTTGTCCAAAGAAAGCCTCGTCTACCTCCTCCTCCTGGTCTGGTGGTCTATAGCAGATGCCCACCACGACATCACCCTTGTTGCTCTTGCCTCTAAACTTAACCTAAAGATTCTCAACAGGCTTTTCTCCAGTTTCATACTGGAGCTCTGAGCAATCAGACCGCTCTCTTACATACAGTGCAACTCCTCCAACTTTCCTCCTGCACCCCACTAGACTGTCACTACCCACCGTGGAGCATGGCTATACTACTTACAAGGAAACTGCCATTTGAGTAGGAAGTCCCCTTAATTTCTTAAGCGGGGTAGTTACCTACTCTGTATGTCCTTCATAAAGAGCTGTTTATTATTAATGATGGGGGCTGTTCCCTTGTAACCTGGTTAATTTCTAATGCAGTGGCATGGGGGAGCCGGACTGTATCCAGAGCAGCAGAGGAGGGGACTGCGTGCACTGAAGCACTGGTACGTAGAGGGCCTGGAAAAGGGAAATCGGGGGCAGAGCTGCGTGAGAATCCAGACCCTGTCGCGTACATATACAGTTCTGGAACATGGCGGACAATTTTGGGATGTCCTCAGGAGTGACTGAGGGCCTGGGAACGGGCAGCGTTGTGCCCTGGGCTGACCCGGTATGAATCTAAATGGGTACGTGGATCTCAGGACCTGGGAGAATGGGAAACACACCAGAGAAAAGGAGCCCTTGCCCCGTGCGCAGCCATTCCAAGTTGAGAAGAACTGGCTGCTGCAAAGGAGGTGTGCGGTGCAGTTTAAAATGGAGGCCTCTATGTATCTGGAGTTTATTTGAAGAAGAGAGCAATGGGAAGGAGAAGCTGCGTGATCCACTGCAGCTCAGATGGGCTCCGATTAGGAAGCGAGCCTCTCGCTGGGTTAGTGATGAAACTGGGGCCATGATCGTGTGGGGGAGGTGGCTAGACGCAAACCTGCAGCACAGGTGTCTGCCAGGCTGCATCGTGTAAAGGGTTCTCGAGTGTCTCTTCACATTGGTGGGACCAGCCTCTGCATTGCCCCACTCCCAACTGCATATGGTCCTCGCCTGCAGGCACCAGCAAAGTCCAAGATATGTGTGTCCTTTTCGTTGCCCTTGTGGCTGCTTGTGCTTGGTCTGGGTAGGTGCTTGCTCGGTCTTCCCTAGTGTACAGTAGCCCACGGCCCATTCCTTGGCATAAACCACATGACCTGACAAAATGAAGGTTGTGAAGTCTCTGCCTTTCTAAGGCAGATGAAGACCGGTGTTTGCATTGTTACTGGTTTGACAGGGAACTTGATGCTGGCGATTACTAGCCCTCCCCCACTGTTGCTGTAGTGTCCAGGTTTTGGAGGGTCTCTGCAGTGATGGGTGGGGATAGATGGTGAACCAGACCATCTCCTACATTCCTTCTTTTGGGTGTGAAAACCCTTGCTGTGTCTGAGAGTTGGTATCTGCTGTGCGAGTCTGCACTGCAAGTCCCTGCTGGTGTTTGGTGAGATCTGAGCCAAGAGGGGAGTGAAGGGAGCTCAGGAAATGGTGTGATTACTAGACTGTATTGTGCACTCAGGCTCATAATGTGCTCTGTGGAGGAATCTCCTCCACAAGGCTGATTACATGGCATTAGGCATGTTGAGCTATTCAGAAATGGAATTTCCAAGTAATTGCTTTACTATTTCTGAGGATGCTGATTCTGATCTGACAGATTACACAAAGCATGGCTGGAATGAAGGGTTTCCCCTCCGCTGCAGAGTCCTGTCTAAGAAGTTAATCTCTGGGAAGTCCCAAGAGCAAATCGGCTCGAGATCCAGGGGGGTCTGGTTAACTTAGGGAGAAGAGTCCCTTGAGCATGGCGGGCTGGAGGATGGGAGGGAACACCACTCTCCCAGATACGTAGGGGATCCTCACAAAATGCAGGAATTACGGGATGAAAGCCCGTGGCCACTGTGCCATACGTGAGGGGTGGACTGGTTTGTCTGGGCCCTGTACTCTAATCATCTGTGAATTACTGAGGACTATCCATTCGCCAAGTGATGCAAAGCCCATCACAGTCCCTGGAAGGGCCCTCATTGACTCCTGCGCACTTTGCATCAGAGCCCTTTGCACTGTCCTGCAGAACGGACATGAGGATTAGAATGCCTCTCGTCTTGCTTCTGGGCTTCTTGTTCCGCAGGCTACATGGAGTGGGAGGGTCCTTCGGGGCAAGCACGGTCAGCCCTAGGCTAAGGGGGAGAAGTTGTGCCTCCTGTCCTACACAGCAAGGCTTTGGCTGTTGCTTAGCCAGGGAATTGCACGGGCAAGGGGGATTGTTTAGGCTGCTGCAAGGATATAGAAGAACTCGCAGAGGAAATGTGGAATGACCGTTTCATGCATGCCTTGCTCTGCATGGTTTGTTACCCTTTCTCACCAATTGGTGTCCTTAGCGTGACGTTCCTCAGCGTGAAGGCACTTGTGTCCAGCCCGGTTCGCCCAGTGTGTGGGTGCAGCGCAGCTCAATGGGAGTCTTTCCACTGACTTCATTGTGGCACTTGACAAATGAATATGGGGACGTTCCCAAAGATCTCTCCACATACATCGCTGTACATGAGCCATCAGAGCCACCTGTTCAGTCTTGTTTTGGTTCATGATGTGCATTAAGAAACTAATAACAAAGGGACGCGTAGTTGTAGAAGCTCCTCACTTTAAATCGTGGCTGCACAGGGTGTGGAACAAGCAGAATGCCTGGGTTCCAGGAGGGGAAAGTGTATTGCAGATGTGACTAGCAAATGGTCTGGCCCCCGGATAGTTCTTGGCCCAGGTCCCATTGGCTGGCTAATTATAGGAACAAGTGTGAAGTCAGAAAAGTTCAAATTCTTTTTTTGCCTGGTATGAGCTGAAGAACAGACTAACCAATTAAGTTATTTGAATTTCAGTGTAACTGGAACCGTGTATATGGCCACAACCCAAGGTGTTTTATGCCACTTTTCATTTTGCAATAGCACAAGCCTGAATTACATCACCAGCTTGTGGCCTGCACTCTGAGCAGTGCTGGGCTGTGTTCCCTATATGCCATTGTTGTGGCATAAAGGGGCCAGAAAGCAGTCGACGCCTCCGCGCTGGGAAATCTTGTTGCCTGGGGTTGGGGAATCCCCTGTGTGGTGTAAGGTTGACGTTGCATCCCTGCATTGGCTCCCCTCACAGCTCCTGGGGCCGGCCAAGTGGGATGGGGGGGGCTGATGGGGGAAGCTGTTAGCAGAGTTACCACGTCTCTGCCCATGGCTGGCAGCACCTCCCGAGAGGCTGAGCTTCGAATGGGTGCCCAAAGGTCTGGGATGCTCTGTGAGCAGGCGAGTATCAGGGCAGGGCTACACTTAAACGCTGCAGTGGTGAGCTGCTGTTGGGCTTCAATGAAGACGCTACCTACGGCAATGGGAGGGGTTCTCCTGTCAGTGAAGATGACTCCCCTCCCCCCCCCCCCCGGGCGCGAGAGGCGGTAGCTAGGTGGATGGGAGAATTCTCCTGTCACCCAAAACTGTCTACACCGAAGGTTCGGTTGGTTTAACTGCATCATTGGGTGTGGATTTTTCACACCCTGGAGCCACATCATTGTACCGACCTAATTTCCTCGTGTAGACCAGGCCTGAGTCTCAGAGTTGGTGCCTTTCCTGTCAGTGGGAGACAGTCTGTTAGCAGGTGTGCAAGTGGTTTGTTTTTCAAACTGTCTTCAATGCTTCCACATTTTTAGTGTGTCAGATTCAGAAGTCTTCTAGGTCTTTTGTGCAATGGTGCGATGGATTCAAAGCTCAATATTAACAACTAGATCTCGTCTGTTCTTTCAGTGCCCACTTTTCTTCTGTCTAATTTCATGTATCTGGCATACTGTAAATGGTGTTTGGTTTGGAAATATGTCTTGACAATAATAGTCATTTTCTCCTAACTTCCCATATCTGCAACACAGTAGAAATTGCAGGATTATTTTCTGGGATTTTTAAAATGTGCATGAAAATGAGGGGATATTTGGATTGCTGGTTTTAAAAGTAAAATATATTTTTTTTGTATAGAATTACCTGGCAAGATTAGCCCTGTGAGGCTGGAAAGGGAAAGGAAATGGAATAACAAATTTGCGGGGAATGATGCTAACCAAAGTAGGCGCTTGGCATTCCAGTGGAAAATCGTGACATATTTTCACACACCACTCTGGCACACTACACACGCACACATCACCTTGCAGGGCTTGCAGGGATGCCGTGACATGGGGAGCTATCAGCAGCTCCTTTGAGAACGTTCCACGGTGAAAGGCTTGTGATCTGATGCTCGAACATCGATGCCAGGGTGGTTCTGTGGCTCTAGATCCTGAATCCCTCCTGTTCCAGCGTTGGGGAACATCTCGACTCGCTGACATTAAACGAGGATGAATAACTCTTGGGAATCCTGGCTGCAGCCACGAGACAACAGAATGTCTGCCTATGGGTGGTGGGTAGGGGGTCACTGCAGCACAAACTGTCCATGAACCCCATTTCTCCAAGAGGGCCAGCGCCATTGAGTACAGCCCAGAAGAGAGTGGGGCTGGCCAGGACACCTGGGATATGTTCATTTACCTCATTCCCTGGGTAGCCTATGTCTGCAGGGACCGCAGAGACGCTGAGCAGCTCGTCCACCACCAGTGGTGACTCTGGGCCGCCCCGTTGGGTGCAGCTGCCCCGCTGAGCCGAGGGGAGAAGGAAGCCCAGGAAATGCCTCATCCCCACAGTTGCAAGAGCAAATACCTGCGAGGGAGTGGGAGTAAGGAGTGGGGAGGCTGCCAGCTGGGCTGTGTGAGGAGAGAAGGAGCCCAAGGGGTGAAGTGACTGACTGCAAATCATCGCGGTGCTTTCTCTGACAGCAGCACTGTTCTCACCGCCGCCTCCCCCGTGTGTCTGACAAGCAGCCTGCACGCTCCAGAGTTTTGCTCACGTCTAATTACAGGAGAACAGCTACTAAAACACAAGCATGCGGCTGGGAAGGGGCAGACATCTCTGGACGTGCTGAGCCGTGGGCAAGGAGGAGTTAAAGGTCCCTGGCTAGTGAGTGGGTGTGGCTGAGAAATAAATGGCAGAATGCTTCTCTGGAGCGTGGACCAAGGGTGCAGGGCTGCTGGCTCCCAGGGAGGAGCTGCAGGAGGGTTTGGGCAAAGGATAAAACTGCAGGTGTGCTCAGAAGCCAGCCCCCACGTCCCATTGCCCTGTGGGGGAAGGAGGGTGTGGAGCAGGAGAGGCTGGCTGGTTGGGAGCAGGGCTTGGCAGGGGCTCTGGCTAGCCACGCCTCCCTTCGTTTTTGTGCATGCTTCCTGGAGCTGCAGAGGACAGACCAATGTGAGCTCCCCCGGACGGACGCTGGTCTGCTTCAGGACACTTTTTTCCCAGAGCTGTATTTTTCATGGCTCCAGCTGAGCAGCGTCTGTGTCTCCTGCTCTTGCTAATCTGCTGCTGCTCCTTGGTGGAGGCACAGTTTTTTGACTGGCTCTGGGGGAGCCAAAAAACCCCCAAGGTAACGACCCTGCCCCCCACAGAGAGCCCCGCTACGGAGGGACAGACGGCGGAACCGCTTATCTCTCCTGTGGCCATCACAACACCGGTGCCTGTGCCGGCGACCGTGCAGCCAGGGGACCAAGTATGGAGCACTCTCCCAGTCACGCGGCAGGCACCAGCCGCGGACACTGCTGTCCCCGCTCTGGCACCACCTTCCGTGTCCCAGGACAAGGGGGAGAACATCGCGGGGGTGGGGGCTGAGATCCTGGACGTAGCAGAGGGCATCAGGAGCCTGGTCCAGCTGTGGGATGAAGGGACCACCCGGAAGACTGGGAACGCAGGGGAGCCCACAGCTGCTGCACCTCAGACAACCACTCACACCAGCCTGGCTGCTGCAAGCTCTGTAACGGGGCTGGCCAGCCTTGGGAACATGACTGCCAACTCGACAGGGGATGGCCACGGCCTGCTGGGGACCAGGCAGCCAGAGGCTTCGCTTCCCATGCCAACAGGACCTCCGCCTGCCTGGAACAGGTCATGGGCGCTCTTACAGAAGCCTGCAGCGGCTCCTCCAGGTAGTGCTTCTTTCCCGTTTTCACCAAGTGGAGGTGCTCGTGGCGAGATGGGGCCTTTCCAGGAATACCTCTCTGCAGAGGGTCAGGAAAGTGCTGCCCTCCCACAAGCAAGGGCTGGCAGGGGAGCGGCCTCAGAAAAGAGAGGAGGAGTTTCACCGACAGCAAGCGTTCTGGACTGGCGGGAGCTGCAGACAGATATCAGTGTGCATGCCGGGATTCCAGCCCAGCTGACAGGTTCTTTAGACAACTGGCTATCCCATTATGTTGCACATTCAAACCAATCGGTGTCTTACGGGAATAGTGCCCGTCGCAGCCTTAAAAATAACAGCAGCCAATCAGTGCAAAGCACTGACCCTACCACAAAGCATTCTGGGATAGCAGTGGCTGATTTAAATAGGAACCATAATGATGCTGTTTCTAATACAAATGCAACTAATTCTGTGGATTTTTTTTCTGCCAATAATTCTGAATTTCTTGAGTTTGATTTACTAACCTATACTATGCAACTTCATAACAATGGTAGCGCAGGGCTTGCTTCTTTCTTTCCTGGATTGACTCTTACAGCGGGTCGCTGCTTGCCCTTCCCAGCCGATCTGCCATATTGCAACAACCTGGGCATAAAGCATTTCAGATTACCGAATTATTTCCATCATGGCAGTGAAGTGGAAATTCGGGCTGCTTTGCATGAGTGGGAGGGGCTTCTTACATCTCGGTGCCACCACTACCTGGAATGGTTTTTCTGCTTGCTGTTGGTCCCTGGGTGCAATGCTTCTATTCCGATAACACCCCCACCGTGCTGGGGCTTCTGTGAAGCCGTGAGAGATCTGTGCTGGATTCATTTGAAAGAGGGGCGCCTCCCAATATCATGTGACTCTCTTCCTGCAGAGGATGCTGGGTATTCTTGTGTGTTTGTAAATGTCTCTGCAGGTAATATCACAGGGATAATGTTTCTTACCAATTTTTCTGTTTCTTCCCCCAGGTAAGCTAAATCTGTACTTGCTTTGCCAACTTTGCGGTTTTGTGGGGGTAAAGCAGTGACTTCCGCCAAGCTGTCCCCTGCCCTCTCCTTCCATTGGTGTGTCTGCGCCACGAGAGGAATGGGACAGTCTGGGGCTGCTCTTGTTAGAGTTCTGCCAGCTTGGCTCTGGCTTGTGGCCAGTCCCGCTAGCCCAAGTGCCCAGACTGCTTTGCTGGCAAGGCCTGTGCTCCGAGCCAGATGCTGAAGGAGGTGAAAGGCAGTTGGGATGGGGGCAAGTGACTCCTCTCCCCTCTCTCTGCCCAGCCCCACAACCCCTCTAGTTTTGGGTCAGAGGGCTGGGGATGAGTGGAATCCATCCAACACCTGGCACTGGCCACTGTCGGAAGGCAGGATACTGGGTTAGATGGACCATTGGTCTGACCCAGTGTGGCCACTCTTACGTTCTTATTCTCTCCTCTGCTGCCAGCGAAGGGTCTGAAATTGCTGAACAACTGCTACTGATGACGTTGTACGTGGAGCCGTACCTGTGGCTCGTGCATTCTAGCAGGGTGATGGGGCAGTTTTCATAGTGTCCTTGCACATTTGGTGGGGGACTCGAAGAACTGGGGGGGGGTCAGTCTGTTTCAAATCAACTGTCTGCTACTGGAGGCAGCTTTCTCTCTGGTGATTCCAGCTTGCCTATCATGGCTTCGGGAAGATGGCGCAATGCTGGGATGGGGCGCCGTACGTCCCTGGTGCTCAGGGTCTCTTCACTGGCAGTGAACATTGCCTTCCAATTTCCTTCCCTATCTGGTCCCTGCTTCCTTCAAGTAATTGCATGTGCACCAACCAAGCCTTCTACTGATTTGCACAGTCAGGAACACGGACCCATCCCTCTGTCATTCCGCGGCTGTTATCCTCACTAGTGCAGGCTTGTCACTGGGTCCTGAGCGATGCCCTACCTCTGAGCTGGGGGCATTCCCACCTTCCCTGTCTCTGGGGGTCCCCTGCGCACTGCACCACCTGGTCTGAATGAAATTCCTTCCAAAGGTTGCTCTCTCTGTCTATCTTTCGCAGTGCACTAGTGAAAGAGGAGAGTTCTGTGTCAGGTTCCCAGCCCTAAAAAGGTCTGAAATCAATACTAATCCTGCTAGCTCTTCAAAATACTGTATTAAAATGCCCCAACTCTGGAGCTGGGCTCCCTCCCGCCACGTTCCCTGGCTGTGGGATCTGCAGGTGGTTAGAACTTGTCTGCTAGCGGGTGTTCTGGGGGCGATGGAGAGTCCTTTCACTAATCCACTGTGTAAAATGGACACTTCTAAAGTGTATAAAATCGAGAATGTTGCATTTGCCCACAGATCTACTGGCCCTTCCCCCTTGTGTGTATACAGTGTTGGGGAAGGGTGGGGGGCAGCATGGGCAGCATCTAGAATCCAGACCTTGCAGGAACGGCACTGGGGGCAGCGGGAGCACAGGCTGGGATCTGGCACTGGGTGAAACTTAAAACAAATGAGTCCTGTCCCACTAGCTCCATCTAAGGCTTTGAGCAGATTTTTTTTTTTAATCTAATTCTGTCTGGGTTCAGCTCTTTCAAATAAATATTGCCATCAATTCATCATTGCTTTCTGGGCAATCCAGGGCCCATTCCTATTGCAAGAGGTTTTAGAAATACTGGGATTTTTGTTTCAGGAGATTAAAAATGAATGTCTCGCATCGCTAACCAGGTTCAGACCCTGTTGTTCTGGTGTCTGGCTTGCACCTACTTCAGACGCTGCACCAAAGTACCGTTCCCACAGCCCAAGAGCACTGGCTTTTCACTCGCTCTGGAGTTGCCTGGGCCATCTTTTCTGTGCATTGACATCCCTGAGGCCAGAGTGAAGCCAGGAGGCAGAGGTTTTAATAGGGATGCCATGTCCCTTCTTTCAGCTCTTCCTTCCCTGCAACCTGCGGTATTTGTTGAGTTCTCCCTGGGCTTGCCAGTGTTCTGCGCCTTAAGTTAACAATTCCTTGGGCTATGCAGATAAGTCCTTGGCTGATGGCTTCCCACGCTGCTCTAGGTGGTGCTGCATTCTCGTGACATGTCCTGTTTCTGCTGAGCAGAGCTGTGCCTGGCACGGGGTGTATGGCAGGACTTTTGCATTCTGCTGGACGGCCATAGCGTGGGCAGCTCTCCGATGTTGGAGCAGCTCCTGGGGGGCTCCAATAGATATTCTGTTCAGCAGCCACTCAGAGACTGTCAGATTTTTTTCTAATGTTCTTGCATTAGTAAGGAGCAGATTCTTCCACGCTCCTCTCCCCTCGTGATGCCTTCCTTCCCAGTGGTCGCTTGCAGAAGAAAGGACCTCTCGTCGTCAGTGTTCCTCCAATTTTTCCCATCCATGTGCAGAATGAATTTTGTTATGTGCACCAATATGGAGGTGAGGTGTGACACATCACCTCCATATTGGTGCACATAACAAAATCCAGGTGGTGGGGGTGGGGCCGAGGGGTTTGGAGTGTGGGAGGGGGCTCAGGGCTGGGGCAGGGGGTTGGGGTGCAGGGAGGAGGGGGCTCTGGCTGGGGGTGCAGTCTCGGGGATGAGGGGTTTGGGGTGCAGGCTGCCCCAGGGCTACGGCAGGGAGAGAGGATTCTCCCCAGCTCCCTCTCCCCGCGGCAGCTCCGAGGCTGGGGCTGCAGGATCAGTGCCTCTCCCCTGGCCACAGCAGGTCCGGGGCTGGGGGAGAGGCATCTCTTCCTGCCCCGCCTGCACAGTGCTTAATAGGCTGCCACGCGACCATCAGCTTAGAGGGAACTTAGCTTGTCATGAGTTCACAGACTCTAAGTTCAGAAGGAGCCATCGTGGTTGTCTAGTCTGACGTCTTGGTTCGCACAGGCCAGAGGACATCACAGAGACTCCAGGTGAGGAAGAACCCAGGGTTCTGTGGAGGGAGTGCAGGACACTGGCCCGCGTCGTTGGATGGCTTGATCGAGCCGGGGCGGAGAGTACTGAGCTGTGTAGCTCTGCTTTCCATGAGGCACCCCTAACTTTCCAGAGCAGGGTGCTAAGTTCCTGGAAGCTATAGACCAAACTCTGCTGTGTTTCCCCTGTAGACGTTGTACTCTGTGTAGTGCAGGGGCCATGACCTCATCTGCACTAAGCTTTGCTTACCTTTCTTTTTGGAGACCTTAAGGTGTTTTGCAGGACAGCTGAGTGAGCTCCTTTTGTTGTGGTTAATTATTTACACATTAGCAAATATTTGGTTCCCATTATTGGGGAAGCAGGGACAGCGTTTTGTTTAGTGCAAGTCAACCCAAAAAAGTGTGTGTCTCTGCGCACATGCAGAATGTATAGGGGCTGGTCTCTAAAGGGCTAGAACCACCAATCAGAGCAGTGTCACTGATTGTGAACACACTTACATTCTCTACATGCCTGCCTGGGAGTACAGGAACTGCATCATGCTTTTCGAAGTGTACATGTATGGTCTAGTCTAGCTAGAAATAAAGTACACCAGGGCACTTTCATCAGTGTGTTAGCACGACTATGATGTGGATATTTTTAGGAGACATGGATCATCTTTGTGCTGTGCTTGGAACTGCTGATGTGTCCTGTTGGGTGATTTCACCACAACACCAGTTAATTTGTACAGAGCATCTGACTATCAAAGACAGGCCTGGCCAGCCCTCTTGGAGTTACATGTGTGTGTAGGTTCCTTGTTCCCCTTATTTTTGTCATGTCTGTGGAGTTAAGTTCAATATAGCTCAATTGCAATGACTTTGAAGGCCCATTTTAAAAAATGTAATTCTTTATGTGGGGATTCCAGTCAGCAAGTATAAAGTGCACCCAGAATGCCTTGAAGCAGATGGTCTGTTTGACCAGAGGGAAGGAGGAGAGTGCAGCGACAATTGGATACTCTTATGGATGTAAGGATGGCTCTCTACTAGATTTGACCTTTCATTAATAACTGCCCCTGACACTGAAGAGTTACTGTTTTAGGCTGTCCCTCAAGGGTGCACATTCAATGTTCTCAGGAATGCTGTCGGTCATTCAACTCTTACATACAAGGGCGTATTGGCCTGCACAGCTAAAAGTTCCCAGGCTAATAGTCCAAAAAAAGAAAAGCAAGCTAGGGAAGCTGTTGTTGGCTAGCTTATGGAAATGGGGCCGTGAGCAGGGACAAAGCCAAGCAGCTGACTCACCATTTTGTATTTAGGGAAAAGCTACTTATAGAACATTCTCTGGATTTTCACTTTCTTAGGGTGATTAAAGGGCAATGGGGTACTTGTGTAGTTTGGGTTTTTTTTTAACAGTTCAGCTGCTCGTGCTCCATGTTTCCCACCTCAAGTTAGAATTTCCTATGGCCTGGAGATTTCCACAGGAGTGTATGGGGATACTGCAGAAAGAGAGGGGTTTGGACTTCTCTCTCCCTGCAGGGTACATAACTTGTCCCATTCCTCCCCTTCTCTGGCCGTTCCATGCAGATGTGGGAGGCTGTATAAAGTCTGCCCCGTTTTGCTGTATTTTACCTCACCCGGTGACACAACCCACTAGTATGGGTTAATTTCTAAATTGTATGATATTTAATTCGGTTCATTGTTTGTTTTCTCTAGGTACACAACAGCTTTGATTTCTTTCTCTAGTTTGCCAGGCTGGGTATTGGGGCTCTTTGAACCTGTGGAAGGCAGGAGTTCTTGAAACTGGAAACACCAGTGCTGGCCATAAGGCCTGACCAGGTAGCCCAGAAGATTTAGTTTTCACACTTTGATCCTTCCATCCCTCTGTGTGCCGGAGCATGCAGCCTCCTGGGAGTGGCTCCGTTCACGTGATCAGGCATAGCTCTCCTGGGGAGGGGTGTCTCAATTCCCTGCCTTGAACCTGAGCAGTCCTGTGGGCCCTGGCTTGGGGAGCCACAAATCCGCTTCTTCCTCCACCACATGCAGTCTCATCCCAAGGCTCCTATAGATGTGCAAGCAGGGAGTGCTGTGTGCCACAGACGGGGCATGTCCTCCAAGAGGCCTGGATAGGTCTAATTCCCAAGTTTGGCTAAGCCAGGGTGTGACTGATGGTGAAGGAGCGTGTGAGAGCTCATCACTCTGCCCTGGAATTGCAGCTTCCTTTCTTTCGCCAGCCCCTGGTGCTGAGCTCTGGAAACAGAAGTGTCTGGCACTGGTACAGCACAAAGCCAGGGGCGTGGTTGGTGAGGCAGCCCTCCTGGGGCATTTGGTTTTCTTTTTTCGTATGGCTTGGGAAAGTAGCAACGACTACAAATTTACATCTGAGTTTGAGAGCCAACACATTGCCGCAGCAGCAAGCTGGTGAATGTCCTTCAGGCCCCCGGCAAAAGAATGAATGGGACGCTCAAATATGCTATGCTCCTTCTTTTGTGCCTGGTGTCCACAGTTGCATGCATGCGTTTGCCTCCTTTTCCATTCAAAGAGGGTTTGTCCACATCTCCCATGAGCTGTCCCAACGCGATTCAACCTGCATCAGTCTTTCCGACATAAATCAAAACCCGGCGGTTCCTTGGCAGGGTCAACAAAGCTGTTTCTTTGGAGCGGTCGAAATGCTCCATGTGACTCTCTATTGATCCTCAGCATCGAAGTTGGGTGTCAGGGTCTTGATGCGGTTCCATAGAGGGCTGCGGGATTTTAATCTTGTCTTTGGCGGGTTCTGCAGGTCATGGTGCCGCGGGATTCTTGCATTTGCACTGACATGGTTAAGAAAGCGAGATGTCTGAGCAGCTCTTCTCGTCTCTGGAGGCTGGATGTGCAATAGTACCAGGAGCCAGTCGACTGGAGTTGATTTGAACGTCCCTGACACTATGTTCACAGCATTATTGAGTTGAGTGTCAAGGAGGTCAGTGTGACTGCTGTGAGACCACACTGGCGCACAATATTCAGCTGCAGAATATATCAAGGCAATTGTTGTGGTTTGTGGACTGGAGCCCCAGGATGTTCCAGCATTCAGTGAAGCTCCAGTTCAGACCTACAAAGGTACTGTGCCCTGGGCGTGGAATCCTGTGGCCTGGCGAACCTTTGCGCCCCACTGGGGCTCCCACAGGGTGTAACTTACCTGCCAAAGGGTCCTAGGAATTGGTTGTCTAGGAAAATCAATTAATGGAGGTGAGAGAGTCCAGAGAACGTGCTTGAGCAGTGCCAACTCATGGTATTCAATCTCTTCCTTAAAGCCCCAGCTCCGGGAGTCATGTGACTAGGTGAGAACTGATCTCTGCTCTCATTAAAAAAATAAAATAAGCTTCTAGCCCTTGTGCTGGCAGAGCGGTCTGTAATGGTGACCAGAGCATGCCCTGAGGGCTCAGAAGCCGGGAGGCAAATGCAGAGAACTGAGTGTTTGTGGTTTTTATAAAAATGTCATGATTTTTAAGCCAACCTCCTGTTTTTTGAGGCCTGACTCATGATTTTTGCAGGATTGGGATTGCCAGAAGTGCTATATTTTACACTTCCTTCCATCACATGTTAGTTCTCTGCTGCTGCAACTCCCCTTTCTTTCCCCTCTGCATGTATCCGTTAACACCAGCTTGCTGCTGTGGGACTTTGGCGCCCATGAAGAGCCCCGCAGTGTTGGATGACTTGTCTCATGCAGCACTGAGCTGCTTTGCCATCTTCGATGCAGTGTGTTGTGATTCCAGGTCACAGTGTTAGTGTTGCTATTGATGTCAGGAATGGTTCGTCATTTTCTTCTCATTAAAGCTGTTCTATTTGCTGAGTGCTCAGGCCCTGCCACCTAGCATCACTGCTTTGGGAGTATTTTTGGTTCTTTTCAATAGAGATTTGGGAAAGGTTTTAGGTGTATTTAAAGTGGGTTCAAACAAAGTAGCATGTCTCCACTCTCCTGGGCTCTTTGTAGGCACAAATATTTATCTTGATTGTACGGTCAATAATTTCCAAAGGTTGATGGTTAGGATCAAAATGTACCGGATTGACGAGCGGTCATTCCAGTCCTTGCAAAGCGCACAGCGAGTGTAACCCCTTATGTATGTGTGTTTTTAATAGAGAAGAAATGTTAACGTGTTTTACTGTAAACTGAGTGAAGCTCTGAAAGAGGTGTCTCCTCATCCTGACACCTGAACCTGGCATTTCAGCTCAGCTGATAGCTTCTGTTCAAAGAAACTTTGTGCCTTGGCCTAAAACTGCAGTGAGCAGAGAAAGCAGTTCTCTTTCCCTGTGGCTTATAACAGCTTGTCTTCTGGACTGCTCTCTTGTGAATGGTTGGCTGGCCCCTTAAAATCTAGTTGTTTGCCAAGAGTAAGGAAGTGACCTCCTTATTGTGGCTTCACACCTCTCAATAAAGCAGCAGCTGCCGTGTTTCTCAACTGTACCTCGTGCAGAGGGACTTCATTTATTTTAGACCCAATTTTATGAGCCTTCTGTTGGTGTCATTGTTTGCTGTTGTAAATTATCGACAATGGAGATGCAGAGCCACGAAGCCAAGGTTGCAGGAGAGGTGGTGTGTGTTCATGACAAGACCTCCTCCCCTCCACATCAGTTCAAGCTCCCCCTTCCCTTGTGCGACGTGAGAAGGGCAACTAAAATGAGCAGGGAGACGGCTCCGCTTCCTTAGGAGGAGAGATTAAAAAGACCGGGGGTGTTCGGCTTGGAAAACAGACTCGGGGGGAGGGGGGAGATGACGGAGGTCTATAAACTCACGACTGGTGTATGGAGAAAGTGACTAAGGACGTGCTCTTTACTCTTTCTCATAACACAAGAACCAGGGATCACCAATGAAATTAATAGGCAGCAAGTTGAAAAATTAACAAAAGGCAATATTTCTTCACACAACGCACAGTCAACCTGTGGAACTCCTTGCCAGAGGATGTTGTGAAAGCCAAGACTATAACAGGGTTCAAAAAAGAACTAGACAAGTTCATGGAGGATAGATCCATCAATGGCTATAAGCCAGGATGGGCAGGGATGGTGTCCCTAGCCTCTGTTTGCCAGAAGCTGGGAATGGGTAACGGGATGGATCACTTGATGATTACCTGTTCTGTTCATTCCCTCTGGGGCACCTGGCATTGGCATTGGAAGACAGTAGGGCTAAGGCAGAGGTGGGCAAACAGCCTGTGGGCCACATCTGGCCCATGGGACCCTCCTGCCTGGCCCCTGAGCCCCTGGCCGCGGAGGCTTGCCCCCGGCCCCTCCCCTGCTATCCTCCCTCCCCCGCACCTCAGCTCACTGCGCCACTGGCGCACTGCTCTGGGCGGGGGTGCTGAGAGCCCAGCCTGACCCAGTCTCTGGGCTGCGTGGCCTGGCTGTGGTGCTGCCAGCCACTGGTGCTCCGGGCAGCGCAAGCAGGGAGCAGGGGGGTTTGGATAGAGGGCCGGGGAGTTCAAGGGGGTGGTCAGGGGCCAGGGGTGTGGATAGGGGTCGGGGTGGTCAGAGGGCTGGGGACAGGAGGATTGAATGGGAGCAGGGGTCCTGAGGGGGCAGTTAGGAAGGAGAAGGGGGGGTTGGATGGGGCAGTCAGGGGCAGGGAGAAGGGATGGTTGGATGGGGGCAGGGATCCAAGGGGGGCAGTCAGAAATGAGAGGAGGGGTTGGATGGGGTGGTGGGGGCAGTCAGGGGCAGAAGGTCCAGGGGCAGTCAGGGGACAAGGAGCAGTGGGTGGTGGATAGGGCAGGAATCCCTGGGGGGCCGTCAGCGAATGGGGGTTGGGTGGAGTAGGAGTCCCGTGGGGGGCTAGCAGGGGGGGTGAGAAGCAGGGGGGGTCGGATGGGGTTGGGGGCTGGGCCACGCCTGGCTGTTTGGGGAGGCACAGCCTCCCCTAACCGGCCCTCCATACAATTTTGGAAACCCGATGTGGCCCTCAGGCTAGAGGGACCATTGGTGTGACACAGTATGGCTGTTATGTCTTGTGGAGTCCCTCCTTTTGGGTCCTGTTCACGCACGATGGAGAGCTTGGAAAACAGGTCTAACATCTGAGGCTGCGTGAGAGCATGGGAAGGCTGCTACTTTCAGGTAGGCAGTCGCTCCACTACAGCTGTCTGCTTCATTCCTTTGCTAGGACATGAAAAGTGCCATATAAAGCCAAGTATTGTCTCCACATGCAAATATATATCTTGGCTTTGAGTACATGGGAATTTCAAGTTTTTCTTTACACTCAAATTACTGCATTACTTCTTTACTTAATATTCCTAAGAGCTCAATGCTGCCTGTTTCTGATGCTCCGCGGGTCAGGAGGGATATTTGTATGTACTGTATAATTCACATCTAAAGAGATCTGATTAAAATAAGGTGCACTTTAAGAGAGGGAGGAAGAGCTGGCAGTGCTTGTGTGAAGCCGGCCCCAATCCTGCAGTGAGATCAGTGTGTCACGGGCTGCTGAGGATCTGGGCCTTAGACGGCTATCAGGGAGCGCATTTCCTTTGAACCATTTATATGGTTTCCTGCGGCTGTGCACTGAGCTGAAGGAGTTGATGTTGAGGTCAGCATCGCTTTGTGTAAGGTTCAGTCTCTGGTTAGTGTTACATGCCAGTGTGATGCTCCAGGGTCCGGGTTCCAGAACCAATGGGGACGTTTCACTAATGTCGGCCAGAGGCGTTCAGGGAGCCAGAGTCGAGCCCCCAAATGAGTGTTTTAAATTACAAACTTTTTGCAGTCTGGTTTCCGAATATGTCGGTGGCAGTGTGAGAGATGCGGCCACAAGGGGCTGTGGGAAGTGGAACATAACTCGAGCAACTCTGAGACTGCTTTAACTTTCACTGGACAGGTCCCTGCATGGTCTCAGAATATAAGGAGTGTAAAGATGGTGGAGACCCCCAGTCTTCTGTTCCTGCCCCATGCTCAAAATGGAGTAACTGGGAACCGGCCCCCGAGGGTTTACACTGGTGTAAAGTGTTGCAGGAGAGAGGAGGATCAGAGCCAGAATTTTCCAAAGGCAGAACTGCTTTCACCTTGAGCTCTTACATGTGTAGGAGAAACTGCTGCATCCCTCGGCAGCTTCTAACCGCATGCTTAACTCTTTCGGTTTCTCTTTTATTTGGGTGATAAGTTGTTTTGTTTTTTCTACTGTTGCTTTAGGGGATTTAAAGGATTGATAATTTATGCTTTGGCAGGGGAGGCCATGCTATGTTCCCGAGTGCTCTGTATGTGACAGACGTGGATCCCATAGGCTTAATGAGACTCTAGTTATTTCAAAGATAATACAGCCTCCAGCATAGGTTTTATCAGCCTTCCTACAATATTGTGGGGAATTTCATCACCTTGAGGATTTGGAACAGCCGCTGTTCCATTCATGGCACCAGCTCAGGGGCAAAATAGTTGCATCACATCCCAAATTTTCTGACATTCCTTTCTCGTAATATTCTCAGCTGCAGACAGCTATAGGACAATACGCTGTTGTAGTCAGCAGCCCTGGGGAATCTCTTGGTCAGCCCTAGAAGTGAACACAGCTCTCAGTGCAGTCTTTCTCATTGAGTGCAGACACTCACCCTACTGGCAAACCCCTGTCTGCTTCCCCCTTCTTATCAGCCCCACTGGCACCACCCTAAACACACATTCACTTTCAGCTCTGCTCTGCTGCCCCAGTTTGGTGGAACGGAATTTGTAAGCTCTGTCTCTGCTTTGAAATACCTGCCCGGATTCATGGCCAGGGGATCCGGCCCTGGGGCACGACGCGTTGCACTTCAGAAGTCTGCAGGAGCAGAACCCCATGTGTGGGAGGGAGGAGCAGCCACAGTTTGCAATGTGGTGGCAGGATGTACCTGCACTGCAGCTGGCAGTGAACCTGGCAGTGTGGGTAGACAGACACGCAACAATGAGGTTCGAGCTAGCATGCTAAAAACAGCTGGGGGGGATGTTACGGCTCAAGCAGAGACTTCCAACTAGCTCCTAGCGCTTGGACCCGTGGGACCTGGGCATGGTCTTGAGAGCCTAAGCTGCAGCATATGCACTGGTATTTTTACAACACTAGCTCAAGCAGAGCGAGCTCAAATCTGGCTGTCCCAGTGTAGACATACCCTTCTGTGTGCTCTTGTGAAAGTCCGGGGATTTCTTGCCTGGGATGTGGGGCAGACACTAGGGAGGGAAAGTTGCTGGAACCAAACAATGGGAGATCAGGAGTTTGTATGGTTTTGAGCAATACCGATGGTAATCTCCACATGAAAGGCACTGGTTTTTTGTACAGCACCCAATGCCACAGGACCTTGACTGGTCCCCTGGGTGGTACTCAAATGTTAGGGTTAACAAGGAGAATGCTGGTTACTGAAATACTTCTAAACTCTTTGAGAGATGAATCTTGATGGACTGTTTCAGGTAACGAAAGTCTAACTTTTATGTTGACAGCTCTTTGCCACATGTGCTCAGGGGGCCAGAAGCATGTTGAGAAACTGGAAACAAGGCACAAATTTGTAATGGGGAAAGTGATTAACCCTTGGAACAACTTAGCATGGGATTGGTGGTGGGTTCTCCATCACTGGACATTTTTAAATCAAGACTGGATGTTTTCCTAAAAGAGATGCTCTCGTTCCGGGACAGCTATTGGACTTGAAGCAGCAGTTAATTCAGGGACCTGTGGCCTGTGTTACGTTGGAGGTCAGACTTGACTGAGTCCAATTGTGGAAAAAAGCAATCTTGAGTGATCCCCTTTAAAATAATAGTTTCTTGCTCACTGAAATACTTCCAGTATGTCCTGGAACCAAACCCATGTAATTCTCCCAAATGGACTCACTGACAAGCTATTTTGAGAGCAGGGTGGTGTATGTACGATAGTCACATTTGCCTCAAGTGCACTTAAAAAGCTGCCCCAAACCTTGCTCTACAGCCCCTTTGTAAACAGAGAGGAGTGGACGGATGTTAGGAGAGGCAATCCCACACCTTCACAGGGTGCTGTGGCCATTTCCCATAGTTGCATCTAGCTCTATATTACTGAGATCCATAGATTTTTTTTTTTAAATGTGACCCCCTCCTTGCCTGTTCCCACAAGTATGTGATGCTTCCTGTCCAGAATGCCTGCATTGCTATGAGCATCTTTGCCCGCTGTTGGGAGGTACCAGGAGGTGCAATCTTTTCAATGTAGGGGCATGAGAGGCCCTTTGCTGTTTCTTGGGAAAGCAAAGTGCTCCGATTGTGTGCGGAGTGTTTATTCCATAGAGTGAAAGATACGCTCCACCTGTTCTCCCAGAACCACTCCATGGTCCGATCGCAGACACTGTACAGAACTGCACACAACAGCTGCTGAGATCAGATGGCTTAAATTTACATGCTTGGAAAGCGTTTTGTCTCTCTTGCTTATAATAAATGTTCCGTGCTTCAGCGGCCAATGGAAATAGGTATTTTCTAGCCCCGTGCTTCTCAAGCTATCTGATGTGGGGGACCGGCAATATTTTTTTTCCAATGTGCGTGCAGATTGGCAGCCGGTCCCTGAACCACCACTTGGAGTAGCACTGCTCTAGGGAGTTCAGTTATCTGTGTCTTTTATAATAAACAAGTTGATAGACACCATCCGTGTGCGCATTTTTCTGGTGACCCTTATTTTAAGTTTGTTAAAAGATCGTTTCTCTTTTAGATTATATGGGCAGTGGTGGCACGACAGACACAAATCCAGCATGACTGGCTTGTTTGTGAGGCAGTGAGTTTAGATGTGGTTAGCGTTTCTCTCAAGCAGCCCGGGGTTTCTCAGTGGTACTTAATTTTTGGTGTTAGGCAGATTATTCCTGGGCTGTAAAGGACATTCACCCCTCCTGCATTATAGAGCCCTCCATGATGAGCATGATTCTCTGCAGCCTACCTCAAGGGGTGTGGAGAGAGGAGATTGTCAAAGGTGCAGTTCCAGTGGAGTCCGGGATCTAGGACCTTAGAAATCTGCCTGTCATGGTGGTGGTCACGTGAGAGCTGCAGCAATGCAGCTCTTCCTCTGGTACGGGTAGAGCAGTGTACAGCACCCTGGCTATGGACAGGTTGGTTCACAGAGCTCCCTGCCCACTGAGGAGGGGGATGTGGAGGAGGATGAGGATGTGGAGCAGGATGACTTTCTCTGCATGTTTGCCCCTTCACTGCCACGTGTGTGAACTGGTCTGCTCCTGTCCTCAGGGGTGCTGTTCTCCCTGAATGTCTGTGCTCTTCAACTGATTCCTGTTGCCTGCCTTTCAGTGTTCTGTCTGGGCTGATCGTAAGCTAGGCCCTTGGGGCATGGATCATCTGTATGTGTACGGTGTGGGGCCCTGATCCCTTCTTGGAGCTTTCTGTACTACAGTAATGCTGAGAATTACCAAATGCATGCACCCTCTCTGGCCAGATTCCTGGTTTTGTTAATTTTTTGTTACAGATAAAAGTCCTGCAAGACACATTTGGTGTAATGAGTTTGTCAGGTCTGAAGGGAGAGTTATTTGCAAAGAACTGAGACCCTTAGCGGGTGGGGGGGTGTCTGTGTCACAACCCTACAGTGACCAGAGGCATTACAGTAATATATTGACTTTTTTTCTCTTCTATGTCAAACCTGTAATTCTTCTTTGAGTGGCTCTGTAGGTTCCCATTTCTGGGTACGTCGTCACCTTGTGGTGCGTTATGTAAAACCCCTCTTCTAGCAGTGTCCACTAGAGCAGGGGTTCTCAAACTTCATTGCACCGCGACCCCCTTCTGACAACAGAAATTACTTCATGATCCCAGGAGGGGGGGACCAAAGCCTAAGCCCACCTGAGCCCTGCCATCCCAAGTGGGGGGCCAAAGCCCCACCGCCCAAGGGGGGGCAGACGGAGGCAAAGCTGAAGCCCAAGGGCTTCAGCCCCAGTCAGGGGACCTGTAACCTGAGCCCCACTGCCCAAGACGGAAGCCCTTGGGCTTTGGCTTTAGCCCTGGACGATGGGGCTCGAGCTTTGGCTTAGGCCCTGGGCCCCAACAAATCTCGGGCATCCCCTGGCGACCTCATTAAAAGGGGGACATGACCCACTTTGGGGTCCCAACCTACAATTTGAGAATGGCTGTGCTAGAGTATTCCTCCTTCCCCCGCCATCCCACACCAGCATCACGACGCACTGAGGACGAGGCTATCAAGGGGCAGGAGCACCCTCCCCATCTCACTTCCTTCCAGCCGTGTGCTGTGACATATGGGAACCGCTCCAGGCTCTTTGGAGTTAGTTTTTTTTCTGCTTAGAAATAGATAGTGTTAGCTCATTTCCATATAGTTAGTGAATAAAGGTTTCTTCCAGTTCTGGGTTATGGAGGGAGGAACCAAAGAAACAGAAGAAGCTGGGATTTAAGTGGTGTGCTTCCTGTCCAGCTGTCTTCTCCACATCTGATGACCAAGTGCAGTGCCTCAAGTGTCTGAGGGAAGGGCAGTCCCCCTCCTGGGTATTCAATTTGTCAAACTTTTTTCCTCCCGGAGCACGCAAGGATAGAGAGACTCTCTTGTAGCTCCTCCTCCTAAAGGAAGCCCTTGAGGTCAGACCCTCTGGACCCAGTCAGGACTCAAATCCTAGGTCTAAGAGGCCAGTCTCTTCCCCTGTGGCTACCAGCAGCTCCAAGCGCCTGAAGGGTTCCATGAAGCTGCTGCCCCTTTTGGGTTAGACTCATTTCCTGCATCTCCCTGAGTCAAATCCCTGAGGCTGCAAGTGTCCAAACTGAGAGCAACGTGGTTGGATCTAACTGCCCCGGTTCCGGAAGAAAGGTCGAGAGAGAGTTCAGCCGTACATACCTCATTCCTGCCAACTCTCTGACCCCGACAGAATCCCTGCAGCTGCAGGACCAGGGCCTGTTCCAATTCCCGCTTCCAGATCCAGGAAGATGGAGTTGCTCAATGCGTCAGAATCGGGGCCGTCAGTGCCTTCAGTTCCGCCAGTCACAGCACTGAAGGAAAAGAAGCTTAGAGACAAAATGGCCACTGTTGGCAGTGCTGGTTCCAGTGCATCCGCTGTCAGGTCTGTCCTAGTCTGACAATGGTTCCGAAGTGAAGATCCGGTCCGTCTTCCATAGCGAGGGATATGACTTTATGGCTAACATTGGATCTGGTGGTGTCGTCCACGGATCCGCTGTCTGTTCCTGGGTCAGTTCTGCCTATGTTCCGGAGTGCTCTGTCACCGTGACAACCTGGGTTCGCTTGCTGGTTCCAGTTGCTTCATTGGTGTTCCAGTGGGAAACGCAGGGTGTCCCTGGCTCCAAGGTCATCTTCCTCGTCCCGGGTTAGGAGGAGGAGGTAGCCAGAAGATGTTGGTATGTTCCCCCAGACCACCCTATGATTCCTCCGCTTAGAACCCTTACAGGTTTTCTACAAAGAGCTGGATCTCCATTCTTCCCTTCAGACCCTCTGCTACTACGATTAGTTTATACTGGATACAAGGAGGGAGCTAGAGAAAGAACAGAGAAGACCAGCCTATGGTCCACCTTCTGCAGACACATTCCCAACCCCTAGTTGCTGGGGATACTGGCAGTCTGGGGGCCTGTGGCCTTACTGGGGGCCACCTCAGGAGTGTTTTAATTACCCTTCGAGTGGATGGAGGGGTAATGTTTTGCCTGCTAAGGATCTAATGGTCCAGAGATCCATGGATCTGACTCCTCCTGATCCATCGGCATTACTGACAGTGTTGCCTGAATGTCCGAGGAGGTAGCTCCTCTGCTCGATCAGAAGCATCTGGAAATGTATTATGAGCCCAGTTCACTACTGGATGAATATATCGGGGTGGCTTTGACCTTCTCTCCTCCCGAAGATGCTATGCAGTTCCATAACTTGGTGGATCTTATGGTGGCCACCTTCAAATCTTTCTGCAGTGCCTGTGGAAGAGGCTTCTCACCCAGTGTTTGATATAATATGACTGCTTCGAGGAGTAGATTATCTCTATCCATTTTGAATGGCTTGCTACAGCCAGCTAAATCCATGTGGACCGTGCCTGCTTCTTGCCAACCTGTATTTAGGAAAGCAGACAAGTTGTATCAGATACCCTCAGGGGTTTTCCTACTTTTACACCCACGCTGTCCCTAATTCACTGGTGGTGGTGGCTGCTGCCAGTAACAGGGTGAGGTCCAGACTATCACATTCCTTTTCAACTGATAAAGAGGGGAAAAGGATTGTCTCGCTGGGGAGAAAGGTGTTCTCTTTGCTCTTGGGCATTAAAGTGGCAAATTATCAGGCGGTCATGGCCCTTTGCTGATTTAATCTATGGAAAAAGATGACTTTATTTTTACAGGGTTTGCTGGATAATAGAAGAAGGCTGGCGAATGCCATCCTAACGGAGGGCCAGAAGGTAGCCAGACATGCACCTAGAGCCTTGTTTTAGTGCTCGGGGCTCTGCTTCAGTGCACTAGCATCTGCTGTGACCATCAGGAGCCCACAAGCCTGTTCCTACTCCCAATCTGTGGACACTAGAACTAAGCTGAGGACCTTCCTTTTGAGGAGGAGGGTCTTTTCAGCGAAAAGGTAGACGAATTGCTGGGATAACTGAAGGGTGTGGGATTGACAGGTCGCTCTCTGGGTTCCCTCCACTAGGAGTCCCTCCGTTGCCTCTTTCCAGTACAAGAGATGTCCTATCTCCTTCGCGATCAGTCATGGGTTGGTTCACATCACTCAGTCTAAAGGACAAGTGTTTTCATATTTCAGTTTGCCAAAATAATTGCAAATACCTTCAGTTTGGAGTGACTGGTCACCACTTCCAGTTCAGGGTGCTCCATTTGGTCTTTTCAGGATGCCCAAAGTTTTTACAAAAGGTTTCTCTGTGGTAATGGCTCATCTGAGGAATCAGGGTGTTTTAGTATTTTTGTTTACCTCTGTTTAGACAACTGGCTCCTGAAGGCTACCTGTTAAACCATATCAGCTTCGCAACCAATCTCTTTTCAGAACTCTGGCTCTTTCTCAATTCTTCAAAGTCGATCCCCTCCCCTTCACAAAGGATCCCCTGTATATGCGCCATGCTAGATTCTGTGGAAGGCAGAGTGTTTCTGCTAGAGGACAGATTTATCAAGATGAGTCAGTGCCTGTGATAGATCTAGCGATGTAAAATTCATTGTGTGTCTCATGGGTCTTATGACAGCCACTACTTGCATGGTCCAATTTGCCCATCTAAGCATGAGCCCTTTGCAACACTGAATAGCTCAGATCTGCAGGCCAAGGCAGGACAGCCTTCAGTTGTTGATCACCATGCCTCAGAATCTCCTAGTCTCTCCAGACTGGTGGTCTTGAGGTGTACAGTTCAATCCTCCAGGTCCATCCTGGACAGTGACTTCAAACGTGATGTCAAAGAGTTGGAGAGAGCATCTGAATCATTTGACAGTTTGAGGGCACTGGTCCTTTCAGGAGAGATCCCTACGTCTGGGTTGTGCAGGTGGTGATGGACAACGCGTCAGCAATGTATTACATCAACTCTTGTGTGCAGAGGGGATAAGTCTGGGATTGGTGTATTTGTCATGATGTTTGTTCTGTGGCCCTGCATCTGGCTGTGGAGACAGCTGAACAGAGACCGCTCTCGGCTGCATGAATTTTCCCTAAAGAATCAGTTGGTCCAAACTGTATTCTCCAGCTGGGGTCGACCAATACTGGACCTGTTCAGACCAAGGGTCAACAGAAAGTGTCACCTCTCCTGCTTCAGATCCTTTCCTTGCACTGAGGGAAGGGCTTGATGTACACATTTTCCCCCCTTCCTATTGATTCAGAGGTGATAAGGGAGATATGACAGGACAGTACATGGATGATGCTCATTGTCCCGGATTGGCCATGTCAGCAGTGATTTACTGATCTTCTCCTTCAATTTCTGGTGGAGTTTTAATGAGTCCTTTCCTGTCCCAGCCGAATCGTTCATCTGAGCCCATGAGCTTACCTCAGGGTGTGGGCAATCGGATTCTGTCTCTGCCTGCTCTTGAGCAGTCATGTTCTTCGTCTGTGTGAGACATGCTAATTAACTTGTGAAAACAGTTGACTAGAAACTGTTACTATCTAAAGTAGTCCAGACATCAGACTTGCATAAAGGGACAACCTGTTTCTCTTATCTCTGCTCCTGTTCCTTGTGTTCTGGAGTACCAATGTACTTAAAACATCAGGGGTTATCCAGCTCATTGTTAAAGGTTCATTTGACAGCCATCTTCACATATCGCACTCTAGTTCAGGGGTGGGCAAACTACGGCCCATGGGCTGGATCCAGCCCCTCAGGGCTTTGGATCCAGCCCGCGGGACTGCCACCCCTGTGGCACCATGGTCCCTGCACCGCTCCCGGAAATGGCCAGCACCACGTCCCTGTGGCCCCGGGGGGGGGGGGGTCAGAGGGCTCCACGCACTGCCATTGCCTGTGGAACAGGAATGGGGAATCGCAGCCAATGGGAGCTTTGGGAGAGGTACCCATAGGCAAGGTCAGCGTGCGGAGCCCTCTGTCCCCCTCCCACCCGGGGCCACAAGGATGCGGTGCCAGCCACTTCCCAGTGTGGCGTGGGGCTAGGGCAGGCAGGGAGGAAGCCTGCCCTGGCCCCAGTGCGTGCCGCTACCACCCTGGAGCCACTCCAAGTAAGCGTCTCCGGGTAGAAGTCCCAACCCCTCCTGCACCCTGCCCTGAGCCCCCTGCCTGCACCCCAACCTCCTGCTGCACTCCACATCCTCTCTGCACCCAACCTCCTGCCTTGAGCTCCCTCCTGCACTCTGCATCCTTCCCTGCACTCCACCCCCCTTCTCTGCGCCCCTTCCCTGCACCAAACCCCCTTCCCTGAGCCTCCCCCCCACACTCCCTCCAGCACCCCAACTCCCTTCCCTGAGCCCTCTCGTAGACCCCGCACCCCTACTCTGCCTCAACCCCTGGCCCTGAGCCCCTTCCTGCACACCGGACCCCCTCCCACTCCCTGCACTCCCTCCTACACCCCAACCCTACATTAATGGCCCTGCTTGCAATTTCCCCACCCAGATGTGGCCCTCGGGCCAAAAAGTTTGCCCACCCCTGCTGTAGTTGATGGTAGATTGCTGTTTGGTCATTGTTCAGTTATGAAAGTTTATCAAATGTGTCTCCCTCTGTGAGAGAGCCTGTTCCTTTTTGGGATCTCAGTTTGGTGTTGCCCATGCTGGTGAATTCACCCTTTGAATCTTTGACTGTGTTTTCTTTCTACCATTTATCTATCAAGACAGCTTTCATTATTGCCATCACATCAGCCAGGAGAGTGAGTGAACTGAATGCCCGTATGACAGACCCACTTGTGCTTCTTTTCATAAGGACAGGGTAGTTGTCAGTCCTGATCAGAGTTTTAACTGAGATGGTGTCTGATTTCTGCATCAATCAGACAGTTAATTAGCTGGATTTTTCCCCCATGCCACACTTTAAAAAGGGGGAATTAGTTCTACATATTTTGGATGATAGAAGAGCTCTCGCCCAGTACCTGGACAGAAGTAAGAGGTTTTCATAAATCACCTAGATTGTTTGTATCGTGCCAAGAACCACATGGGGTATATTGGTTCTTCCCAGACTATTTCTCAGTGGATTAAACAATATATTGCTGAATGTTACACACTAGTGAAAATGTCTGCACCAGCTGTGATTTGACCGCATTCTGCTAGATCTATGGCTGCTTCCTTTGCCCGCCTTAGGCTGGTGCCAGTTGCTGAAAGCTGAAACTGGACTTGGGTGGACTTGCACCAAGTACTATGCTCTGGACTTGGCTTGCAGGGTGGCCACCATATTCAGCAAGATGGTGCTTCAGTCTATTCAACCAGGACTCTGGGCCTGCCTCCGGCTTAGTTTTCAGCGCTGCTTATCCATCTGTCTCATCAGTGAGAATATGCCGAGCCCCTTGAAGAAGTAGCGAACGCTACCTGTAACTGGAGTTATAGGAGATGGCTCTGCATAGTCACATTTCCCACCTGCCTTCCCCTCTCTGTCAGAGTCCTGGTTGTCCGGTATCTCTGGCTTTGTGGGGGAAGGAACTGCGGTGGTGCCCCCATTGCCTTCCCCAGCCTCCTGTACTGCTCTGCCCCTTTATTGGCTCGCCCTCTGTGCATCGTGATGCTGAGGGGTGGGGGTGGGGGGGGGCGCAGGAGCATTATAGCTGACATTGCTAGAAGAGGCTTTTACTGTAAGGGGGCACGGTACCCCTGAGTGGGAATATGCAGAGCCATCTCAGAGAACTCTGGTTAAAAGTTATTTGGTTTTGTATTGTGGTAGCGTCAAGTGGCCCCAGTCAAGGATCAAGACGCCCCCGTGCTAGGTGCTGTACACACAACGAAAAAACAAGACAGTCCCTGCCCCGGAGAGCCTAGAGTCTCTACGTATACGGCTTCGGGGAGTGATGACCACAGCATTCTTTAGCGCAGCTGTTCATCAGAGGTCCCTTGTGACCCCAGTCTCACCTGCCACATAACAGCCCAGCTCAGCCATTCAGGCCAGGCTAGGCTTACACAGCTGTTGTGGGGACTGGGTCCTGCAGGAAGGGACTGACACCTTGTGTCACAGAGCCAGCACCACGGTTGCTCTTGCCTTAGGAACTCGGAGAGGCAGTGAGGGTCAGCCAGGGGAGTAGCAGGGATGTGGGGCCAAGCTCTGTGTAGAGGGCGGGTACTGGCTGTGGGATAGCTGTATAGGTGCCCAATGGGCTTCGCTTAAGGATCACAGTTTCATCCTGGTTCCCTCCTCTCCCCTGCCACAAAAAATGGTCACAGTTTCAAAACTGGGCCAAGCTGTTCTAGTAGCTCTGAATGGGCCAAAGAAAAACACCTGAACCCACACACACCCCCTAAGGCCGTTCTCCTGGAAGGATGAGCGCTCAGCACATTATTAACTCTTCCTGCAGTGCACATTATATGGCTGTGAGGGACACTGAGCGGTCAGACAGATGTGGCCCACCTGCCACCTGAGCGAGCCTGGGCAACCGGGACCCTGATGTTCTCATTCCCTGACTTCAGTGGCGCACCCAAGTTATTTTTCATTGAATATTCTCAAAATCTTCCTAAAGGTTGAATGTATCATGCTTACTAAGGACTGAAGCCTGCACGCTTTCTGCTGTGTGCCCAGCTCGTGAAATGCGTCCAGAATCCCATATGAAGTGGGGGATCAGCCAGTGCTCAGTCGTTGTGCCATGGGGGCTTTACAGCTCTTGGCCAGTGGGTCACGGCACATTTCTGGCTGTACCTTGCTCTGCTGTAACTGTAATGTGTACATTTGCACCTCTGCCGTTTCTGGGTCCAGATTTTTGTTTAATCTGGCTGCAGAGGTTTTTGTTAATTTGGCAGGCACTGGAGTGATCAAAGGAAGAAGAAGATGTGTGTTCAGAACAAAACAAGGAGCAGCTCTAATTGCAGGGTAATGGGGGATCCTGAGTTTAAGTTGTTGCTCTCGGTAAACTGGGAGTTAAATGGCAGTGCAGTGTAGCTCACTTGCTCCAAGTTGGCACCAGCCCTAACAGTTGACATACGCTAGGAAAAATCTCGCACCCAATGTGTGGGCGCTGGGGAGAGGATGCACAGTGTTGCCAAAACAACAGGAATTTACTGCCGACTGACTTGCACAGAGCCAGATGTTCATCCAGGGCTGGTAGGAGAGACCCTTCTGGCTAGAAAACCCCAACATGCCTTGAGAAGAATAAAAGGGTTTGTCTTCTTGTAATTAGCTCATCTGGAAGCTTTGACTCCAGACATGGAGTGTCAATCCAGGAGACTTTCCCATGCAGTGCTGGTGGGGCGGGAGGAGGACTTTTATTTTCGTTCTCACCAGCGGTCCCCATAGATGGGGCTTGCTGTTGCTCCCCCAGGGGGCAGACATACCCACTAGTTAAATGGGCCAAGGCCCCTCCAGCACTCCTACCACCAGGGATCTGTGATGTGGTTTACCCACAGGGCTTAAAGAAAATGCACATGGTTCTAACCAGGTGCCACCTGTTTTCCCCATTGCCTGCAAAGTGTTAGGTTTGTACAAGGGGGTATTTCTTCAAGTCTCTGGGGAGCTTGTACTCTCTTAGCAGTCTTCTGTCCTGTCCCTTCCTTCCAAATCTTTGCTTCCTCCCACAACCTCCTGCATTTCTAACAAAGACTTTTTACTGAGTTGTCTGCCTTCGACGGATCAGTGGGGTGCTCTGTCAATTCACATGGCTTCCTCTGCTGCCCCACCTCCATGGCTAAGATGCCTTCAAGCCCCGAAGCCTGACGTGGCGTTCTCTTGTAGGTGCAAAATTTGACTGGCAAATATTTTGCTTTTGCAAAATATTGCCAACACCTACATCTTGTTGTTGACCCCTCATTGGAAATGCCTGCCTGTGTATCAGGGAGCAGATTCAGACTTTTCTCTCACTCCACACCACCAAATCTCCTTATCTCATGGCTTGACTACCGAAACCTCATCCCCTGCGAGTCCATTCAGAATACTGCCACTGCTTGCCCATCACTCTGTCTGCATCTGAGTCCTTCCACTGACTTCCTCTCCTCCCCTGTGCTGAGGAGCTTGTCCCTACCTGAAAGGTCCTTCACAAAGCCTCTGACGTAGCCACTCCATTGCCAGCCAGTCCTGTGCTCCACCAGTGGTTCCAAGATGCAGAAGCCAGCAGGGACCATAATGGTCAAGACTGACCCCTTCTGTGGCATGGGGCCTAGAATTGCACAGCGTGAGTCTGTGCCAAGCCCAGTACCTGGGCGTGGGCTACAACGGCTCTTTAAAATCCCTCCTTTGGGACTGAAAGGCTGTGAGAGCCGGAGAATCCACCTGCGTGTCCTGAGAAGAGTGAGCCTGCACTTCCCCCTGTGGCATTGGACATGCTGCCTTGTGTGCTGGGGGACTGTAGCCAAGAAGGGAAAGCCTGTGTGTTACGTGGTGGCCCTCTGAACTGGGCTCAGGCTATTGTTATCCTGGCTGGATGTGCAATGGTTTCACTGATTTGACTTGAAAAACGATTTTAGTTAAGGCGGTGCGTGCTGTGGAGGCCAGGCCTGTGGGAGTTCTGTTGCCCTGGGATGCAGCTCTCCACTCTCCCAAGCACAATGGTCTGTTCCTGGTGGTCTCTGCGGTGCAATGAGATTCCCCAGGATTGTAACCTTTTTGGCTGACTGGCAAAGAGTTGTCAGAGCTGTGTAGGCTCCCGGTGGCTGAGCTGTGAGAACGGAAGGGGAAGGAAGTGTCGCAAAGTTCACATTTGCAGGAAAAAGTTTTCAGCCTGACCCCTCAGCAGAGCCGTGAGAGGCTTGCCACAGGGAATCCCACTGCGCTTGCAGGAGGAATTCGATTTTCCATCCAAGAACAAATAACTGAAACTCCACTGAACCAGGTGCTAGTGTCAGCTGGCCCCCCAGAGCGCAGCTGCTGCCAGAAAGCAACAGATGCTGCTTCAAATGAGCATTCAGAATCTGCAATGTTCTCCGTTAGGGGCTGGCACCTGGGAGCGGGGCCTTGGGAATGGAATCACAACTGAGGACCTGGACTGGTGCTGGTCTGTCTCTGGGATTTGTAAGCGGCACGTTCGCACGCTGAGGACACCAGCAGTGCTGTACTCACACTTCATATGAAGAGAGCACTGGGCACAAAGTATGCTCTCAAGAGCCACGTTCTTCGGTGCCCGGGGGGCAGGAGCGAGCTGGCATAGCTGCGGGAGGGGAGGGAAAGGGCCAACAGAGCTAGAGCAATGTCTTCCCCATCCTCAGTTACTTGAGGCCTTGTTAAGCAATTAGCCTGTAGCATGTTGTGTTTTCCTTTTAACTGCATTTGAATTGTAACTTGGTGAGTGTGAATGTTGGCACCATAGCAGGACTCGGGGCTTTCAGATGTGGCGGGGCAACACCCTGGGCCCTTTAAATACTGGAGTGCCCCCAGCCCCCCCAAATACACTCCCACAGCACTGCCCCGAGGGATTTGATGGCAAGTCCTTAGTCCAGAGATGAGGGGCCAGACTCAGATGGATACTTTTGTGCACTAGTTCAGGCTTAATTGGTTTTATTCGCTGGCAGAGTTATCCCAGGAGAACGTTGTGACGGAGCGGGTAACGTTTCCTCTGAATATTGTGGGGGTGCCTCAGTTTCCCCTATGCAGTTCTTAAGTATCTAGGTGGTGGGACAAGGGTGTGTGATCATTGTAGAGCCATAGAGGGCATGTATGTGCAGGGGTCTGGACACAGAGAATGGCCAACACCCTGTTTCCTGGCACCTGATGGCCTGGGCCCTTCCCCCCTGCAAGGTGAGAGCTAAAGGGTGGGAGAACAAAGGAATCAGGTGACTTCCTGGCCCGGGAAAGGGACAAAGCCCAGAGGAAGAGGGGCTGGAGAGAGCTTTCGGTTGGTGCTGGCTGGGGACATGGAGTGAAGTGTAGACATGGTTGTCTGGCTCACTGCCCCCCAAAATGGACCCAGTTGAGGGGTCCTGTTCTCTGTACCTACAAGCTCTGCTTTAGACCATGTTCCTGTCGTCTAATAAACCTTCTGTCTTACTGGCTGGCTGAGAGTCGTGTTTGACTGCGAAGTTGGGGTGCAGGACCCTCTGGCTTCCCCAGGACCCTGCCTGGGTGGACTCGCTGTGAGAAGCGCACGGAGGGGCAGAGGATGCTGGATGCTCCGAGGTCAGACTCAGGAAGGTGGAAGCCGGGTGAGCTGTGTGTCCTGAAGACAGGCTGCTCCCAGAAAGGAGACTTCCCCAGAGTCCTGCCTGGCTTCATAGGGAGCAGTTCCAGAGCATCGCCCGGAGACTCCGTGACAAACTCCCTTTTCTGAGAGCCCTCGCCGTTTCTTTACTGCTGCTTCCATTTGATAGACTCCTCCACCTCTGTCACATGCTGCATAGAAATGACGACCCTGATTCTGTGTGTAACGTGGGTCTGAACCTGATTTAGCTCTGGCCAGCTCCCTCTAGCACCCAGGTAACTCTGCAGTCTGTAAACTGCAACTAGCAGAGTGTAGCAAGGCCCGCAGGGCCGCGGTGGGGTGCAGGTCAGTGCTAATGGCTGAGACGGCTGGGCTGGGGCTTGCTTGGCATGGTGCATCTCTAACTGTAGCTGTATCCACCGCCAGGGCAGAGCGGAAGAGGTGCGTTCCACCTGTCTCTACACGTTGCACTCGTACGTACCATCCTCTCTGACCGGCATGTGCCACGTCTAGTGCCAGTCAGACAAGATACGGGCTGAGCAGGCACCCTGGCACACACGCAGGCGGGGGCTCTTGGGGAAAAGTAGTGCGTGAGCTGCAGAGAGTGAATGGATCCGTCTCCAGGTTCCCTGTGATGACCCAAGTGCCAGTCGGGGCTGTGGGGAGCTGGAGTCTTCGCAGGCAGCAAACCAGTGGCCCTTAAGGTGCAGCTGGAAGCAGCTTGGGCCCATGTAAGACAAGGAGAGCAGGGAATGAGAAGAGCGATGCTCCCACTAAAATCAGCCCCAGCCAGGTGTATCCATGCAGCGGTCAGCAGGTGTGACCGCAGTGCAGGGGCACGTACCTGAGCTACCCGTGACCTTGGTAGACCCGACCAAAGGGAACTCTGCTAACAGCAGCCTCCCCAGTGCAACGCTGCCCAGGACCTGGGTGTGCATTTGAGAGCCTGCCCCTGCTGCTACAGGCTCCAGTTGTTAGTCGCGCGAGCGTCAGTCTAGCTAGAGCGAGCCCAGCTCAGGTATATCTGCGCATGCTGCCGTCACGCCTCCTAGACATGCCCGGTGCGGGAGCTGCTGCACATACCCTGGGCCGCTGCGGGGCTGCGTTACGTGAAACCGGTTGAGCTGTACACGTGCCCATTGTAGATCGGTCCCAGCACTGGCAGTATGGTTATTTTCTATTGACCGAGCCTGTCTGGGCTTTTCACCCCGCCATGTGCAAACTCTCTCCGGCTGAACTTAGTTCCTTGATATCCCTCCCAATGAACCCCGGAAGGGCTGTTGAGTGCCCGTGGCCTTTATCCCATGGCTGTGCTTTGCTTTGCCCTGCAAGGGCCCTTGGCTACTGTCTGAAGCCACCCCAGAGTCAAGTTCGTGTGTCTGAATTGATGAGGTAACTTGTTGTGCGCCTGTCAAACATGATGTGCTCTTGAGAGACGGAGGGAGTTCTCCCATAAACCCTCGAAGGTAGTAGCATGTGTTTGCTCTCCTTGGAGGAATCTGACAGGGAACGGAGAAACCTATCACTCCCTGGATCCCACACGCACACATTCCCTTCTCCCCTTGGCGGTAATCCCCTCTGCTGATTAAAACCCTGGGCTACTGGAGAAGGGCAGCGTTTCTGGGGTAGTGATGGCAGCAGGTGTTCCTTGGACGCCGCTCTATTTTCTTGTGTAATTTATATGAACTGTAACTGTTGGTTGCTATAAGGAAGAATAATTAGTAATATTTATGTATGTACCGGCTGACGCTCTAAGCTTCGAACTGTGCAGAGAAAGGAGACGCGTTTGTCATTCGTATGAATTCCATCTCTACATGCTGCCTGCTTCCATCTCGCCCTTGGCTGTGCTGTGGCTTTTCCATTGGAAACGGTCCTCATTGTCCTGTGTGGGAACTAAATTACAAACAAAGGAAGGAAATGGGAGACGGGGTAGACAGATGTTACTGGACTTGCTGGGCCAAGTTTGGCAAGGGTAGCTGGAGAATAAGCTCCTGTTGTCTGTCACAAGCACAAGCGTGTTCCTGTATGAATCCAAGCACAGCACCCCTCGGGTGGTCATGCTCTGACTGCTACCTCGCTCGCTCCTGGCGCTTCCTCCCAGCCCTGCTTGGATGAGAATTGCAGCCTCTCTCTCCTGGACTCAGTGTCTAGTGTGTTAGGTGCTTCCCTAGCCCACTCCATCTCCTCTGAGGTCAGGAGAGACACTGGACAGCTGGTGACCCTAACATAACACAGCTCACATCCAACTCCCATTATCTGAAGCTACCAGCCACCTTCAGTAATGTGGGACAGAACAAGGGGGAGATCCCAGATAAAGCCTTTAATTAAAAACGTTGGCTGAACCACACCAGCGCTGTACCAAAGGGGATGTGAGCCCTCACTTCTGTTTTTTTTTGTAACATACTGTACTTTCTTTTGTTGTGGGAACAAAAAGTTTACCCAGTTAATTTAGGACCTGATTCAGCAGAGCAAATTTTGTGTGCAGTGTTTGAACGGGGCTCTCAAAATGTAACACACGCCTTGGACTTCACATGTCTGCCTGCAAAGCTCCTAATAATTGTGGCTCTGTATAACTGCTGTTAATGGTCTGCTGCAGCGGGGTTTGCTTGTCTTGGACCCTAGGCACTGAAACACAAAATGTATCCCCCTTGTTTGCTTCGATAACGCGCTTACTCTTGATGTGATTGGCTTCTTGTTTCTGTTCCAGAGGTGGTATTTCCCACCACAATGAAGGCAAGTAGGAGAGTTTCCTCTGGGTGGATGTAAAGGAATGGGATCAGAAAGGGGGTCATATAAACATAGTTTGACTCACTGACTGTCTTCATCTTTGGGAGAGAACTCAGTGATTCTGCCAGTTTAGCTAGCCTCAGGTACCGCCTTATTGTCAGATGTCCCAACGTACACACCCAGTGCCCCCAGTTCAGATCAGATTTATCCAGCCACTAACACCAGGGCACCAGAGTAAAATCTTACCCAAGAAAGAGATTGTTTAAAATGTCCAGGCTAACCAGCTACAGGACCCGCCAGGGTTAATTCAGTTTATGCCAGAAACGAATGAGCAGAGATGGGAGTGTGAACCTTTCAGCCTAAAGCCACAATCACTATGTTACACCTTCAGAAGAACAGCAGCATTTTTAAAATACTCGCCCAGCGTTCTGGCCAATCAGCTAATAAGATGCCGTGCATCTCAGTAACTCCCAACCCTGATGCCTTGGAGCAGTGCAGATTGCAGCGAGGAAGGAGAGTCTAGAAACTAGTATTACTCCTGATGTGACCAGTAAGCACTGTAGCGGTCGTGCTCTGCTCCAATCGTCCTAAAAGTCTGCAGCGCGTGGGCTGACACGGGCCCTACCCTGGCAGCGGCACGCGCATGCTCAGTCTGTGTGTCTGCACGGAGCCCTGTTGGCGTCAGCATACGAGGTGATCTTTTGTGGGCAGTAGAGGCCTGTGGTTCCGGTGCACTCGGCATTGACATCTTCCCGCTGTTGCATTGAACCAGGATGTGCTTGATTTTGATATCTGTTTTCTTCTCTTACAGAACATTTCAGCACAGAAGTCAGTCTTTTGCAGCTGATTGGAGATCCCCCACCGGAGCAAATAACCAAAGTCAATGGCCCTGACAACACTCTCGCCTATGTCTTCGGGCCAGATGCCAACACCGGTCAAGTGGCCCGGTACCACCTGCCTAGCCCCTTTTATAGAGACTTCTCGCTCCTTTTCCATGTTCAGCCCACCACCGACAAGGCTGGTGTACTCTTTGCCATCACAGATGCCTCACAGACGGTCATCTACGTCGGGGTGAAGCTCTCCGCCGTGCAGCACAGAAAGCAACAGATCATCTTCTACTACACGGAGCCGGGCTCCGAGAGCTCGTATGCAGCTGCAACTTTCTCTGTGCCTTCCCTGGCGAACGAGTGGTCTCGCTTTGCCATCAGCGTGGAGGATGACGAGGTGGTTCTGTACCTGAACTGTGAGGAGTTTCACCGGGTTCGCTTTGAGCGCTCTCCCGATGAGATGGAACTGGAGGATGGGTCTGGGCTCTTTGTGGCTCAGGCTGGAGGGGCTGATCCAGATAAATACCAGGTAAGTCCTCCACAGCCCAAAATCACTGGTTCCAATTAAATCAGGAGCAGAAAATGGACAGGGAGAGTGGGCACGTGTGTGTGGGGGGGCGGGGGGAGTGTAACTTGGTTGGTTGGTTGTTTAATTCCTTTTTTTAACAGGACTACAGCTAAAAACCTGAAACTTGGCCCAGATGTGGTCCTCTTTGGTGGGGCTTTGCCTAGATTTGGGGGTCAAAAGGGTTTTAGATTTAATGGAGGCTGTGGCAAGTGACCACCCATGGGAGAGTATGTATGTGCATTTCTCAGAAATCATTTACAATGGGAAAGTTTTGCATATCATTTCCAAGAATGGGAGCAATAGTGTGTGGAATGGAATGTAAGCTAGAGAGTGGGATTCAGTGGTGGTGAGCTCTTTCGGCAGCACCCAGCACTGCTCTGTTACCCTTTCCAAGTCCCTGACAGAATAAGGGCAGGCTCAATTGTGAAGAGCAGTTTGAATCTGCACTCTTCTAAAAATACTCATCTCCTTTGCTGCCTGTTGCCTTGGCTGATAAAATATTATGTGTTAGCTGGAAAATTTTAATGGCACCAAAGTCTATCTTTGTTAGCAGATATTTGACTATTTGCCAAGATAGTTGCAAATCCGTAGACAAGCAAGGAGAGCAGGTGATTAGTGGAGACATGTTTTTAAAACTGATTGCATTTTAACAGGGTTATACAATGTTGTAAATGGAACTCTCTTAAACCTATGTGGAATATTACTGTGAGAACAGAGCCATATTGTTTCTAACAACCAGTAGTTCTTGCAGTTAGAATTTTGTCTTAAATTGAACTCCTTTCATCCAGAACACAATTGTACAGGAACAACATATGCTAAGAAAACCTATGATTGTTTGTTTTTAAATTTACTGGTCTCACAAATCATAGAATCACAAAGTTCCCTTGTTTCTAAGTTTTTAAAAAATATTTGAATTGGTGACTATAATTGCTCCAGTTCAGACCTAATGGACTTAATGGGGGGAGGGAGGTCACTAAAAGTTCCCTAGGGAACCAGAACGGTTAATAATTATTGGTCAGCCTGCTTGTTCTCAGGTTACCTGGGGAAGTTAATCTTTCACATTGTAGTAAGAGCCTTGAACCCAGCATTCCTGGTAGGTGGCAGGTGTTTGCTTGTTTGGTGCAAAAGCATGATCAATTTGGAAAACAAAGGTTCTAGAGCAGAAAAACGGCATGCAAGAGAAAGCGGATGTTCATGAATTTCTCCTAAATGACCAGGAACTGTCCCTCCCCTGAGCTGGCCCACAGTGCTGTGGGGAGAAAGCTTTATGCTGATGGAGGGCGCAGAGTTCAGAGGGGTGTTCATACAAACACACGGTGCATCTCCCCAGCAACTGTCACTGGAGTTGCTGACTGATATTTCCCAGCCACTGGCCTCAGTGAGGGTTGGCAGTGCTGGCAGGAGATGCTGAGGGAGGCCATTCACAGGAAACCTGCCCCGGTTCAGATTCATGGCGCTGTCCCAGCTGCGGTGTGGTATGGGATGGGATTTTCAAAGGAAGCTTAAGGGAGTGAGATTCACCGGGTGAGAGGCTCACCCTTATTCTGGTCCCTGTACACCAGGCGTATGGGCTGGAGAGGTGCCAAGGGGCCCTAAAGCCCCTCTAGCTGGCTGTAGGAGGAGTCTCCCAGTTCAAGCACTGGAGAAGCAGCTGGAAGGCTGCCCTCCAGGCACTCTCCTGAGTTCTGGAGTTGGGGGCGTGCTCTGGTGGTCTGTAGCACCCTGGCCTGGATACCTGGGGCAGCCCACAGAGGCTGCCCTAAAGCAGACAGGCCCCAAGGGCTATCTAAGTCACCCCAGGGCTTCTCCAGCCCCTGGAGCAGCCCAGGATCAAGCACAGACAAAGATGGCTCAAAGCCACCTCAATACCCATCCACACACCCACCCTGGGATTTGAGTTCTGGGCGAGCCTCTTAGAGGCCTGGGAAAATCCCCATGGTATAGCCAGTTCCTCTGTGCACCCCCAGCAGAAGGTGTGTGTCACAGATTTAGGGTCAGAAGGGCCATTCTGCTCATCTGGTCTGACCATCTGTGTAACTTAGGTGCCTGACTCCCATAGGGATGCTGACAATCCAGGGCTAAATCCCACTAGACGGGAATGGGGCAGTCGGACAATTGGGCGTTAATTATTTTATTATTCAATAACTAGCAAAAAAAAGAATTCATTCTGGGTAACCAGTGGCAGTGGGGAAACGCACTGGGCAAATGCCTGTTTAACTCTTTGTGGCCTTACCATGCAGTCGGGGGGAGCATTTCCATAGTGCAGGCTGCTTGGGACACAGTTCCCAGTCTAAGGCCTGGTATACGCTACAGCATTCGGTTGACACAAGGCAGCTTACCTTGACCGAACTCTGTACGTGTCTACACTACAGTGTCGCTCCCGCAGATGTAAGTCGCCCAGCACACTGAGCTAATAACTCCACCTCCACGAGTGTCCTAGCACTTAGGGTGGTGTAGTCATGGTGATGCAGTGTCCATGTAGACACTGCGTTACTTACATCACCTGTTGGCTGTCGACCCCACGTGGGGTTCAGAGCTGGAGTGGCCCCTCCCCCGCCATGGGGCTGACGGCTTGGGCGGGGGGTGGAGTAGGGGCGCCAGCTGTCAGTGCCTCACTTCAGTGGGTGGAAGTGCTCCTGGTAAGGACACACACCATGGAGAGAAGGAGGGTAGTGTGCACATGAAAAGCAACAGTAATTCCTGCAGTGGCTGTACTTAACTTAAGTTGACTTAATTTTGTAGTGTAGACGTGCCCTAAGCTGGAAGAATTTGTGTAGTGCTTCTCAGTGGGAGACGTAACCCGCCTTGTTGCATACATGGATACAGGGATGCTCTGCAGTTGTACACTGCAGTGGCAGGATGCACACACTGGTGTGGCTACTGGTGTGCATGCCTTTCGTAGACGCCAAGGCCAGAAGGGACCATTGTGCTCCTCCAATCTGACCTCCTGTACAGCACAGGCCAGAGACCTGCCCCAAAGTAATCGCTAGAGCAGAGCTGGTAGAAAAACAGCCGACGTTGACTTAAAAGTGTTCAGTGATAGGGAATCCTGCATACCCCTTGGTAAATTGTTCCAATGGCTAATTATTCACTGTTACAAAACTATGCTTTTTTCCCCAGTCTGAATTTGTCTAGCTTCAGCTCCCAGCCATTGAATCGTGTTTGAGCTTTCTCTGCTAGACTGGAGAGCCAGTTATTAAATATTTGTTCCCCATGGAGATACTTATAGCCACGCCTCAGCTTTCTCGTTGTTAAGCTCCATAGATAGACTCAGTGAACATAATCACTATGAGGCATGTTTTCTAATCCTTCAATCATTCTTATGGCTCTTGTCTGAACCCTCTCCAATTTATCAACATCCTTCTTGAATTGTGGGCAGCAGAACTGGGCACAGGATTCCAGCAGCAGTGCCAAATATAGAGGTAAAATAACCTCTCTGCTCCTACCCTAGATTCCCCTGTTTATATATCCCAGGTTTGCATTAGCTCTTTTGGCCACAGCATCACACTGGGAGCTCCTGTTCAGCTGATTATCCACCATGACCCCCAAATCTTTTTCCTGGGAGCCCATGATTTTGAAAGAGTCCCCCATCACGTAAGTATGGCCTGTCTTTTCACATGGAATTGAGCCAGGGATGTGTCCCAGTGTTATGGACACTGCCAGAAATTTAACGATGAATTCCTGAGTTAGCATAGTCGGGAGCTTACTGTTAGTACGTTCTAATGGTTTATGAATGTTAAGGGGCCATATCTTCTCCCTCATAACTCTGTGTTAGCAAGGACTCCAATCTGGGAAGACATTCTGATTTAGTGAAACTGGGGAAAGTTACCACCCTGGCTAAGCAGCCTCTGTTTAAATGTCGCCTGGAATACGATTCTGCTGCCTTTGCTTGCAAATGCTCCCAGTGAGCGGCCGTTCGGAGGAGAAACCCTGAGCAGAAACTTCAGGCAGGATGTTTAGTAACAGATGATGGATTTGGAGTCAAAAGTGCAAAAATGTGAGGAGCATTAATCAGACTGTCTTTGACCAGGAAGGATGAGGCAGATACATCTCCTGAAGCAACTCACAGAGCAGTGTGATCATTGCCTAAACCATCATGAGGAAAGCATTCTAGATCAGTGCCTTCCCGCTGGTTTTCCGAGTTGCCAGGCACGAGGGGATTACTTCTCTTTTTATTAGTATTGCCTTTGTTGAAGTTTGTTTTTACAGAGACTTCTCTGTGCTGTTTAAGTGAATCCAAATATTATTCTAGTGTCTCATCCAGAGTGACAGATGAAGTGGAAATAACTAACACCTTTCATCTTCAAGTGAATTTCCAAATGCCAGTTTAATTTATGGGTCTAGCAACCCTTGTATTTGTGGTATGTTTTGTGCCTCCCACGGAGATCAAACCCGGGTGACATTCCTCCTTCGGCTGCCAGGCTCTCTGGGGTTGGTGCCAGTGAACTAGGCACTGAATGTATAGTATCTCCAATGGGCTTATTGCTTCTGAGGAGCTGGGGGGCAAGTTGAA
Source organism: Dermochelys coriacea (assembly GCF_009764565.3). Taxonomy (NCBI): domain Eukaryota; kingdom Metazoa; phylum Chordata; order Testudines; family Dermochelyidae; genus Dermochelys; species Dermochelys coriacea. Next base: position 76,869,083 of record NC_050078.2, on the reverse strand, counting down.
GGTTGATTTGCTTCTCAGTGAATCTGAGGAAGGATGCGGATTTCTGTTCTGTTGATTTGTAGTCCCTGTCTATATGGCAGCTAGGTGGGCATTCATGAAGTTGAAACACATTAATTACAATTCAGTTTAAAAAAAGGAAAATAGTTTTACTCAATTGAATTTAATTCGGGCAAAAACTAGATCAAATAAATGACTTGGGAATCATGCCCCCAAGCAAAGTGAACGTTTCTGACTTACCCTGTGAGGAACTGGCAAGTGATCACATTCTGCGCCCTAAGTGGGTGTGGTGTGGTGGGGACTTTGAGAAGAATCACATGGAGCAGCTGGAAGCACCAGGCACAGAAACCATGGGCAACTCAATCAAGATAAGTGGACAAACGGCTCTGTTGTTCTTCCCGAAGTGGTGTGTGGAGTCCCGCAACGACCCACTAGTGCAAACTAGAATTGTTGACATGTCCTCAAAATCGAGGTGAGCGGCATCACCTTTATCAGTGCTCCTGCAGTCCTGCTGCTGGTGGTGCTGCACCAGTGGGACGTTTCCCTGAAAGAGCTAGGTATAGACACTCCCATGGGAGGGGCCGTGCAACTGGGCTGTGTTGCTGGAGGAGGGGGGAGGGATAGCTCAGTGGTTTGAGCGTTGGCCTGCTAAACCCAGGGTTGAGAGTTCAATCCTTGAGGGGGCCATTTAGAGATCTGGGGCAAAGATTGGGGATTGGTCCTGCTTTGAGCAGGGGGTTGGACTAGATGACTTCCTGAGGTCCCTTCCAACCCTGATATTCTGTGATTCTATGGAGCAACAGAAGGTGTCAAACACACTGATGACCCAAAAATTGGGGGAGCGGTGAATAATGAAGAGGACAGGTCGCTGGTTCAGAGCAATCTGAATTGCTTGGTAAACTTGGCTCAAGTAAACAATGTGCATTTTAATCTGGCTAAATGTAAATGTGTACATCTAGGAACAAAGAACATAGGCCATATTTACTGGGTGGGGGACTCTATCCTGGGACGCAATGACTTGGAGAAAGATTTGGAGGTTGTAGTGGATAATCAGCGGAACATGAGTTCCCAGTGGGATGGAGTGGGCAAAAGAACTGATGTGAGCCATGGATGCATAAACGGGACAATCTCAATTAGGAGGAGGAGGATTATTTTATTTCTATATTTGGCACTGGTGCAGCTGCTGCTGGAATCCTGTGTCCAGTGTTGGTGCCCACAATTCAAGAAAGATGTTGATAAATTGGAGAGGTTCAGAGAAGAGCCAAGAGTATGATTAAAGGATTAGGAAACCTGCCTTATAGTGATAGACTCATGGAGCTCAATCTCTTTAGTTTAGGTGACTTCATTCCAGTCTGTAAGTACCTGCATGGGGAAGAAATATTTCATAATGGGCTCTTCCAGCTAGCAGTGAAAAGTATAAGATGTAATGGCTAGAAGTTGAAACTAGCTAAATTCAGACTGGAAATAAGATGTATATTTTTAACAGTGTGAATAATTAACCATTGGAACAGCTTACCAAGGGTCATGGTGGATTCTCCATCACTGACAATTTTAAAATGAAGATTGGATGTTTTTCTAAAAGGAAAGGAAGTTTTTCCTGCTGTAGGAATTGTTTTGAGGAAGTTCTCTGCCCTGTTCTATACAGGGGGTCTGACTAGATGATCACAGTAGTCCCTCTGGCCCTGGAATCTATGATTGTATGAATCTGTGAACACCAGCCAGCATTGGTGTTTTCAAAGCTGTGTTTACTTTGGTGTGGTTTGACTGGTGCATGTCGGGGCAGCTGGTTTGACGTGTCCCACCCCAAATCATTCAGGCTGTAGCACGGCTCTTCGTGGGGTTTCAGGAATGCTGTCTGCACGTGTGAGATTTGGTTCCAGCAGGGGGAAGGTTTCTACATAAAACCGCATTTTATTCATGTTATTGACTGTGACTTGAGATGATAATTAGGAGACAAAAAAGCCGGCAGAGGGCTGTAACTGATCACTTGGGGAGCACATGAAAGCTAGACTAATGCTTGCTAGCAGAAAGCCTTTCCCACTGTTCAATCAGTGTCTCCTTGTGCCAGATCCTTGGTTAGGGTTTAGATACTGCTGATGAATCATGTGCTATTGGGCTAGGTCAAGAAGCGTTTATCCGTGAACCCATCCGCATGAGGTGCTCTTCCCTGTGTGAAAGTCTCTGCCAGCACTGCCTCGTGCTCAGGGATTGTGTATACAAGTGGAGGGCCAGGAGAATTCGTCCGGAATATTCCTCCACAAAAGCATATATGACTGAATTCCGCCTCTCTCCGTCACCTGGATATTGGCTGGCCTGGGTTCTGCTCTGCGTGTAATTAATGGACATGCTAAGGCTTGCAATACAGCTAGACAAGTGAATCTTTTAACTCTCTGGGGCCTCTCTGAATTCAAAATTGCCCTGAAAGCTCCAAAGCGGGGACTCTGGTGTGTCCCAGAGACCAGTTACCTTGCCCACAGGGGAACCCCAGTCTGCCTGTGGGCTTGTGCAGACATCTGGCCGCCAACACCTGTCCTCCAGGCACTCTCCATGTAAAATGGGAAGAAGCTTGTGCCAGCCCAGAGCACAAAACCTGGCAGACTCTAGAGCTGACAACAGCCCCCCAGAACTAGCCAAGAGAGCCTGGATTGGTCCTGTTAGAGCATTAGCTGCTATGCTCCGTGTAAGTCCTAGAATACATTGACACATTGGACCAATACTGGTGAATTGAAGTAGGCTTGGCTGGTTTTCATGGAGTCTACATTTCCACCCTCCTCAAGCAGCCACAGATCTCCCACCAAACAGATTTTACTTCCACTGCCATCTTCCTGCCCCATAGATGTCCTGTCTCTTCCGCCCCCCCGCCCAGCACAGGAGTGTGTGGCTCAGTCCACAGCCCGTCTCTCACACAAGAGATGTTGGTGTGGAGCCTTACAGAGGCTCTGGATTGCTCTCCTCGGTCACTGGAGCTCGCTTTTCCCCAAAATTGGCTAGAAAACCAAACGGCAGTCACACAAGCAAAAGCCGTTTGGGATCCTCTTGAGCCAAATGCATTTGTAGCGTTTGGCCCTCCTGCTCTCTGTGGCTTTACAAGGAGGCAGTGCATCATTATGCTTCCCACAGCAACTGCTTCGCAGCCCATTCCCAGGGGCTGCGGATTTCAGTGCCAGACACGGCGCTCATTTTAATGCCTTTGAACATGAACGAAAGTCTGGCCTCAAGTCTGTGTCATGCAGTTGGAGTTCTATCTTCGCGGGCACTGAAAACAGGCCTGATAGTGAGACTCGTGGAGCTCAATCTATTGAGCGTAGCAAAGAGAAGGTGAAGGGGTGACTTGATTCCAGTCTATAAGCACCTACATGGGGAACAAATATTTGATAATTGGCTCTTCCTTCTAGCAGAGAAATGTACAGCACAATTCAATGGCTGGAAGTTGAAGCCAGACAAGTTCAGACTGGAAATAAGGTGTCAATGTAGAACAGTGACAGTAATTAACCATGGAAATAATTTCCCAAGAGTAGGGGTGCTTTCTCCAGCACTGGCACTTTTTAAATCCAGACTGGATGTTTTTCTAAACAATCTGCTGTAGGAATGATTGTGGGGCAGGTCTCTGGCTTGTGCTGTACAGGAGCTCAGACTAGATGATCACAATGGCGCCTTCTGGCCTTGGAATCTCGGAATGTGAATTTGTGCACTGATGGGTGTGGCCTGTAGGGAGAGCAGCGGACCTGAGCAGAGGCCCGCTGTGTTAATCCAGCGGTCGAATTCCACCAGTTGTGTACCTATAGGCTAGTTGAGCCAAGAAAGGCCCTGGGCAGCATCTAGCAAGACAGAGGAGCTCTGGGCCCAATAAATTGTCAGTGGGGCCATGGTGATCTGCCCCAATATTGCATCAAATGTTTCCATTTTCCTTTAAGCTCTGCTTAGTTTGTGTGTCACCAGGGCAAGCTAGAAGTGCTCTGACCAGTTGGTCTCTGCCCAGTGCAGTGGGGCATGGGTGTTCAGCTCGTCTGCTGCCCATTTGCATTGGTACTGCAAGCTCTCTCTAGGGACTGGGAGCCGATTCTCACTTCCTGCCCTGGCAGGCTAAGGGGCCATATTTTTATCTGTGGTCTCAGGCCAAGACTCAGAAATGGACCCCCAGCTCTCCCAGGGAACCACAGGTCCCAATTTCCTACCTGCCTTTTGTGGATGTCAAACCTCAGCGGGAACACATGCGCCTGGCGTGTGAGTGCATTATGGTGAGGTTTAGGGGAGGAAAAGGGGAGGGGCATTCCCACCAGAGGAGTTCTGCGCATGAATCTCTGGCACACACTGCCGAAGGGCTGACTTAATTCTGATTTCTGTATTGGTAGGATTGTTCTAGTCTTTCATTTACCATTTGCATATCGCACTCCCACAATCCCTGGCGTCAGACTCTGCCAGAAGGAGGGGAAGGGGTTGAGGATTGGGGCCTGCTTTCACTTCCCCCAGTGAAATTTGTCTGGATTTTTCCCAGTCGCTAAGAGCAGACTCTGGCCCAAGGAGAGATGGCACCAAGCTAGGCAGGAGGAGGCTGCAGAAAGGTCTGAGGTTGCTTGTTTTCACAATTACCCATTTTAAGGGGTTACAAATAAATTACTTCAAATTCATGAGCTAGCTAGCAAGCATGGGGTCACTGCGGGGGCGGGTCAGGGCATGGGGTCACTGCATGTCCGGGCGTGGGGTGGGGTTACTGCGCGTGCAGGAGGTGGTGTCTCTGCCACAGGAGGGGGATGTCAAGGCCAGCAGGCATGGTGGAGCATTGTGGGGCGTTACTGCGGGCGGGGCATGTTGGGGTGTCATGGGGGCGAGGCTGGACATGGTGGGGTGTCACGGTGGGCAGGGCATCACTGCAGGCGGGGCGGGGCATGGTGGGTGTCATGGCGGCAGGGCTTGGCGGGACTTCTTGGGGCGTCAGGGCAGGCAGGGTGTCACTGCGGGCGTGGCGGGGCATGGTGGGGTTGCATGGCAGGTAGGGCAGGGCTTCACTGTGGTTGGGACATGGTGGGGTCGCGTGACGGGCAGGGCGTCACTCTGGGCAAGACATGGTGGGGTCGCGTGGCGGGCAGGGTGTCACTGCGGGCAGGGTTGGGCATGGTGGGGTGCCATGGTGGCAGGGCAGGTCCCCACTGCAGGTGGGGTGGGGTAGCGCGGGTGGATGCAAGAAGGCTCATGTAACCAAATACATTTCTTAGTCCTCCCTGCTCCTGCCCTTACCACCCCTCACCATCCCCAGCAGGTCCCCATCCCAAAACCCTTCCCCTCCTTACCCTGATCCTGCAGCTCAGTCCCTGCATTTCGGGGGAGCACCATTGATGTCACAGCTGCAAGGCTTCCCTGCAAGGGAAAATGAGGGCCCAGTTGGGGCCTTAGCAGCAACCAGGCAGCGCGGTTTTTAGTAGTCTCTTTTCAAATGGCCTGTTTGTGCAAACGAAGGGCTCACTCCTGCACCCAGTCTAGGTCAGCCGGAGTTGTCCCAGTGACTTTGGTGTGTCAGAATCAGGACTTCAGACAGTATTACTGAAACATGTATTCCGTAAGTGTGTGTGTGTTAAACGCACACGTACAGCACGGGCCATGAGACCAGCCTGTGTAAAGAGCTCTCTGCTGTCCTTGCAGCTCTCTTACACACCATGTAGTGACATTCTGTACCTGCTCTTCACCGCAAGCCAGAGCATCTTTCATTCTCTTCATCTGCCAGATCAGAGCACTTCCATCCAGAAGACTTGTGGGTCAGAAATAGTCACCTTGTACTGTGGTTGTTCCCTGCAATTGGAGCTCTTTGGATAGTCATTTAATAAATGAGTTGGCAACATTTTACACTACTGTAGTGAGTGACTCTGTTGGTTAATTCAGCCAGCTCTGCAGTTCATTTTGAAGACACTTACAGCCTTTCCTGAGTGGGGAAAGGCAACTTCCAGAGTGAACCGAGGAGAACATATGTTATGTAATGGAGATCAATCATCAGGCAAATACTAATAAATCCTGTATAGCAGGTATTCAGTGACTTCTCGTTTGTGGATCATCAGTCAGTATCTTCTCCTAGCGGAGACCAAGGAGTTCCGAGCTATTGTGCAGGGATGTAATTCAGCCTTGTGGCTGGAAGACAGATTTCTGAACTCTCTGCCGGGTGGGGTCTGGTGCCAGGTGATCATCCAGGAGTGGCTTTTTGGAGCAGAGTTTGTTGTCCTGAGTTGTATAAATCTGGGCTTTGCCTGTATACAGTAGTTGTTTAAAACTAAATAAATGGGAAGGAAGCTTAGGGTTACATTAAGAAACACAAATGGAGGCCAGTATCAAACGAGCCCTAGGATGTAGCTGTTTGTTTAGAGAGACAGGACTGAGGATGAAGAAATTGAAGTGTCAGTCCTTGGGCGCCCCGTGGCAAGCGGATGTGTGGATGCAGAGCCCTGGCGTGCTCACACCCAGCTCTGGCTGGGTAAGACCGCTCAGCTCTTGTTTGCATTGGTTTGTCCTGACAGGTCCGGAATAACCCATGACAGGTCCAAGGCCAACATGCCCTTCTCCCGGCCTCTTGCAGAGCTGAGTCCTAAGGGTGGGGAGGTGGGTGTTGGAGATCCCACTCTGCATTAACCCTGTGGTGGCGGATCCTTTCCCGCGAGGCTGGGCCTGGTCCCCCCACTGTGGTTGTTGCAACCTGGCCCATGGTATCACAGCACCACTCAGGGTTGGCCAGGCCACCCCTCCGCCATGCCATTAATCTGGCCCTGGCCCTGGCCTGGTGTGTGGAGTCCCAGGAAAGAGCCCCAACCCACCACATGGCCCTGGATAATCATTAGGAGCCTTGGATTCCTTGGCAGTTGGGGAAGAGCTTGGTTGCACTCCATTCTTTCCGAGCAGGTGGGCTATTGAAAATCAGCAAGGGACAGGGCTGTGTGGGGGATGCACATGTGACCTCCGGCTACACACAGACACCACCATCAGCTGCCAGCTTCAGATACGCAGCTCATAAGGTCCTCTTCTCTAGGGTGGCAATTCCCCCCTGGGCTAAGGACTGGCCCAAGGCTCACGTGCCCGCCAGCCCTCAAATCGAGTTGGAGTGGCACTGACGTGATGTATAGTCACAGTGCCGGCTCTCTGCCCCCGTGTGCGTTGGGACCTAGCAGAGCAGAGTACGAGATGTCCTCTGTCCATGTCCCAGGCCGATGGTAGCAGCTCCTGCTCTGACTTTTATTATCTCATGCTTTGTCAACAATAGTTCTTAGGAAACAGTTCAGACTTGTTTTCTCCCTTGTAATTTTGATCTCTGGCATACCACACTGGTCAGACACCTAGTTAGCAGTTGGAGCAGGTTGGCCAGTGGGACTGGTGTCATGTCTTCAGCACAGTTGAGGGTTTGGTGCAGGGAAGGAAAACCATTGGCATTTCTTGTCCTGATACTTCTGTTGAATGTGTGAAACCTGACATAATTGAGAGCTCAGTTTTATAACAAAAAATTAGGGTTCCAGTTTCATCTGCTTTTATCTCACCAGAAAAATGGGCCACATCGGAACTGACCAAATCCATTGTTCTTTTGTTGTTGTTTAATTCACTGTATCTCGTCACATTCCACTGTAACAAATGATAGGAAAAATGCTCCTGATCACAGAGCAGTTATCAGTTTGGGAGATTACACTTCACAGTGAATAGTTGTTTGCATGAGGAACGAAAAAGGCTGTCTTTCTCCATGGGCATGGTCATTCTCCCTGCTTGTGCCACGGGATAACTGCAGCCCCTGCTCCAGCCTCTCTTCACCGCTTACAGTTGAGAGTCCTGTCAGGAGTTCATTTAAAGTTTGGAAGCTGAGTAAACCGTGGCCCTAAAACCGGTATGAACCCCATGTCCGTTTTTTGTGGATATGAGGCAAGCCCTTAAAGTTGCATTTGATTAGCATTAAACCCTTCAGAAAATCGGCGGGACTCGGCCATTTCTTTTTTTGAGGTTAATACGGGACTGGCAAATTCAGAATCTGTTGTGGTGAGATGGGTCACAGCGGTGAGGAAAAATTATTTCAAGCAAGGTGGATAAATCCTTTAACTGCTTGCCAGTTACGTAACAGAAGACTTTGTGGCAAATTGGATTTGTGTGCAAGCAGGCTTCATATATTCCCAGGCTAATTGTGCTTCATCACAGCAATTTGCTGACTTCTTAAATTAGGGAGAATACAGTTCAAAAGTCAGCCACCTCATTGCATATTGTGTGAGTAGAGCATGACCTTTCCAGTGCCAATGAGAACGTGAAGAGCTGGTTCCGCTGTGGCCCACACAGTGCAGAGAGGAGGAGGAGGCAATTATTCACTGGTTGGAGAGGATGGGCTCATTCCGTCCTTCCCTCAAAGCTTTGACACTGAGCATTAGTGAGAAGCGTTTGTAATTCACACCACAGAACTCCTGAGAAACAACTCAAATTAAACCCAGAAGTTGTTAGTGGGTGCAGTAGCTGTGTTGGCCCTGGTTTAAGAAGTTAGCAAGCCACTGTGATTAAGCACAGGCTCTGATTCACTTACCCTGGGAATACGTCAATGCAGGAGAATCGCAATCAGATTCCTTGGGCTTGATCCCAATTGAAATGGGAGCTGCGTTTGGTTGTCTTTACCTGCAATTCACACTGTGAACCTTTCCCACCAGCCAGTCAGCTAACAGGGGGATGGCCACTGATAAGTGGCAAGGGATTCTGATAACACACTCTCCCGCAAGCTACCCATGATTGTTTGCTGGTGATGATTGCTGGTATGTGTTTTACAGGGGGTGATTGCAGATCTGAAAGTGACAGGTGATCGCCAGGCCGCTGATCTCCAGTGTGAGGAACAGGACGAGGATACGGATATGGTGAGTGCTGTCTGCCATGGCTCGGTATTGTAGCCGTGGTTTGCTTACACAGAGGGTTGTATAACTTATCTTGGTTCCAGCTGTTAGCAGATTGCTTGCTGGAAGTTAATATGCAATTTACCACACAGGATCACCTTTCCCAAATGTCCAAAAGTCATGAGCCTGACCCCAACAAATCATGAGATTGGCCCCAACATGAGCTGTAAAAACATATAGATTATATTGTGTGGTTTTGGTCTGCTCTTTGATGTGTGAAATCTCTCTTCCCCCCAGGCTCCTGCCATACCAGACACAACTGCTGTTGTGAAATAGTAACACCCAAGGTGGGTGGGGAGAGCGGGCAGTGCAGTGTCCTCACGCCCAGAAAGGATCTCCCATGGACACTCATCCTTCTCTCTTTGTCATCCCCCCATTCCCTCAACAGGTCAGATGATAGCACAGGAGATCTGCCCCGCCCCAGTGCTTGATGGCTGGGGGTTTGTCCGGGAATTTCATGGAAGACTAGACCCCAGGTGGTAGTATTGCCTCCTGCCATTGCTAATGGGGGGTGTCTTCTCCAGCTGCTCCCTCGGGCACTGAGGCTTGCCACGATGGAGGAAACAGGCTAACTAGCTACTAGTGTCAAGTGATCGTTGTGAATTTTAGTTTCTAGCCAAAGCCCCCTCTGTGCACTGAACCAGGGTGAAATCCTGGCCCCAGTGATTTATTTGCAAAACTCCCATTGATTTCTATGGAGTCAGGATTTCCCCTTTTGGTTTTTTTATTGAGTCATGTTAGCGAACAGCCTGTGCCACTGGTGGGACCAGCTGACTCTTCAGGCTTATAAGTCCTTGTTAGAATCAGCGTGGGACCAATGTGAATACTCTTCTCAGCACCCAGGAGAAGGATCTCATTGCTAGGCAACCAAAGGCGGTTTGAGACGCACACTTTCCACAGGAGAATGCGGGGCCTGGGTGCGAAGCAGCCAGTGCTGTCGAGTACCCTGATCAGAACACTCAGGTATGCTGGATACGTTGTCTGCTGACTATGTCTCCCTCTCTCTCTCCCCCCTCCTTTGGAACGATGTAGGCGTCTGGAGATTTTGGAAGTGGAATTGAAGAAGGGCCCCACCTATCAGGAAGGGAGCGGGTGAGTCTGAGGCTGTGGGTCCTTTCCGGCTTGGTCTTGCTTTTCCCTTCCAGGTACAGGCCCCATCAAAATGGCTAAATACCACATAAGCAGGCAGAGGGACGGGGGCTCTTTCTGTGGAGCCTTCTGTGCCTCCTTCACAGTTATCCTTACTGCTGCAGTGGACAGCAGAGAGCCGGGGGGATTGACAGTCATTCTGCCAATGAATGGTGGTTCTTCCTAGGTTAAGATGAGTAGTAGCTTGGGGTCCTGATTTCTCCCTTTCCAGCCATCCCAGAGTGCAGGAAGTAAACACCTTGTTGACATAAACTTATGTTTTTATCCTGTGGCTGGTCCCCCCTCTCGATCTTCTGCTATCAGTGAAACCATTGGGAAAGGTGCGAACAGCATGGTGTTTTACCCTGGATCGTGCCAGCTGTCCTGACCACGTCCCCCTGATGCACTGAGCCACAGAGCAGTTCCGTGCCTGTAAGTCAGGTTGTATCACACTTTTTAACTAGTGCAACTGGAACAAAAGCCAACTGGGAATCTGAAAACTGGCTTAGACTCTGAAGAGACTGGTAACTGAATTAGAGCTTTCCTTTGAACCAGACTCCCCGAAGGCTTGCAGTGTTAACTCCCTGGGCTAGGAATTGGCCGTCTATTCAGGCTAGTGTCTAATCCCTCCCCTGCGTGTTACCTACTGCTGTATGGCTGCAATAGAAAGCCCACGCCTGCTGTTGTTCTCTGCGGTTGCCCCAAGCCAGGTGTCCCTCCAGGGTGTTTTAGGAGTTTGTACAGATTCCAAAAACACACACATGCTCTTAGCAGCCATCGGCTTGATCCACTGGGTTGTAATGGGAAAGCATCTGTAATGTATGTAGTACAGTTACTGTACTACCTGCCCAGGAAAGTAGGGTGCACAACTACCTTATTTTGCTGCCATGGCAGCATGATTCACCCCTGAATTACCATAAAGCCCATTACGCCTTGAAATTTCAGTTCTCAAGACCAGATTTTATTCTGTTTCCAAGAGGCCAGAGAATTGTTAAGCCTTCTCTTTCCTCCGGATGTGCATTAGCACCTGGAAATTTGCCTTTTTATCATCACGAGTTCAGATTTCAATCCAAACATTGCGTCCGGGTTCTGAAGGATGGGTTTGGAGGGCAGGGGGGACGATGCAGTGCGCTAATGCTTTGGAGCAGCTGAAGAGGGTGGATTTGAAAAGGACTTGGCGTTTCCTGCTTGTGGTGTGCTCTGCGGTTGAGTGTTGGCAGTACTCACGTTCGTCGTTAGTCAGACCTGGCTTGCAGAGCCTCTCCGATAGAACGTCTGTAACTCTGGCCCCAGTGCCGCAGCTCTCTGCCGACTCTCTCCACGAGCAGGTCTATGGCGACCTACCAAACCCTGCTGTTTGTATTCCCAGTCGCCCTGCAGAGACAAGACAGCTGTGGGAGACAGAGCAGATTGGGTGTTGTCTTGTGCTGCCAAAGAATTGTTTAAATTCCAATCAGTTAAAGCTGTGCCAAACTACTGCAGTTCCACAGCATCGTATGTCAGTGAAAGCTTGATTTGAGGTCAGCTGGGTTGCGTGGCTTTCACTAAGGACCTGACCTGGTCCACCGTTCCTTTACTACCGGTGGTGATGCCTGGCTTATGTGTCACAGCTCCAGGGGATGTGCAGGGGTGGCACAAGGAAAATCACAGCACTCTCTGGCCATGTAGGCAGAACAGGTTTGAGGTGAAAATCACGGAGAGGCAGTAATTTTGCAATCCCACAAAGCCATTTTTAGAGGGTCTTTGCTTGGCTGAACCTCCCTTTCCAACCTCCCTTCCTGCAGGATCTGCCTAAAGGCAGTGAAGCTATGAGGACTGGAATGAGTGAAGTGTTCCATTTGCGTGGCTCCTTGCTGCTGAGGGCAGTGAGGACTTAGGCTGTGACAGGGTGCCTGGCTTCGCTACCTCTGAGGTTGACTGGCGTACCAGGCATGCTTCACTAAGGAGATGGCACTCTGGGGAATGTTAGCTGGATGCTGGCATACAGTAACCTCCCCCGTGGACACCACTGTTCCAAGGAGGCCATTGCTGCTTCCCTGTAGAGCAGTGGTAGTGCTGGCGTTTTAAATGCTGTACTCCCCCCACCCCCAGCTGACAGCTGGCCTCCCCTTGAGAGTACGTCCAAACAGCAGCACACCGTGGTGCAGCTAGAGGTCAGTTCCTGCCGATGACAGAGCTCTTGAGGGTACCACGTTTCTGAGGAGAGGGGCGTGAGAGAGATTCTTCCCTCTCACTGAGATCCCTCCCTGCCCAGGGGAGACAGCACTCAGCTGGGAGCCAGAAGACTGAGTTCTGCTCTGACATCTCTCGACTGATGTTTGTGAGAGCCCTTAGCACTCAGCTGTGCATGGAGCCTTGCCTAGAAGGCAGCCGGTGGTGGTTATTCCCCCATTGTACATGTAAGCCAACTGAGACGTTGGACAAGTAAACCGGGGTAAGGAGCTGGTATTACCTCTACAGTGAAGCCATCACTGGAATCGCAGTTCGGTCTCCACACTTCAGAAAGGACATTGAACACTGGGGAAGGGTCAGAAAAGAGCTACAAGAATGATTCAAGGTCTGGAAAACCTGCCTAATGGTGAGATCCTGATGGAGCTCGATCTGTTTAGTTTATCCAAGAGAAGTGAAGCAGCGACTTGCTGGTGGTTTGTATGTACTCATGTGAGGAGGAGATCTGTGATGACAGGCAGCTCTTTAGCAGACACAGGGAGAATCAGATCAGTGGCTGGGAGCTGAAGCTGGACAGAAATCGGGTGTGAGGAGTGAGGGAGATTCACCTTGGAAGCTTTCCCAGGGTTCTCCATCTCTGGACTCATTAAATCAAGGCTGGATGTTGTTCTAAGAGACCTGGTCTAGCTTAGCCATCACTTACCATGTAAGAATCGCTGGGCGAGAGTCTCCAGCCTGTGCTCTGCAGGTCAGACTAGATGACCATCGTGGTCTCTTCTGGCCTTGCCTCTGAGACATGCACTCTGTGTGGAGGGCTGCAGAGAGGGGCAGGGAGAAGCCAGGTGTGCCCCGTGCTGGGCGGTCTCCAGCTATATACTCTGCCCCCTTTGTGCTTCTTAGTAGAATGAAGGGAGAAGAACAGGACAGAGAAACTAGTGGTGTGGCCTTATGCTTGTGGCCTCTGGAGTGGAGAGCTGGTCCCGCTGGGGTTGAAACACTGGCACCCCCTGGCACCCCCAGCCTTCATTTTCCCACTTTACAACTGATTGCTCCCAGAATGCTTTGGATGTTGAATTTGGTATGTATGAGATGAGAGCTAGGAGAGGGCCAGCTGGAAAGCTGTCTCTGGGTCTGTGAAACGCCTGCAGGAATCAGTCCTATCTACATCGGAGATGTCAAACGTAAGAGAAAAGGCAGGATATTTTCCCTCCACTGGAAGTTTGAGGGGTGAGCCCCAAAACAGGAACATTTCTACAAGCTCCGTGAGACACGGCCGACGTGCTATTGCCTTGCATTTGAACACGGAATGCCGACGCCATCCAGTGACTGGACAGGAGTAATGGCTAGAAGTATTTCTCCTGGGCTCTCTTCCAAACCCGTGTGGTACACAGCACCGTTCTGAAGTCCCTTATACACACCAAACCTGATCCTGCCGTCCTTCCTCAGGCAAAACTCCCAGGGTGATTAGTTGGCACTTTGCTGGAATAAGGACAGCTGCTTCGGGGCCACCAGCAGCAGCATTTGGTACAAAGTTCAGGGGAAAACTGGGGCTGTTGGCTCACCAGGACATTCAGAGCTTTCTCCTGTCTTTAGTGCACTGTGCATATGCATTTCTGGGGCCAGAATGAGTGTCTTCATGGGTCCCCATTTAGAGACACATGTGGCCATCTCCTCCTTTCAGGCCTGCCCTGGCCCTGCCTGGGGGAAGGCTCTGCTGTGGGGTTTTTGTTTCTGAGTGGTTAACGCTGTTTTTTAAACCCTCTTTACAATGCAATGTTGCTTTGCATCACTAATACAAATACTAACTTGGACTGTGGATTCTCCATCCCTGGCAATGTTTAAATCGGGGTTGGGTGTTTGCCCACAAGACCTGCTCTAGCACAAGCAGGAGTTAATTCAGAGCAGTCCTATGGCCTGGGCGATACAGGCAGTCAGATTAGATGATCCCAACGGTCCCTTCTGACCTTGGGATCTCTGATTCTGTAACTCCCCATTGCTCTTTGTAACCACCTCCAGTAAGCAATGAAACAAATTCCTATTGTGTCACTGCCCAGCCTGGAATGTCAACAGGCCTCATGGGGGGCTGGGTCTCATTGACTGATTAGGGAGTTCTGTTCTCAGGCATTCAAGTTTCTTCCCCTCTCTGGTCTTGCGCAGGGGACCCCAGCTGTGTCGCGGCTCCCGGAACCTCCCCCGGTCACTTCTCCCCCCACCGCTGGGGAGACAGCGGAGAAAGTGAGCGTGGGCTCTCAGCTGCAAACCAAGCAAATCCAAGTGGAAGGTCCCCAGCAAGTTTCTACAGCAGGTAAAACTAGCATTTGCCCTTTTGCCACCCAGCCTGCAGAGATGTTAAGCAGGGGCAATAACTGCAAATGACCTGGAGCAAGTAGAAACTAGAAATGCCGCAAACTTGATCAGCTGGCTTGAGACAGGCAAGTGGAGCCACCTTTTTCTGTGGCATCCCTGAAGCAGGGGTCCTCTTGGGGTCTGGCGGCTCATGCAGGCTGCTTGGGGAGTGTGTTCAACGTGCCAGTAGCTAGATCCCTGCAAAGTGGTGGGGTTGGCTGAAGCTGTGAGCTCCCTCCATGTCACCGTGCTGGTTGGTCGGGGGGCCTCGAGAGCAGGTCGGGGGGCTGTCCTACCCAGCACCTCTCAGATACGTCAGGCTGAGCCTCCTGGGAGGGACTTCTCCCATGGCCTGCCTGCCTTCCTTGTCTGTTGTTCTGCTACCAGCGGGGGGGCTGATGCAGGGAGCTCAGCTTCCCTCTCTGTGGGGAAGCCCTAACGGTGTGCTTGTGACATCACATGTGGTGTGTCCTCCATTTTGCTTTCTGAGGCAGTGAGCTGCATCTTTGAACACATTGGAGCCATTGACAGTTAGTGAGATTGTGCCCAACTCCATTTGGAAAATGGGACCTAGGCTCCTAAATCAGTTAAGCCCAGATTTGGAAGGGTATTCCATTGTTGCTGCATGCAGCATTGCAAAGCCTAAGTCCTTTGTCTAGAAAGATGGAGAGATGAACAGCCTGGGGAAGGGGGTCCCCCACCGGGGGTCTCCGGCTGTTCTGCCATCAGACAGCTGGGAGCAGCAGCTAGCATAGGCACTGCCTCCGTGGGTGCTTCAGGGCTGGAGCACCCACAGGAAAAAAACAGTGGGTGCTTAGTACCCACTAGCAGCCCCCTTACAGCGCCTCCCACCTGCAGTGGGCATGCAGGAGGAGCAAGGGCAGGGGCGGGGCGGGGCGGAACAGGGCGGGGGCTTGAGGGAAGGGGTGGAGTGGGGATGGGGCCTGGGGCGGAGTGGGGGGGTCAAGCGTCCTTCGGGAAAGGACAAAGTATGTGCCTGTGACAGTTGGTGCAAGCCCCACTAGTGGGGAAGTGTTGGAGAGCCCCAGATTGCCCAGCCCTCACGCCCGGGTGTCTTCAGCACAACACGCTGTGTGGTGTGGCTGTCCCGCACCCCAGCCCTGCCTGAGCAGAGCGGTCAGCACTGTCCAGCCGGACCCTGCATCCTCCCTGTAACCATATGTGGCTTTTCACTCCAGCCAGGGTTGGTCCAAAAGGTGAAAAGGGGGTCCCAGGAGAGAAAGGTGAACGTGGCCCAAAAGGGGACTCTGGAACCGGCGTGGTTCTAGCAGGCGGCAGCACCAAAGGTGACAAGGTCAGTGGTGGTACCTAGTGCTTCTCTAGCAGCTTCATCCCCGGGCTCCGAAGCACATTACGAACCTCCCCATGCCACAGCTCCTGCCTGCAGAGACACCAGCGCACTCGCCCCTTCCTCCTGCCTCAGTGGGAGAGTCCCTGGAGCCCCTGGCCTGCCGACCACCCCTCGTGTGCAGTGCAGTGGTGGGGCTCAGCGGGGACAGCCTGGCTTTGATAAGGGGAACAGAGCAGAGAGCCGGTCATGAGTGTCCAGCATCTGGCTGTGCAGCAGATCCAGCAGACTGGGCACTGCTGGCGAGGATCTGGCAGTGAGGGAAAGGGGAGATGACATTAAGCCAGGCAGTAAGGAAGAGCCAACAAAGAAGAGGCCAAGGGCAGGGCTATGACCTGGGACAAAGGGCGAAGGTGCGTGGCGGGGCTTGTCAGGCACAGCTGAGCAGTTCCCCCTCCTGCAGCTGGTGATGGTGTGAGGCGCTTCTCACCATCTGCCTGTTCCAGGGCCTCAGTCTGTGCCAGAGCAGGCAGCGAGTCCCTCCCTGCTCCCGGGCTCTGACTGCGGGCCAGCCCCCCTCCCCTCCCAGCTCCCCGTGTCCTTCAGGCATAGCAGGGCGCCCAGCTGGTGGGAAGCAGCCACAGCATTGGCAGGGCTAGTAAGAGAGACTCTCTTCTCGAGCAAAGCAGCCCAGCCCTGCAAACGCTCACTCTGGGCAAATCCCAGCGGCTCCCGCGAACACATCCCCCGTGTTTAGGGGAGCAGTGTGTGTGCAGAGGCTGTTCCCATGCATTGTCAGATGAGCGTGATGGGGACAGCCCTGCCTGGTGCCAACAGCCTCCAGCACCCACTGATGTCAGCAGGGTGTCAGGAGCACCCTCCCCCACCCCTTCGGCTGGATCAAGCCCCTTCACAACAGCTGTGCGCATGGGGGCCAAGCTGACGTCCCTACCTCTCCTAGGGGTGGCAATGTCCAGGCTCCAGAGGACTGCATTGCACTGAACTCCCTTGTACAGTGCTGCTCCAGGAAGCGCCTGGCTCGGCTCTAGCTGCATGTGCGCTGAGAGTGATGTCAGGGGAGCGCGCACCATGACTTGCCGGGGTGCGGGTTAAGCAAGGACGCCTGTCGGTGCAATGATGCTTTGCTCTTTTATTCTGCAGGGAGATAAAGGAGACCTGGGTGTTAAGGTGAGCACGGTGACCACGGGGTGTTGTACAGAAGTGGGGTTACAGACAGGGGGCCCCTGCGCTGTACCGACAGGGGCATATACTCTTGCTGGCTGGCGTTCTTGCTGGGTGTCGGCCCAGGCCCGCGGCATGGCCTTGGGCTGTGCTGTCCATGCTGTTCCCTTGCTGTGGAGGCTGACTGACGAGTCATGTTCCATGCGGGGCCTGGGGGCGAGTGGTGCTGAGAGGCCAGAGCACCTGCTGGCTTCCCCGGCTCCGTGTGTCGGGAAGCCAGGCCCAGATTCGCACACGAATCCACTGGCCCTCGTTTGCTGAATCAGACCCTCGGAGGCAATCGCCCAGGACTAAATCCCAGGGGCCTTGCTCAGTTCTCACACATCCCTCACTGTCCTGGCTTGGCATCCTCGCCTCCCACAAACGTGCATGTTGAGCGAGTGCCTGTGAGACCGGCCGGCAGGCAGCCCGGGCGACAGCGGGGTGGGGGAGAGGGAGCACACACTAATGGCCGCTCGGGTGCGGCAGGCCCTGGGAGAAGAAAGCTGGGAGTGACGCCAGAGCTGGGCAGAGCGCCTGTCTTTCCTCAGCAGGTGCCTGGCATGCTGCTGTCTCACAACAGACATGCTGCCCAAGCTTGCAGCTCATAACCCTCCCCGGGCATTCAGGAGCAGACTGGGTCACAGGGCTCACTGTCTGCTGCACTGGAATGGCTGGCTTGGCGTGGCCTGTGGCAGTATCCGATACCATGGTGGTGGTGATTGGCATTGTCTCAGGAGCAGAGCCTGCTACGTACCAGGCCCCTTCCTGACGTGTCCTGCTCCAAGGAGCCCTCAGGCCAAGAACAGAGGCTGGGGCAGGGAAATCAGCCAGTTCAGCCTCTGGGGGGGCTGGGAGCACTGCATCCAGTGTGATCGGCTGCATGTCCCAGGCTGTGGGGCTGCCTGCGTCAGCTTGTGTGCGCAGACAGAGCCAAGCCAGAGAATCCCAGAGGTGACTCGTTCCTTCTCCATGTGGGACTGGCTGAGGGAACTAGGTGGGCATTTTGCATCACGCCTTGGGCCCACGCTGGGCCCAGCTCAGCGAGGCCAGAGCCTGGGCATTTCCAGGGCACAGCATCAGTGCAGAGTGAGGGAGCAGGGAACCCTGGGGATCCCGGCCACAGGCAGTGCCCAGGCCAGGCCGGGGAATGCAGCTCGTGGCTCATGGTTTCCCCTTTCATCCCCAGGGAAGTGCAGGATTTGGGTATCCCGGCTCAAAGGGCCAGAAAGGGGAGCCAGGTGCCCAGGGATCTCCTGGGCCCCCTGGCTCTACGGTGCAGCGTCTGGACGGCTCTGTGGTGGAGCAGGTCGCCGGGCCTCCAGGACCAACAGGGCCCCCAGGACTGCCCGGCAAAAACGGCCTCCCTGGCAAAGATGGAGAGCCTGTGAGTAAACTTCAACCCAACCAAGCTGGGGGCTGGGCCCTGGGGGCTGCTGGGCTCTCTCTGGGACGGGGGCCAGCAAATGCCTTCCTGTCCCAGGAGATGCCAGCGGAGTGCTATCTGTGGTGCTCGCTGCTGAGAGCTCCCTCTGTCCAGCTAGGGCCCTGTCACTCTCCTCCCCAGCCCTCCCCACGCACCCTGGCCCTTTGCGTCCCGGCTATGGGCTGGGTCCCGCTGCATTGCGTCTGTCCCCTGCTGCCCAGGACCCTGCCTTCCCCCCACCGCCACTTGCTCTGTTCGTCGCTCTGTCCCCATCTCCTCTCCCTCTCCACTGGTCCCACCTGAATGAGATTAGAAAGCTCCCCTTTCTCCTTACCGCTCCGTGCCCACAAGCTGGCCCCCCCGCCTCTGCCTATCTCCTTGCTTCCCTTTCTTGCCTCCTTCCCTGCTCCAGGCCTGCACTTCCCATCACCCCAGTTTCCTGTCGTGCCACCTGCCAGAGCTGCTGGGGCCAGCACAGACCCAGCCACCCTTGGCTGTTTGGTCCTGGAGCTGGGGGTGATCTCGGGGTGCTCATCCTCCCTTCCAGACATGCAGTGGAGAGAAGAGGGGCTTTGACATATTCTGAACCAGGCTGCGCGGGTGGGGCTTCTGAGCTGGGGCAAAGTGTGGCAGTAGCCCTGGCTGGTGCTGCTGAAACCCTACCAAAGCCCCCAGGGTGCTAGGTAAGAGAGGATGGGGAGTACTCTGAGGAGCCGGGGGCAGGGCAGGGCAGCACAGCGCATCCCCCAGGGCGTGGCTGGGTGGTGAATATCTACCTGTCTCGTTAACACCTCTCCATCTCTGACTCTAGGGTGATCCTGGTGAAGACGGGAAACCTGTAAGTGTCACCGTTTGCTTCCCCCTCGCACTGCCAGTGTGCTGGTGTACGCGTGTGCCACCTGCAGACACTCATGGGACTGGCCACAAGTACTCCTGTTCTCTTAACATGGGATGGGCTGAGTCATTGTTGTGTAGTGCATGCTTCCTAGTGCTCCATGCATGCTTCTCTACAGGCCTAGCAGGGGGTTACAGGAACACTGCTTAGAATGCACCTGTGAAAAGGGCCAGTGCTCTGGGGCATATTCACAGGGGTGGCATGTGTAACATGGGGGATCACTGTCCCGGTCTGCTCGGCACTGGCAAGGCCTCAGCTGGAGTCCTGGGTCCAGGTCTGGGTGCCACGCGTCAGGAAAGCTGTGGGCAGGTTGGAGAGAGTCCGGAGCACTGCAACAAAAATGAGAAAAGGGTTGGAAACCCTGACCTGTGAGAAAAGCTTAAAGAACTGGGCATGTTCCGTCTTGAGAGGAGAAGATGGAGGGGGGGACCTGAGAACAGACTTCAAATACATTAAGGGCTGTTACAAAAAGGATGGTGGTCAGTGTACCTTCTGGGATGCAGTAGGCCCTTGGCTCTCGCTCCCCATCAGTCTCTTTATTTCCCTTTGCAGGGTGATGTTGGGCCCCAGGGATTCCCTGGAACTCCTGGGGAGCCTGGCCTCAAGGGGCAGAAGGTGAGTTCCTGGCCCACGGGCTGAGTGGTGGCATGAAGGGAGGGTCTAACTGGCTCTCTCTGGCCCCAGGTGTGACCTCTTTGGAACCACCCTGTTTTGTGTGCTTAATGTGCAGTGGAGTAACAGAGAGCCAGTGTTACAAGCTCTGTTGTCTCTTCTGTGTGCTTAGGGTGAGCCTGGAGTCGGCGCAAGAGGCCCCCCTGGACTGCCCGGACCGCCCGGGACACCGGGCCTCTCTTCCAAACAGGACAAGCTGGTACGTTCCTGGGGGCCCTTTGGCATTGGGTCCGAGGACCTGGCGCTGACCGTCCTGCTGAGGGGCACAGATCCTGGCTCCTGCCATGGAACTGAGCGGCTGGCAGAGCTGGCACTTGCTGTGATGTTAGTACAGCAGTAAAATGGAGCAGCTCCACTCTGCAGTGTGAAGGGTGCTCACAGTTATCCCTACGCAACGCTTCCTTGTTGGGAAATGCCGATCCCATGAAATCAATCCTTCCACCAGAACTTACCAGTTTTATCAATTTTCAGTGAAAAGTTATGAGTTTATTCCTTTCAGTGAGGTCACAATCTTTTGTTTCAGAGTAGCAGCCGTGTTAGTCTGTATTCGCAAAAAGAAAAGGATCCGATGAAAAAGTAATGCATCCGATGAAGTGAGCTGTAGCTCACGAAAGCTTATGCTCAAATAAATTTGTTAGTCTCTAAGGTGCCACAAGTACTCCTTTTCTTTTTGCGAATCTTTTGTTTCAATCTTAGATAATAGAGACATTTTGCCTATTCTGTCATGTCATTGTCTAATATGTCCTGTCATTTATTTTATTTTTAATTTTATTTTTATACTATTTTGTTGCACTAATTGCAATAGGAAATTACCAGTTACAATAAGAGTGGAGTAAACAAAGGATCATTTACCAAACCAATTATTACCAATACCCATTCCAAAACCAATCACCAATTTATAAAATAAGTCTATTATATTGTCATTTATAATATTATATAAAAGTCAATGTTTTGACTATTGTTGTCATGTCACATCATATTATATCATATCATTATATAACAGTCAAAATGTTTCACTTTTATAATATGTTACAAATCATTCTATACTCTAGCAGAAAAGTTGAATCAATAAAGTTGAAATGAAACGTTTTGATTAAATGGCATTTCAGTTTTTCCTAAATGAAATTTTTGAATTGTGTTCCATGAGAGATTTTGAAATGTCAGTTCTTCACTCGGATTTGGAACCAACAGAAAACTGGAATTTTGGAATCGGAATCTTGGATTCTGCTACGTGCTCGGAACTGCCGGAGGAAGCAGGCTGGGCCCCGTAGACAGAGTCTATGCAGACAGGCCCCGTAGACAGAGGCTGTGCTCGGCGCTGCCGGAGGAAGCCGGCTGGGCCCCGTAGACAGAGGCTGTGCTCGGCGCTGCCGGAGGAAGCCGGCTGGGCCCCGTAGACAGAGGCTGTGCTCGGCGCTGCCGGAGGAAGCCGACTGGGCCCCGTAGACAGAGGCTGCAGCAGGGCTCAGGGCTCAACACCTTTTCCATGGGAGATATGGCCCTTACACAGAGGCCAGCCCAAGGTCTGGGCACCTCCTCAGCCCCACTCAGGCCTTGCTGTGAGTGGGTTCATGCAGCACCTGAGCCTCGTGCTGGGCGTTTGCCTGTGGGGAGTATCTGCCCTCTGTAGTTGGACTGTCCTGCTTTCTGTGCTGGTGTGGATAAGAAACTGCTCCCCCCCATGTCCAGTCTGACTCCCTCAGCCTCTCCGGAGGTGCTTTCTGCTAGTTCAGGAGCAGGGGCCGAGGTCTGGGCAACTGAACCTTTCACTCCCCAGCACCACAGAAGCGGGCTGAGTCCCTGCTGGCAACGTGTGCCAGTTCCCCTGTGCCATGGGAGTCACGTCTGTGTGCTTCTCTTCCAGACGTTCATCGACATGGAAGGCTCTGGGTTTGGAGGCGATCTGGAAAGCTTCCGGGTGAGTGGTGAAGCGCAGGGAAGGGGGCTGCTCCAGCTGCCTCTTGAGGGCTTCATTTGCCCTGGTGTTGGGCGGTATTCTACAGGCTGCCATGGTGAGTGGCACCAGACATGGCATGCCAAGGGACACCAGTTGGCGTCTGGAGATGGTGCCGCAGGCGCAGGAGAACATGTGTCCATGTGCAGCCAAACATCCTTTACTCTTTTTCAGGGCCCCCGAGGCCCACCAGGGCCCCCCGGACCTCCTGGGGTGCCTGGCCTGCCAGGAGAGCCAGGAAGATTTGGGATGAACAGCACTGAGCTGCCAGGACCCCCCGGCCTGCCAGGCAGAGCTGGCATCCCCGGAGCCAAAGGCCTACCAGTAAGCGTGGAGGGGAGCATGTGGTGGGAATGGCGATGTGTTCCAGGGCTGTTCCTGGTGCTTGCCGGCATTAAGGGAAGTGCCCCAGCATTTCCCATGGCAGGGCCAGTGCCAGGGCCTTTGGGTCTTGCTCTGGCTGGAGGTGCTGGAGCATGGGGGGGCATGGGGCACTGATTCTCATTGGAATTCGGGGTGGATGGACACCTGGTACACACGAACAGCAGCCATACCCAGGTGCTGCCTTTAGCTTGGGTGGTCAGAGGATGGGAGGTGCGGGGCAATAGAGTGGATGGAGACACCTGAGGAAACGTGTCAGCTCTAGGAGTGGGTGATGGCCTGGGCTGGTGGCTGGCGGCCCGTCCCCGGGCTGAGGCGTGGCTGGAGAGGAGCCTGGCAGGGATGACGGCCTGGGCTGGGGCATGGCTGGAGAGGAGCCCAGCAGGGGGCATGGCTAACGAGGAGCCCGGTGTGCAGTGACTCTCATCGAAAGCTAAAGCAACTCCCGGGCGTGACTGTCAGTGCGCAGCATGGTGGCCATGTACCGCTGAGGGCAGCTGGACCTTTTCCTCTGACATGTAAAGAGTTAATGCAATAAACCAGCATGAAAATGGCAGGTCTGAAATGTTTCCTCCAACTGACATTACCTCTCTCTAACTTTGCAGGGTCCTGCGGGTCCTCCAGGAGAAAATGGATCTGCTGGCCAGCCTGGGCTTCGAGGAGAACGGGTACGTGTCCCCTCTTAATGGGTCCTGGGCTAGAACCACAGACTCTTTGCAGTAACTCGCTGGCTAGAGGCTGGCAAGAGCCTGGGGGTAGCTCTGTCCTGCCCCAAGCCCTGCCTGGAGTCAGAACAAGTATCCTTTGCCTTGGGTAGTGAAAAGTATGGGATATATCACAACGGTGGCTGGGGGCAGGTCAGGGCATGCAGTCTGTGAGCCGACCGCAGCTGTGTGGTCTTGCTCTGCGTTTGTGCAGCGCCTAACACGAAGGGATCCAGGGCCATCCCTGGCCTTCTAGGTGCTCAAATAGTACACATCATAGAGCGTCATAAGAAATCCCATCTCAGGAGCAAGCCTGGCCCACGGCAGGGGTCGGTGGCAAAGGGCTGGAGGGAACTTGCGTGCCCCTGGTGTGCTGAGCGAATGTGACGGACAGACGGAGAGGGCTGGACAGGAGGCATAGCAGGAAATGCAGCTATCAGGGAGTGGAAAATAAAGCAGCCCACACCCCACTCATATGCCCCCACTTCAGCTGGCATCTGCCCAGCACGCCCACTGCGGATGGCAGCCTGGTGGTTGCCACTGACTCGGGCTGACATTGGTCCCCGCAGGCTGCCTTGTCCCTGCCCACAGAGTGCAAACCTGCAGCAGGGTCCCCAATGATCACGGCTGACTGGGGACTATGGACGGGGCCTCTGCTCCCAGCGTCCCCTCGTGGACAGAGTGTGGGATGTGCGGCCGCTGTGTGGAGCCGGTGTGAGGCTGCTGTGCAAGCCTGCTGCAGTCCTTCACGGCGTGCCACACCTTCAGTGTCCTGGCTGGAGTCTGTGCACTGCCACACACCTGGCAGGATCCTTTGTGCTCCACGCATGCTGTGCACCAGGGAGCGAGCGCCCCCAGAAATCGGGGATCAGACCTGTGTTAACTGTGGTAGCTTTCTTGGTGGCGGGAAGCTGTTCTGGTCACTATTGCGACTGTCCTGGGTGCCCAGGATCGGATCTTGAGCAGGGCTGTGGTAGCTCTGCTGGTGGAAGTGTACCCAGACTTGTAGCTAAGGGCGTGTGAGGTAATAATGTATCCCCAGCTCTGTGTCAAAAAAGACTCCAAAGAAGTGTGTGAACAGGTAACCCACCATGACTTCCAGGTTACACAGTCCCCCCAGCTGTCCTAGTGTGCCACTGGACCGGACAGCTCTCCCCTCTGCCCTGGCCTGCAGCACTCTGTCTGACGATTCACTCTTCCTTCCCTTCTTGTTCCCAGGGGGACCCAGGCGAGCTTGGCCTCCCCGGAGCTCCTGGACCCAAGGTACAGTAACCTCCCCTCCCCCAGAACTGTTGTCTTGCTCTGAGATAACTCTGCCCCTTGTAGTGCAGGTGACTTGGAAACCAGCACCCAGATTCCATTGGGGATCTATCTGCTCTCGTTCAATTGCAGGCTGTACCCAGCCAGGGTGGGTGGAAGGGAGAGCTCATGGCAGGTGTCACAGGCAGGCCTGTGATGTGTGGCTAAGTTCAGGAAGAGACGGGAAACGTGACACGTGATGTGCCGCTCGCACATCTCCTGAGTGGTGGCCGGCAGTGTGGTGCCAGGGCACTGCCATCTTGTTGCCAGCTCAGTCACTGAATCGGGTTGTGATGCTGACCAGGAAACACTCTGTGCTTCACCTTTCCCACCTGTGAAATGGGGACTCTGCACCTTTACGGTAAAGAGCTTTCCCATCAATGGCTGCACAGCTTCCAGCATAGCAGCAGGTGTTACATGCTGGCCAGGAGGATACAAGGATACCTCAGACCTCAGCACGATTGTCGGAGAGCAACTCTCTTTCCCAGCCACGGATCAGCATGGGGGAGGTCTTGGTGCAGGACACTGTCCCATGTATATCTGCAGTTTGGCTCAGGGCTCGTCACAATCCTGGCTGAGCTTACAACGTGACTAGTGGAAATACTTTTTAACTCGTATGCTCAGCACATTCAATGCAGTCACTGATGTGGGATAAGGCCCCAATCCTGCAAACACTCGCTTGTGTAACTTTACTCTCCTCTTGTGAGCAGAATTCCATGCCGCCCTGAGGCTTCGCACGGTCAGGCCTTCCCCATACCCACAAGGCGTCCATCTGACAGTCACTATTCGGACGTCTGTGCTTTAAACTGAAACGGGACCTTAACATTATCTAAACTTTAACAAAATTCCATATGGCAAAAGCCATTTGCTTTATGGCTTCTCTTTCAAGCTCTTGGGTCTCTAATTTCTTCTTCTTGATTTTTATTTTCTTCCGAGAACTGCCACAGCCTAGATCCACCAAGAAAGCCAAAGTGTAGTTTTCCTAATTGGGAAAGGCTATTTCTGCTGGTTTTTTGATGGATGTCCCACGCAGAAGGAACTCAATGTAATTTTAAAATATTGGGAATTTTCAGTGCTGCAAAACTGGCTCTGGCGCTCAAGCGCGTGGAGTTTTAATAGTAGATAGAGCGCCCCGTTAGAAATAGAAATCCAGAATCAAATCCAGGGGATGATCCACATAAGAGGAGGAGTGCTGGCCAACTAGCTTACAGCAATTGCCATTCCTGAGACAACCATTCCCATGTCGACGAGCGGTGCACAGAGATACTTGAATTGGGAATGAATACAGTGGATCAGTACCTGCATTTAGGCCATTTACCCTTGGCCAATTCAGTGGCTCCTTCAGTCTCCTGATTACCCACTGTGGGTCCCGTTCCCTGCATGTTCCCCTCTGCCTGCCACTGGTGTTTTGTTCTGTCCTGCCTCTTTCCTCTGTCTCGCTCTCCAGAGCACACGTATAACTGATGTCATGTCTGGGCTGGGTGAGGGCAGCATGTGCTTGGAAGCACACATGCTCTTCCTGAGGGTCTGTGGGCACAAAACAACTCAAGCCCTTCTGGCTGAGCACCAGGGTGCGGAAGCTCTGGGCCGAGGCTGCAATTCCCCAGTGCCCTGGAGCGTGCGCTGTGTCCGTTGTGACTCAGTCACAGCAGCGAGACACGGAGGCTTCCCGTTAAATCTGGGCCTGAGTGCTAGAAAGAATTGGGGCCTAGATCTGCAGTTCTCCAGGCCATGTCCCCAGCTGTTGGGAGCGGGTGAGATGCATCGCTCTGCACAGGGTGGGTATAAGGCCTGGGCTCCACTCACATGGATGCTACTCTGGAGGGGTAGTCGGAGGGCCCAGGGTGAGCACGTGGATCCATTGTGCTAAACCGAAGCCGCTGGGGCCAGCGCCCAGCTGGTGCACGTTGGCATCAAGACGTGAAGTTGACAGAGCTCCATTGATTTACACCAGCCAGGGCAGGAGCTGGCTTCTGGGTTTGAGCTCATTGCTAGGTCCCGTGTGGAATCTGGGACTGATCTAACAGAAGATAGGAATACGAACTCCTGAGCCTGTTTCCCAGCAAAGGGTTGTTTTGGAAGGCCATGGGGCTGTAACGTCTGCTCTGCCACCAGTGCTCATAGGAAATGATTTCTTTTCTCTTGTCACTCTTCTCTCCGTCTCCACTCACTCTTTTCCCATCTAATCAGAGCAACCTGCCTCCTATCCCTTCCTACCTGCTAGAGCTGCTTTCTTACTACTCTACATCCCCACCTGTGGGAGAGACCAGGTTCGAGGTAAAGGTTCCGTGCATGCGTGCCGACGGTATGGCTTAGACAGGCGCATGTGTCTCAGAGCTCTCGCTGTCAAAAATAAGAGAATCCTATGGAGGAAAGTCACTTAAATCCAGTTGCTCTGTGTGGTTCTGCATGTCAGGTTATCAATGGCAAATCTGTGCTCTTTGAGCTTGTTTGTAGGTTGAGTCCAGTGCATCCAAACTCTGCCCAGCCATGTGGGGGGTGGTTGCCTCTCTTACACCGGAGGCGAGTGATCACATGTCATCAGTTATGGAATTACACTTTTTATGCTACAAAATTGGTTGGAATTTTTTCCATGAGATCAGTGGAAGTGTTGTGTTACTGAATATAAAGAGCTACTAGATTTAAAAGTCTGGTGGCAGCGTAGAAACACAAAGCAGTGACAGACTGAGGCAAAGCAAGCCTGAGAAGCATCCGTCTCCTGGGTTAATTGCATGTCTGGGTTAATTGCAGGTCTCTTTTGTGTATGGTTTATAGGTACTTGTAAAAGCATTTATTCAGTGCAAGCAGGAAAGCATTTGAAATGCTGACCTTTTCTTTATTACTGTCTGAGGAGTTAATAACGTGGATAACGTAGTTCACAATTTCTGTTGAATATTGCTCCTTCCATACGGTATTTTCATTCTGTATTGCCCACCGTCTGCACAACCCTTAATGCTCTGATAGTGAGAGGGAAATGTCATGCAAAGTCAAACTTCCGAGTGCAGCGAATGGCTCTGTCTGACCAATGAGGAAAACATGAAGTGGGCTGGGCTAAGCCAGGGGCATGCCTCTGAGCTCCCAGGACGTACAGAATTGTACTAGGAGACACAGTGCAGGGTCTCTGCACATGTAACTTGCAGAGGGATGCTAGCCGTTCCCTTGCTTCCTTGTACGTGTGTGGAGAGGTACTTTGACTCAGTTCATTGGCTTTCCAGCTGGCAGGCTTTTGAGCAGCATTTCCTTAGAAAGAATTAGGTTGGTAGTTTCATGCACATACCCTGGGGGACGTTTTCCACTCTGCAGAGAGCACTGATCTTGCGATACAGGGGTGGGACTGGCAGTCTCCGCTCAGGAGCGGAATGGGTGCTGCAGGGCAGAGGAAGGGTGCCCCAGCAGAGCAGTGAGGACGCAGAACCTGCCCTCACCGTACCTGGCACTAACTGTGGGGGTGAGTTTCTCACCTTCCTGAAAGGTGCGTTCACCCAGAATGTGCCTGTGTCTCTCATCAAATCTGCCAGCGCAAGCGGTTCTGGGACTGGCTGGGAAGTGCTGGCAACTGACATGGGTCTCGGGTCGCTTGTTTTGTTTGTCTGATTTGCTGCTCAGTCTTGGCTTGTGCTGTCCTTCCGGCTGCGGGGCAGTGGGGGAGGGAACGCTCCCCTCCGCTCTGGGCTGTTCGATCCCATTGCTCTGGCGAGACAGGGCCATGTGTGCCTGGGAGCTACCCTCCCCCGCAGGCTCTGCGGCCTCAGAGCTCGGGCCATAGCATGGCTGCGTGACAGGGTTCCTTTTGTTCCTACTTGCAGGGCGGTAAGGGCGAGATGGGGCTGGCCGGAGCCCCAGGGGAAACCGGGCTGGCAGGCCTTCCTGGACCTATGGGACCACGAGGACCACCAGGTCCCCCAGGCCCTGCTGGACCTCCTGGGCCAGGCTACGAGGTTGGATTTGTAAGTACCAGCTGTGGCTGCTAAGCAGATTGAAATCCTAACACTCCATTCCTGCCATGAGTTAGTGGGCATCCTGCAGGGGGAGCATGTTGCCTCTGTGCTCTGGGGGCCCTGCTCGAGGCGTCCTGCAGGGAGTACGTTGCCCATGTGCTCTGGGGGGGCCCACTTGAGGGGGTCCCGTGGGAAGCGCATTGCCCGTGTGCTCTGGGGGCCCCACCCGGGCATCCCATGAGGAGCACGTTGCCCGTGTGCTCTGTGCGGGCCCCACTTGGCAGATCCTGCAAAGGGCACATTGTTTGTGTGCTCTGCGGGGCTGGACTCGGGGTCCCGTAGGGAGCGTGTTGTCTGCCCGCTCTGGTGCCTGCATTGGACCCTCCATTGGGACCCTAATGGGATCCCAGTTCTTGCTTGTAGGACCCCCTTTCTGGGCTGATGTGTGTGCCCAGCCCCCTCACTCTGACCTGCAACCCGCTAGTCAAGTGGCTTTGAGCTGGCAGGCCCTGCAGCAGTGTGGTGGGGCAGAACTCCAGTGTCCCTCCCAGTGTGTGGGGAACCTTTCCCTTCCCACTGCTCCGGCGGGATACGGGGAGGGGAAGGGCCTGCCCCTGGGAGTTCTGGCTGTGCACAGTAACGGTGCCTCTCAGGCGGCTGCTGTTCTGCTGTCCGAGCACAGAGGCCTGCATGCTGTGCCCCGGGTACCACATGCCACCACTGCTTCGCTATGTGAAGAAAAGGCCAAGCTGACGGCTAGGCCCTGGGCTCCCGGCTGACACGGCTCCCATTTGCTGTTTGCTTGTTGTGATTCTGCCTTACAAAACAGCCTAGCTTCCATGCCTCTGCCCTCACTTTGGCCTGGGTGGCGGAGTGAGCCGTGTTTGCATCTCACCGGGTGTTTGTTACCCTAGGGCGACATGGAAGGCTCGGGGATGCCTTTCCTTTCTACCTTACCTGGAGAACGCGGACCCGAAGGGCTGCAGGTAAGTCCCCCTGGCCGTCAGTTAACCCTGGCTCTCCCTTCCTGAGGATTCTTCCACCCTGCCCAGGAAACCGGGCATTGCACAGGGTGCTAAGCAAGGAAATGACCCCCCAAGTCCATGGACTTCATGTCTGCAGCTCGAGCCTGTAGCTGCCAACTCCCTCCCAGACCCCCAACAGGCCAGCTTGCCAGGCAGCGCCTGCCCCGACCCCCGGCAGGCCACCCGCCCGGACCCCCGGCAGGCCCGCTGGCCGGGCAGCACCCTCCCGGACCCATGGCAGGCCAGCTTGTGAGGCAGGGAGTGTGAAGCCAGCAGGGGCAGGTGTTTGCAGAGCGCGGGGGGGGGGAGGGATGCTGGGAAAAGCCTTCTCCTGCTGGTGCTGGCTGGGAGTGAGCGACAGCGCCCCCAGGGGCAGCGTGTGATCCTGGGGGCTCCGCTGGTGTCATTCTGTAGTGAAATTATTAACAAACACCAAAGTACCCAGCGGTTCAGGGGCTTCTGAGGGGACACACGCTCATTCGCCTGATACCGTGTTGTATTTATTCACTGTTCATACAGGGGCCACCGGGACTCCCCGGACTCAAGGTCAGGAGCCATTGGGAATCTATTTGTACCCGTCTGCCCTAGCAGGACTTGGACTGTTCAGCCCCAGCCAAGAGTACAGTGACACGTGTCCTCTGATGAAAGGGCCAATCCCTGGGGCTGGTCCAGCTCCTGTCCCTGGGGAGCGCTGTTCTCGGGGGAGTCCCCCTCTCGAGCAGAGTGGGGAACTTTCCCCCGCCCTCCTATGTTCTCCACTCTGGCATGTGTTACAGACGATCCTGCCCCCTTCTCTAATAGGCATTGACCAGATCACGTGGGAACACGGAAGTCAGCAGAGAGCACAGCAGGAGTTAGGATATTTTGCCGTTGTCTCAAAAAATCTGAGCAGTAGCCTTTCGGCGTGGTCGATCTGACCAGCGCATGTCTGGTCCGTTCTGAGCGCTGGTCAGATCGACCACGCCGAAAGGCTACTGCTCAGATTTTTTGAGACAACGGCAAAATATCCTAACTCCTGCTGTGCTCTCCGCTGACTTCCGCGTTCCCACATGATCTGGTCAATGCGGTACACATTACACAGAGTGTCGCTGTGCTGTTATCCAGCCGAGTGCTGCCCCACTACCAGTCTGCAAGGGAGGAATCCTGGCCCTGCTGAATCGAAGGGAGTTTTGCCATTGAATTCCCTGGAGCCAGGATGTCCCCCCAGGACTTTTCCGTGATATTTGTTATTCCTTTGCCTCCCAGCAGAGTTGTTTATGCTGAGACATGCCTCTCCCAGCAAGGAGCTGTTTTTGTGCGGGGACAAACCCCACCCCATCCCCAGGAGTGCTCTGAAAGCCTGGGCGGAGGTTTCCAGAGGCACAAAGGGCAGGTAGGGGCCTGGCTGCTGCTGAGTCATTGGAAATTAGCCATCTGACTGCCCTTTGTGCCTTGAGAAATCATTGCCTTGGAAGGAAGGACGGTGTTGGTGAGCCATAGCATGGGTACAGGGAGCTTGGCTGTCAGCCCCTTGGCCCCTTCACATGCCTGATCCATGGGGTGGTCTGTGCAACCTCTGAAATGTGCATTTCCAGCACCCATTTCCCATGCTACACGCAGGAGAGCTCCTCCTCCTTACTGATTTACTGTTCTTTACCTTCCAGGGGGACACTGGCAGCCCTGGGCTGCCTGGCTTGCCAGGACAAAAGGTAGGATCACTTCATAGAGCTGCAGAAAATCTTCCACCCCGTCTTATGAGTTCTAGCCGGAGGGATGATGGCTCCACTCCTGCCCCGCCCAGTACATTAGAAGACCGGGAGCCAATTCAAGCCAAAAAAGCGTGTTTTAGTGTCTAGACTGTAGGGGTGGGGGTGTTTTTTTTTTTTTTTTGTGGATTCTGAATGTCAAGACCCTGAATTCAGAGAGCCTCCCTGCTGACACCTTGTCACTGTTGAGCATTTTGAAATGTGAGCCCTTGATACCATCCTCCAGCCCCTCCTGACTGACAAGCCAGCTGACGCATGAAACCACTTTGTTTGGATTTCAGTTATTTGTAACGAACACTTCAGAGTAATACCTTGTTATGCAGCAGGGTTAGCTCCCAGGTACATATGTGATGTCTGCATTAGCAGTATACCTTGCTGGTACGTCCCTCCCCTGCCCCGAACTGAGACGTGATGGTGTACGTACATGTAGAGAGAGGAGACAGGCCGCTGCATCTAGAAACAGTGACGCTGATGCTGCCTTACTTCCTGGCGGCTGGGCGAGCCCGCTCTGCCTGGCGGCGGTCGAGCTGCAGAATGCTGCTGTTCTGATGCTGCTGGTTCTGCTGTTCAGGAGCACCAGCGTTAGCGGCACTCAGCAACCTGCTGATCCATAGATCTCAACGTTACTTGAGGCCACAGGCTCAGTTTGGTGGCGAAGGTGCTCGGCCAGGTTTATTGTTAGCAAAGCACGGTCCTAGCGCCCTGTCCAATGGGTCACAGGGACACTAACACATGGCTGCCCGAGACTCTCTTGAGAATGCAGGATGTTCTTGTACCATGCTCTCTGGTCAGGAAGGTGCGTGCTTGGCGAGCTAATATTTGGTGTGTTACTGTTCTGCTAAGACCAGGCCTACTTTGGTTCATACTGTTATCCATGCCTAGGGCTTCAGCAAGGCCTAACATGGAAAGGGTTATAGGACCTGTGACCCACGGAATCCGCGCCAGATAGCGTCTTAGAGCGGTTCACAAAGGATGAGGATGTCTTGCACCATGTTCCAGAAATAGGATACGTACATTGAAACCACCTTCACAAGGTATAGCTGCAGCCATGGTGACACAGAATCACTGGACGGGAAGGGCCCTCGAGAGGTCGTCTAGTCCAGTCCCCTGGACTCGTGGCAGGACTAAGTATTATCTAGACCATCCCTGACACATGTTTGTCTAACCTGCTCTTATCAGTCTCCAATGATGGAGATTCCACAACCTCCTTAGGTAATTTATTCCAGTGTTTAACCACCCTGACAATTAGGAAATTGTCCTAATGGCCAATCTAAACCGCCCTTGCTGCAATTTAAGGCCATTGCTTCTTGTCCTATCCTCAGAGGTTAAGAAGAACAATTCTTCTCCCTCCTCCTTGTATCAACCTTGTATGTACTTGAAAATGTTATCATGTCGCCACTCAGTCTTCTCTTTTCCAGACTAAACAAACCCAAATTTTTCAATCTTCCCTCATGGGTCATGTTTTCTAAACCTTTAATCATTATTGTTGCTCTTCTCTGGACTTTCTCCAATTTGTCCACATCTTTCCTGAAATGTGGCACCCAGAACTGGACACTCCAGTCCAATACTCCAGTTGAAGCCTAATTAGCACAAAGTAGAGTGGAAGAATTTCTTCTCATGTCTTGCTTACAACAATCCTGCTAATACATCCTAGAATGATGTTCACTTTTTTTGCAACAGTTGTTACACTGTTAACTCATATTTAGGTTGTGGTCCACTGTCACCCCCAGATCCCTTTCCGCGGGTACTCCTTCCTAGACATTCATTTCCCTTTTTGTATGTGTGCAACTGATTGTTCCTTCTTAAGTGGAGTACTTTGCATTTGTCTTTACTAAATTTCATTCTATTTACTTCCGACCATTTCTCCAGTTTGTCCAGATCATTTTGAATTGTAATCCTATCCTGCAACCCCTCCCAGCTTGGTATCATCCGCAAACTTTATACGTGTACTCTCTATGCCATTATCTAAATCATTGATGAAGATATTAAACAGATCCGTGGGGGACCCCACTCGTTATGCCCTTCCAGGATGACTGTGACCCACTAATAACTACTCTCTGGGAACGGTTTTCCAGCCAGTTATGCACCCACCTTATAGTAGCTCCATCCAGGTTGCATTTCCCTAGTTTGTTTATGAGAAAGTCATGTGAGACAGTATCAAAAGCTTTACTAAAGTCAAGATATGCCACGTCTACCGCTTCCTCCCCCAATCACAAGGCTTGTTACCCTGTCAAAGAAAGCTATCAAGTTAGTTTGACACAATTTGTTCTTGACAAATTCATGCTGACTGTTACTTATCACCTTATTATCTTCTAGATGTTTGCAAATTGATTGAATAATTATTTGTTCCATTATCTTTCTGGATACAGAAGTTAAGCTGACTGGTCTGTAATTCCCCAAGTTGTCCTTATTTCCATTTTTATAGATGGGCACTAGATTTGCGCTTTTCCACTCTTCTGGAATCTCTCCCATCTTCCATGACTTTTCAAAGATAATCGCTAATGGCTCCAATATCTCCTCAGTCAGCTCCTTGAGTATTCTAGGATGCATTTCATCAGGCACTGGTGTCTTGAAGACAACTAATTTATCTAAGTAATTTTTAACTTGTTCTTTTCCTATTTTAGCCTCTAGCCTACCTCATTTTCACTAGTTAGATGTCCAGTCACCACCAACCTTCTTGGTGAAAACCGAAACAAAGAAGTCATTAAGCACCTCTGCCATTTCCACATTTTCTGTTCTTATTTCCCCTGCGTGCGCACGCCCTCCCCCCCCCCAATTGAGTAACGGGCCTACCCTGTCCTTAGTCTTCCTCTTGCTTCTAATGTATTTGTAGAATGTTTTCTTGTTACCCTTTATATCTCTAGCTAGTTTGATCTTGTTTTGTGCCTGGCCTTTCTAATTTTGTTCCTACATTCTTGTGGTGTTTGTTTATATTCATCCTTTGTAATTTGACCTAATTTCCACTTTGTGTAGGATTCTTTTTTGATTCTTAGATCATTAAAGATCTCCTGGTAAAGCCAGGGTGGTCTCTTGCCATACTTCTTGTCTTTCCTATGCAGTGGGCAAGTTTGCTCTTGTTCCTAATAAAGTCTCTTTGAGAAACTGCCAACTGTCTTCAATTGTTTTTCCCCTTAGACTTACTTCCCATGGGATCTTACCTACCAATTCCCTGAGTTTGCTAAAGTCTACCTTCTTGAAGTCCACTGTCTTTATTTTGCTGTTCTCCCTCCTACCGTTCCTTAGAATCATGAATTCTATCATTTCACCCAAGCTGCCTTCCACTTTCAAATTCTCAACCAGTTCCTCCCTATTTGTCAAAATCAAATCTAGAACAGCCTCTCCCCTCATAGCTTTCTACACCTTCTGAAATAAAAAATGGTCTCCAATACATTCCAAGAACTTGTTGGATAATCTGTGCCTTGCTGGGTTGTTTTCCCAACAGATGGCTGGGTGGCTGAAGTCCCTCATCACCACCAAGTCCTGGGCTTTGGCTGATTTTGTTAGTTGTTTAAAAAAACCCTCATCTATCTCTTCTTCCTGGTTAGGTGGTCTGTAGTAGACCGGGCCATGACATCACCCTTGGTTTTTACCCCTTATATCCTTACCCAGAGACTTTCAATAAGTCTGTCTCCTATTTCCATCTCAACCTCAGTTCAAGTGTATATGTTTTTAATGTATAAGGCAACACCTCCATGCTCTTTTCCCTGCTAGTCCTTTCTGATCAAGCTGTACCCTTCTATACCAATATTCCAGTCATGTGTATTATCCCACCAGGTCTCTGTGATGCCAACTATGTCATAGTTGTGTTTATTTACTAGCTTTTCGAGTTCTTCCTGCTTATTCCCCATACTTCTCGCATTAGTACACAGACATCTAAGATACTGATTTGATTCCTCTCGCCCCCAGTTCTCTTTTGTCTCTCCTTTATCCCTGATGTAACAGCCTATGCTCCCCCCCAGATTCCGACCCTTCTCCCAGGTCTTCATGTATTTAACTTACATGTGGGCTTTGATCACATGCCCCCTTCCAAGCTAGGGTAAAGCCCTCCTCACTAGGTTAGCCAGTCTGTATACAAATATGCTCTTCCTCTTCCTCAGTAGGTGGACCCCATCTGTGCTTAGCAGTCCTTCTTCCTGGAACAGCATCCCGTGGTCAAGGAAGCCGAAGCCCTCCTGGTGACACATCCTTGCAGCCAGGCATTCACCTCCAGGATGCATCTGTCTCTGCCTGGGCCCCTACCCTTGACCAGAAGGATCGAAGAGAACACCACCTGTGCTCCGAATTCCTTCACCCTTACTCTGAGTCTTGTAGTCACTTCTGATCTGCTGAGGGTCATACCTCGCAGTATCATTAGTGCCCACATGGATGAGCAGCATGGGGTAATAGAGGACCAGATGATCCTCCACAATCCTTCTGTAGCGGCTCGGATACGGACCCCTGGCAGGCAGCATACCTCCCGGGATGCCATGTCAGGCGACGGATGGGTGCCTCATTGGGATCAGCCTGAAGCTAGAGACGCTCAAGATTTGGGCTCTTAGCCTTGACCAGTGCAGCTGGCTGGTGGAAGACATTGCAAACATGAAAGACCCCAATGAGGCACAAATACGAGTGCTCCCCAAAGAAGTAATGAAATTCAGCATTGGTGCAGATGCACTGGATAGAGAAGCCATTGAAGAAGCTAGCGCTTTGCATCAATCCCTTACACCCCAGGAAGCACCAGAGGGCAATAACAGACGGTGGTGGTAGTGGCACCACCATTGGTCAGTGTAGATGACGCACTGTAATGGCATGTGCTTCTCTCACTAGTCAGGAGGGCCCAGTCAGCTACTGAGGCCGCAAATAGGGACACTTTAGGCAGGATTAGGAACAGTCTCACCTATGCAGGAACAGGCAGTGTCTGTATAAAGCCAGGTAACTGACTGCAGATGGGATCTGGTGCTGGGGTAGGCTGCAGTCACTCTGTGGGGAGGGAGTTGGAGGCTGGCAAACCCAGAGAGTGGGGAAGTCAGACAGGTAGGAAGAAGCCCAGAGAAACAGCAGCAAGGCATAGGACTGTACCTGGACCATGGCTGCTTGTTACAGGGTTCCTGGACTAAAACCCAGTATAGAGGGTGGGCCTGGGTTCCCCAACCCGTCACCGGGGAGTGGCCAGGTTATGGGAGGCACCAGCTGAACAGTGAGTCTGAAAAGACTTTGAATGCCCCAGAAGGGGAGGACCTTATTGACTTGGCCAGAGGCCAAGCCATGAGGAGAAGACTGCTGATCCTGGAGTGAGCAGGGCCACGGAGTGAGACAAGGTGGGGGAAGACACCACTGGAGGGAGAGTGCAAGACTGGCGGAGCTAATTCCCAGGACAGCCAGCAGGAGACGCCACAAGCAATGAGTGAACACACGCTTACAAGTGCTGTTCGCCAAATGCCAGAATTTGAACGTAGCTGGCCCAGATGGTTGTATGACACAATGTCAAGGGTAATAGAGGCACTGGCAGTGACCAAAAAAAGCAGGTACAGGTTGGTATTGGATACTAGCCTTATCTATTCAAAAGTGATTGGCCTACAAGCAAGTTCATGAGAAGTTGACATCAAGAATATTTTATCACAGGAGTTGCTCCTCTACCAAGCCTCAAGAAGCAGCTGCAGACTGAGGTGTCAACTAGATATACTTCACAAGAAATCACCGGCTTGTTCACTGGCGGTTCCGCAGTTCTTTGGATAGTTCACTGGCCAGCAGGTGGTATCATCAAGGACTTTATGACCAGTTTCAAAGTCTGCCTTGAGCACAAGCGAGCAGCAGGTGATGTGTATCTTGTCTTTGGCAGGTTCCAAGAATTCAGCACAAAGAGGGTCGCAAGATCTAGCAGAGCTACAGAAACAAACGGAAGTGCATCTGTTGAATATAAGCACACAGCTACCTCCTGCAACAAGGTGGTACCCACCTCTCGTGAGCACCCCCTGCCTGGGTGTGCATTTGCACCTCCCTCAGTCTGTGGTGACTTCTGTGGCTGGTTTCTCAGGTGGTTTCAGTGACTCAGCCCTCCAGCCAAGTCTCACACACAGTCTGTGGGCTTTCAACAAAACAAAACCCCTTTAATTAATCACTGTGCTGCTAGGTTCCCTGGCCCACTCCCCCACTCCTGCACCTTCACCTTCACCTTACCGCAAGGCCGAAGTCCTCTTCGCCGTCCCAGCAGCCAGTGAGGACCCCTCTCTCTTACTCCCCTGCTCCCTGCCAGCATCTGATCTGTCTGTGGTGCTGCTCCTTCAGCCAGCCTGGAACACAGTTCTCACTCCTCCAACTCCAGGCAGCAACTGCCTGACTCTCACTCTACAGCTCCTTCCAAATGGGTCTGCAACCCTCTGATTTGCTGCTCCCTGCACAGTCTGTCTAGGCCACTTGGAGGGCTTCTTTGCTGCTCTTTTTCTATGGCGGGAGTGATAGAACCCTGGGGCTTATGCTCAAATAAATTTGTTAGTGTCTAAGGTGCCACAAGTACTCCTTTTCTTTAGCACACTCTGTCACACCTCCACAGAAAATTCTTGATGGTTACTGAAAATAAGACACAGTTGATTGATAAGATTTGTATAGAACTCATTCAAGACAAGAAGTTTAACTAACGACTCATACTAAAGCACAAGCTAATCATCACAGGCAGAGACGGCAGCCCAGTTGAAATAAATCAGGGAGGTGTGGTGATCAACCGAGAAGATATGACCGTCTTTTATGAGGAGGCCGACAGCATCCTTGTAAAACAAATGGTGATGGTCGCGAAAGAGGAACAGGTGGGAATATCCGTGTTATCAGACTACACTGATGTATTTGTCTTGCTCCTGCACCATTACTGCAAACAGGGCGCAATATCTTTAGTGAGCATGGAACCCCCTCAATCCAAGGGAGAGCTGGACTAGACATCCATGCTACTGCTAATTAGGAACAGGTTCACCTTGTACAAGGGCTGTTACCTTCCCATGCACTCAGGCTGTGATACAGTAGCTAACTAGTATGGTCTTGGCAAAGGCACTGTTGAAGATTCTGTGTGCTAGATGCTCCCTCTCTCTGCAGAGTGACATCAGTGCAGCAGAGCCTGGTGTCCTTGAACAGGCAACCAAATTCATGGCTGCCAGCTACAAACACTCAAACTGCCACCACGTCAGACACACGGCAGAAATCGGTCAGCAAAAATTGGCAAAGGTACCACCAGAGCTCAGCTCCTTACCCTCAACGACCAAAGCATTTAAAGAAAATGGAAAATGAGCACATCTCCATGCGTGTGTGGGTAAAAGTGCTTGGAATCCATTAGGGATGGATCCACCATGACAAGTCTCTCCTTCCAAAAACTGTAGCAGACAATGCTGTGCTTGTTCTCTGGATATTTTGAAGTTAAACAAGTACTCTTGTGAGAGTGATGCACCTTGTAAATCTATGAGATGCATATGCAACCGCGCCAAACTGCCATGGACCATGTTCTGTACAGGGCAGGGAGGTGTAGTGTGTAGCAATGACCTGACGAAATCAGCTTTAGCTTTGGGAGATCACAAGCAATGACTCGTATTATTCATCCTGGGGCACTTAGTGGTCTGAATGAGGGAGATCACTAATCATTTATAATGATTCCAATGTTAAGAATTTGGTTCAAATTATTCTTCTTCTTGAATATAATGTGCTGAATATTTTTCACATTAAAAGAGTGGTTGGTATATCTAATGAAAATCGAGGGCTGCCCCGACTCCCCTCCTCTTGTACCTCTGTGATTCAAATATATAGGTACTGATGGCTATAGCAAGTATTAAATGCATGCATTTCATAGATTAGAACTTAATTTTGTATGCGGCAGATCACACACGGTCTTACTGGTTCTGGGGGGACAGGGGTGGCGAGATGGAATGACAGGTTGATATTTCAAAATGCTCAACAGTGTCATCAGGCAGATTTGTAAAGTGTGTGGTTTTGTGACACAGAATCCACCAAAAACCCTTGTGTGGACCCTAGAGCAAGGTTGCCCAGAGTGCCTTCTGGGCTTAGAGGTCTGCCTAGAGCTGGGTGGGGCCCTGTGGCAGCCAGACTCTGGACTGTTGGAATGCGAGTCACACCCTCAAAGACCAGGGCTCTCAGTGCCAAAAGCAAAGTCTCAGTGTGCTACGATTGTCTGTGTGTTCCAGGGGGACCACGGGGCTCCAGGTGTGGATGGGCGCCCAGGGCTGGAAGGTTTCCCAGGACCTCAGGTGAGTGTCGGGATTCCAGCTCCCTGACCCACCCTAACTACTCTTTGTGGAGTCTCTGTTATTCTTAGAGCCCCTGCCCAGGTGTTTGTAGTGGGGCAACTTCAGCACGTGCTGGTTGCGGATGCAGGGCCTGGATTGTTCTCACTGCTATGTGACACATACAAATGGTCTGCTTCCTAGTGGCAAATGTCAGGTGTCCCTTGCCCTGTCACTGAAGTCCTCGCTGCAGACTGATAAAATGCATCTGAGTCGCTCTCCGTCGGCTGAGCAGACCTGCCTGGTCTGTTCACAGCCTGTCCCTGGCCATCGTTTCCCACCCCCACCTGGTTCCCAGCTCTTCCACGCGCTGTCCCTGCCCACACCCCCAGCACTCTAGAGGGTCCCATTCTGCTCTGTGTTTGGCCAGGTTTCCAATTCCTTTTGGTGCCCTGCCCTGCCCCAGGTGCAGAGACTGCACTGGTGTATAAACTCCACTAGCAGATAGATCATGGGGGGCATCTGCTGTTCCCCTGGGGACAGGACGGGCCATGCCAAGAGGCAGGAGCGTTCTCATCAGCAGAGCTGCAGCTCCTGCTAGCCCCAAGAGGGACTGTTTCACCCCATTTGGTTACCTCGTCAGGCTCAGCTCCTCCGTTCCCAGTTCATTCAAGCGGCTCGCCTGTGTGATGGCGCCGTTCCCGCCAGGGCTGTCCCTCGCCGCACGGTCGCTAATGGGTACAGCCTGTTAGCCACAGGAGACGTCCTGGGACGTTAGAGCCTGTTCTGTCTCTTTGCTCTCTCTGGACCAGCTCCCCTGCTGTTTCCGTGATGGCAGAGGCAGGACTAGTTTGTCTCTGAAGTGAGCGCAAGACCCTCGTAGGTACCGGAGCCTGCCCCTTCTGCCAGGCTGGCACTTTGCCACTTGACGCCTGTAGTGTGGATTCAGAGGCCACCGTAGCAATGTGAAGATTGTGTGTTGTGTTGTGTTGTCTCTCTCTCCTGGGCGTGGAGGTGAGCAGCTCTCGCCCCTGCTTCTCGTTGCAGGGACCCAAGGGTGACAAGGGCAGCCAGGGGTCTAAGGTGAGTACTGTGCTGGGTGCCGGTGCACACTGCCGTTCTCTGGGGAGCACACGGCGCGACCTCCCCCAGCCCCTTGAGCTCTGTTCTGGTTCGGGGGTGGCATCTGTGTGCGTATTTTGGTCCCTTGTTGATTCTGAACAGTGTCTCATCCCGGCTTGGCTGGCTCCCTTCCCTCCATGCCGGCCCAGCCCAGCTTCTGGCCCACCAGCCTCTGGGCTGCTCTGATCGCCAAGCTCTGTCTCCACCCCCAGCTGCTCAGGGCGGTGGGGGGAGGCTAGGATTGGGAATCCAGCCCCATTGGGCTGGAGGGGGTGCAGTTTGGGATCGGGGGCCTGGCCGCCATCTGGGCGGTGCCATCTGGGCACCACGGGGGCAAGGTGGGGGAGGCACGGTCTGGGCTCGGGGGCCCAGTGAGGGGCGTGGTCTGGGCTTGAGGGCCTGGGCCCACGGTAAGGGGGGGCAGGCTTGTGGGGAGGGCCCTGCAGTTGCGAGAAGGGGCCATGTGGGCTGAGGTTGGATGCGGTAGGAAGGAAGCCTGCACTGAATTGTCTTTCTCAGGGTGAACAAGGCCAAGATGGAGTGGGATCCCCAGGCCCCCCTGGGCTCCCTGGACCCCCGGGGCAGGTCATCTATGCGTCGGGTGAAGAGGTAAGGACGCGTCTCCCCTGTGGCCTGCACTCCTGTCTCTGGGCCCCCTCTGCCCAGGCTGTTCCCTCTCTGCCCACACCCTTGCAGCAGTCACAACCGGCTGCTGTGTGCCAGTTCCCTTGGGTTTAGCATCAGGCTGAGCAGCACCTTCGTGCCTGCCTGGCACTGGTGAGTTACTATGGGCTGGTGCCGACCCCCAGCTGGGGCCCCAGCATCCCACGGCTCATGCAGCTTGGAGCCGGGCTGCGCTTGAGTGCACTTTCATAGCTTCATAGATATTAAGGTCAGAAGAGACCAATCTGATCATCTAGTCCGACCTCCTGCACAACGCAGGCCACAGAATCTCACCCACCCACTTCAGCAAGAGTGTCACCGCTGGCAGGACTGGTCCGGGCTGTGGAGCTGCTCCCTGGGGAGAAGCACCTGTTTAACTTGGAGTAAAAGCCCCGAAACTGAGAGCGCTCCCACATGCTGATACCCCTGTGAGTTCAGAGAGGCAATGCCTGGGCCAGCCCTGCAAGTGGCAGTGCCCTGCTGCACCTCGTGCCTGGGCGGGGCTCCAGGCAGGGGCCGGGTGCTGCCTGTCCTCCTCCAGTTGCAGGATCAGGACCTGTGTGAGTGGAGGCTGTTGCCATTTTGCAAACTCAGCTGTGTGAACATTAGCACTGTTCAGAGAGCCAGGTGGGAGGGCAGGGAGCTCCAGTAAGGGCCGGCAGAGGAAAGAAGAGATGGGAGGGTTTAGGCAAAGGGAAGTCAGAGCTGGCTGGAGCTGAAACGCAGACAAATGGGAGCTAGACCAGGCCAGTGCCATAATTAAAAGTACACCGCAGGAAATCCAGCCCAGTCCAGCGCCACCTGTGTGCACCCTGAACATGATGACAGGACGCTTGTGTGCCCCTGGACGTGTGAATGAGTGATTAAAGACATGGGCTAGAACAAACTGATGGGACGGTTAAGCACAAGCTAAACTGAGTAAATGGGCAGAGGTCTGTCTTAGGCTATGTTCCTAACGGCTCAGACAGCTTGCTTGGTTATCTCGAGCTGTTTTAAACGGTGAGATCTTCAGCACAGAGCCTATATCGTGTACATGTGGCCGTGTGTCTCCAGGCCCTGACACAATGGCTGCGTGCAGCAGAGAGGATAAAAGCATGACAGTGGGAGAAGGAATAAGTGGCGCTAAGTGGAAAGGACCAAACCCGTAGAACCCATCGGCATGGCCTTTCGAGTTCGGCTGGGGCATTTCACGCTGGGAGAGGGCACATCGCCCTTAACAAGCAGAGCAGTGGGCCTGAGCCAAAGCTGGCTGAAGTTAGTGCGAAGTCTCCTATTGACCCCAGGGGGCTTTGGGTCAGCCCCTCCCTTGGCAGAAAGTCAGTTCTTGGCATCACTGAGGTAGGCAGGAGGAAGACAGTGGGGATCTGTGGTATAATATGTATCTTTTCCTTTTTAGAAAGCATTAGCTGGTTTGCCAGGCCCTGAGGTACGTAGCCCTGAGCATCCCCCTGCCATTTGCCCAGCCAGCAGCCCCAGCAGTCCCCTTTGTGCATCAATGGTTTTACACTTATCCCAGTGCCTGAGGAGAGAGAGTTTACAGGTGTCTGTTTCTTTCCTCAGGGCAGACAAGGTCAAGCTGGCTTCCCGGTGAGTAGCTTTATGATTTTACTGACAGAGCCCTGAGAATGGGAAGGCTACCTGTGCCCCATGCTGAGGAGCCCATGTCCCCGGTGGGAGCCCGAACCAACCCCCCAGATCCAGACACTCACCAATCCGGGGTGTTCACAGTCCGGACCTGGAGCTAAATGTTGAGTTTCTCTCTGAGCCAGATCCCCAGCTGGTGTAAATCCGTGTAGCCCCATTGGAGTCAAAGCCTGCGCACACTAGCTGGGAATCTGGCCCCTTTCCTGTTCCTAACGTGGCACCCACGAGACGCCGACTCTGTCAGATGCTGGGTCGGGGCGTTTGTGGAGACCTGCTTGTGACTGGGCCAGAGCTGAGGTTCATTTCGATTCCCGTCACTTTCAAGAGTGTTACGGGTTTACACGACCGTGTAACGTTGTCTGTGGAGACGCGCTTGCTACACAGGCTGTGCGAGACACGCTGGGGCCACACAGTACATTTGCCTGCAGTAATACGTTGCAGACCTTTGTTTGGGTGTTTTTGACCAAATACATTGAGTGCAAACTCCTGCCTGCCAAAGCAACCAGGCTTCTTGTGAAGCAAGCTGCAAACATCTTCTGTGGGCCTGAGCTTTCTAACCCCTGGGAAGGCATCTCCTTGCCTGCCCCACCTTGGGAGAAGTCATAGGTGCTGGAACTAGGGGCAATGGCTTGAAGTGGATTCCATCATATCCAGGGTTTACAGTTTGGTTGAGTGGCTCTCAGCACCCCCACTGTACAGATTGTTCCAGCCCCCCTGGGGGAAGCCCACAGTACTGGAAGTAAAGGGGTATCCTGCATCATTACACTGTCTTCATGGCTATTCCTCCCTGCCTCCGTTTGCAGGGCCCAGTGGGACCTAAAGGAGACTCAGGAGTGCCAGGTTTCCCAGGTACTCCAGGACCAAAGGTAGGCCGGCCTGTCTGCTTGTCTCTGTCCCCAGTGCTCACTGGATGATTTTGATTTGTGGTGATGTGATGTTTCTTGTGTCTACAAAGTTCCTGCTCTCTGACTCCCAGCCCCACTGATGGGTATTCGCTGACTCCCAGTTCATAGTGGAAGGGACCAGACACAGTCCTGTCACAGCACTGGCCTTGAACTCCTTTAGTCCCATGGGGCATGGCAATTCATATTGGTTCAGGTACCTGGGTTACCATGCTGGCGGCCGTCACTCTGTGAGGAGTCACCAGATCCCACGAGAGTAATAGGAGAGCAGCTGTGCTCCCAGTGAACCCAGCGGAATGAGAGAAATGCCAGGTGTAAAATCACCTACTGGCTTATCCCATCCCTTCATCCCCACTGCTGCTGCAGGACTGCTCCCTGCTGCCTTTCATTGAGTCTTGTTCTGAATGTCTCCAATCATGGGGTTTCCATGATGCCGTGAGAAGCCCCAGCTTGGCTCAGGGAGCTCTTGCTGTGCTAGCTCTGTCCCCTGATGCTCACA
Organism: Dermochelys coriacea; assembly: GCF_009764565.3. Taxonomy (NCBI): domain Eukaryota; kingdom Metazoa; phylum Chordata; order Testudines; family Dermochelyidae; genus Dermochelys; species Dermochelys coriacea. Next base: position 76,824,967 of record NC_050078.2, on the reverse strand, counting down.
ATGAAGCTGAGCAAACTGAGCTATGCGATGCTGGGATGCATAGACGGGAATCTCGCGTAGGAGCAGAGAGATTATATTACCCCTGTATTTGGCAATGGTGCAACCGCTGCTTCCATACTGTGTCCAGGTCTGGTGCCCACAATTCAGGAAAGATGTTAATAAATTGGAGAGGGGTCAGAGAAGAGCCACAAGAATGATTAAAAGATTAGAAAACAGGCCTGTTAGTGATAGACTCATGGAGCTCAACCTCTTTAACTTAGAGAAGGTTAAGGGGTGACTTGATTACCTGGGTAACAAAACATGGGGAACAAATATTTAATAATCTAGCCAAGAAAGGTCTAACAGGATCCAATGGCTGGAAGTTGAGGCTAGACAAGTTGAAACTGGAAATGAGGTATACATTTTTAACCATTAGAACAATGAACCATTGGAACAGCTTACCAACGGTCATGGATTTTCCATCACTGGCACTTCTTAAATCCAGATTGGACATTGGTCTGTAAACTCTGCTCTAGGGATGATTGTGCGGCAGGTCTCTGGCCTGTGCTGTGCAGGAGCTCAGACTGGATGATGGCAGTGATCTCTTCTGGCCTTAGAATCTAGGAGTAATTTGTGCCAATATTTTTCATTAGCCCCAGTCTTTAGCGATGACACTTTACTACGGTAAACTGTGGTCTCCCACACTGGGAGCCCAGAGAGATAGTGGAGAAGCAGAGGAAAGGGACAAAAGTCCCCCTCCATTTGTCAGCCATACCTCTCTTAGGTCACAGTCTGCTCTTGGGCAGTGCAGCAGAGCACCGCCCCATCCAGGGTGAGTTCACAGCCGGAGCGTAGCCCTCTGTGGCACTCATGGGCTTGTACTTAACTGTTAGAGAAACTCTGAGAGCAGCTCTCCCTTGCCACCTGGGCAGTCACAGAGAGCCGTGGGAAGGCAGCTGTTGTTTGGGCAGGGGCTGGGTTGTCTTTCTTCTGACTCCTGCTTGTTTTATCTCCTGCTGGAAGGGTGAGAAAGGAGAGCCTGGAGCAATCATCGGCCCAGATGGGACGGGTATCTCGGCCGGCACGAAAGGAGACAAGGTCACGCACGGACTCGGGCTCTCACCTGGCCTGCTTTGGGTGCTCACCCAGCGTTGGGTGCTCCAGGGCAGGGTGGAGCGCCACGCTCTGGGAAGTGGGGGGTGGCCAGCCCCAGGGCAGGGGCTAGTTTCACATGAAGGTTTCTCTGCCTCTGGGGGGCAGTGGCTACACTGAGCAGCCGGGGGATGTAGTGAGGGCTCACACTCACTCCCCATGCCAGCCTGGGGAATTGGGGCTGCAACGACTGGTCATGACTCACTACACTGTAAGCGCCAATAACCACTGGCCTACATTGCTCTATCCCTGCGCCCATCTCCTTCAGCTCACCCCCCCACACCTCCTTCCGATGCTCAGCTAGGGCACTGAGCCGTCCCTGCCCTTCGACCCCCCACAGCTGCCAGGGCCGATCCTGCCGAGGGAGATCAGCTCACTGCAGGAGCGAGGAGAGTTTGAGGCTGGCTCGTGGTTGGAGAGGTTGCAGGGCAGTCGAGTGTGTTGTCGACAATGCAGACACAATTCCCCAAATGTCCCAGGGCCCCTGTATCTGTCAGCGGTACGTGAGCACTGTTAGTAGCTGTGCTCAGGGTGAGCGGTGCTGGGGACTACAGGGAAGGCACAGCCTGCTGAATCCTCCTTCCCACTGGTCAGGGAGGGCCGCAGCACCCCTAGATGGGGAGGTGACATCAGCATGGGGGTGATGGAGAAATAGCCCCAGGAAGAGACTGTGGGTGGCCACATGTGCATCATAATGCTAATTCTTTTCCTGTTTTTTGCACACAGGGTGAGCAGGGACTCGTGGGACCCATGGGCCCAGCAGTAAGTTAGCACCTACATCTTTCTAGCCTTCTGTCAGTAAGGGATGGCTTTTCACGCTCTCTGTGTGCCAGGTGCTTACTACAATTGGGGGTCACGCAAACAGATTGTGTGTTCAGGGGATGGTCTTCATACTCCGGAGCAGCCTCCTTTTGTCTTGCTCAGAACTGGTTTGAGACGTACCGAAGTTGGATCTGCGACAGAAATACCAGCCCAAGTGGGTGGCGCTCAGAGTGAGTGCTCATTAGCAAGCCCCACACGGGGCCGTCGGCCAGAGGAACCAAGGGTTTGGCAAACCCCAGAGCTTGCTCTGGAGCCCTTCTGACTCTATATAGCCAGGGTCAGATTGCCAGGAGCAAGTGTGTGGCCTCCAACCTGGATGTCTGTGAATCGGTGCTGAGCAATGCCTACAACTCACGTGCACTATCTGAGCTGCAGGATAGGCCCAGCCGTCAAGGACAGGGGAGCTAGAGGTGGCTAGAGGCAAAAAGGCGCCTTTTAAAATGTGAAAGTCAGATCCTAGTGAGGAAAACAGAAAAGAACATAAACTCTGGTACGTCCGGTGTAAAAGTATAATATGGCAGACCAAGAAAGAATTTGAAGAGCAACTAGCTAAGAACACAAAAACTAACAGCAACAAAATTTTAAGTACATCAGAAACCGGAGGTCTGTCAAATAGGCAGTGAGGCCACTAGGTAATGGAGAGACTAAAGGAGCACTCCAGGAAGACAAGGCTATTTGGAGAAACTAAATAAATTATTTGCATACGTTTTCACCCTAGAGGATGTGAGGGAGATTCCCACACCCGAGCCATTCCTTTTTAGTGACACATCTGAGGAACTGTCCCAGATTGAGGTGTCATTAGAGGAAGTTTTGGAACAAATTGATAAACTGAACTATAATAAGTCACCAGGACCAGATGGGATTCACCCAAGAGTCCTGAAGGAACTCAAATGTGAAATTGCAGAACTACTAACTGTAGTCTGTAACCTATCATTTAAATCAGCTTCTGTACCAAATGACTGGAGGACAGCTAACATGAATCCAATTTTTAAAACGGGCTTCAGAGCCGATCACAGCAATTACAGGCCAGTAAGCCTGACTTCAGTACCAGGCAAATTGGTTGAAACTATAGTAGAGAACAAGATTGTCAGACACATGGATGAACATAATTTGTTGGGGAAGAGTCAACATGGTTTTTGTAAAGGGAAATCATGCCTCACCAATCTACTAGAATTCTTTGAGGGAGTCAACAAGCATGTGGACAAGGGTGATCCAGGGGATATAGTGTACTTAGATTTTCAGAAAGCCTTTGACTAGGTCCCTCACCAAAGGCTCTTAAGCAAAGTAAGCAGTCATGGGATAAGAGGGAAGGTCCTCTCATGGATTGGTAACTGGTTAAAAGATAGGAACCAAAGGGTAGGAATAAATGGTCAGTTTTCAGAATGGAGAGAGATAAGTAGTTGTGTCCCCCAGGGGACCAGTTCTGGGACCAGTCCTATTCAACATATTCATAAATGATCTGGAAAAGGGTAAACAGTGAGGTAGCAAAATTGGCAAATGATACACAACTACTCAAGATAGTTAAGTCCAAAGCAGACTGCAAAGAGTTACAAAGGCATCTCACAAAACTGGGTGACAAAATGGCAGATGAAATTCAATGTTGATAAATACAAAGCAATGCACATAGGAAAAAATAATCCCAACTCTACATATAAAATGATGGGATCTAAATTAGCTGCTACCACTCAAGAAAGAGATCTTGGAGTCATTGTGGGTAGTTCTCTGAGAACATCCACTCAATGTGCAGCAGCAGTCAACAAAAGATAACCATGTTAGGAACCATTAGAAAAATGATGGATAATAAAACAGAAAATGTCATAATGCCACTGTATAAATCCATGGTACACCCACACCTGGAATATTGTGTGCAGTTCTGGTCACCCCATCTGAAAGAAGATATCTGAATGAGAAGAGGTGCAGAGAAAGGTGACAAACATGACTAAGGGCATGGATCAGCTTCCATATGAGGAGAAGTTAAAAATACAGGGACTGTTCAGCAATGACTGAAGAGTGGGACGTTACAGAGGTCTGTAAAATCATGAATGATGCAGACACAGTGCTTAGGGACGTGTTATTTACCGCTTCACATAACACAAGAACCAGGGGTCACCCAATTAAATTAATAGGCAGCAAGTTTAAAACAAAAGGCAGTACTTCTTCACACAATGCACAGACAACCAGTGGAACTCACTGCCAGGGAATGTTGTAAAGGCTAAAGTATAACTGGGTTCACAAAAGAACTAAATCGGTTCATGGAGGATGGGTCTGTCAATGGTTATCAGTTAAGATGGTCAGAGACACGACCCCACACTCTTGGTATCCCTAAACCTCCGACTGCCAGAAGCACCTGGCTCTGGTCATGGTTGGAAGACAGATTATTGGGCTGAATGTACCATCGGTGTGATCCAGTATGGCTGTTCTGATGTACTTAGGAATGCACAGAGCCAGGAGGTGCATGCTGAGGACAAAGGAATGAAGCATGGCCAGGCTTTTCCACTCCAGTGTCCTTTGTCCTTCGTATCTAGTAGTTCAGCACAGAGCCAGCTGCACTTCTTATCCCCCTGTTTCTGCCCATGTCATTCCTGCACGGGTGTGCAGTCTGAGTGTGTGTTCCTTTCCTGCTCTCCCCTTTAGGGCCCGCATGGACGACCTGGACAGAAGGGGGAAATCGGCTTTCCTGGCAGACCGGTAAGAACTTCTCTTAACTTGTCTCTGGTTTGTTCCCTGAGCTGGGTCTGGTGCTCCTTTCCCTAGCTAGCACTGCCCCCATTACCTCCCTGGCTGAAAGAAGTGGAGACACCCCCATGCTGAGACTAATAGGGAATACTGGTGATGCTACACAGCTTGGCTCACTTGGGGAGCTCTCGCTGTGCTCGTGTTTTCACCAGATGCTCACAAGCAAGCTGAGCAATTGCTATCGTGGGATGCATAAACAGGAGAATCTTGAGTGGGAGTAGAGAGGATATTTTGCCTCTGTATTTGGCACTGGTGCAAACAGTGCTGGAATCCTGTGTCTGGTTCTGGTGCCCATAATTCAAGAAGGATGTTGATAAATTAGAGAGGTTCAGAGAAGAGCCGTGAGAATGATTAAAGGAGTTGAAAACCTGCCTTACAGTGAGAGACTCATGGAGCTCAATCTATGTAGCTTACCTAAGAGAAGGTGACTTGATCACAGTCTGTAAGTGCCTACATTGGAAACAAATGTTTAATAACTGGCTCTTCGGTCTAGCAGAGAAAAGCTCTCACATGCTGCAATGGCTGGAAGTTTATTTCAGATAAATTCAGACTGGAAATAAGGTGTACATTTATAACAGTGATAGTAATTAATCATTGGAACGATTTCCCAAGGGTCGTGGTGGATTTTCCAGCACTGACAATTTTTAAGCCAACATCGGCTGTTTTTCTGCCAGCTCTGTGCTGGGAATTACTGTGGGGCAGGTCTCTGGAGTGTGCGGTACGGGAGCTCAGACTGGATGGTCAGAGCACTGGTCAGGAGAAGTACATCAAGTGGTAGAGTTTGGGGGCTCGCAAATGTCTCCGATTCGTTGGAGGCATGTTCCCTGCCCTCCCGGGGGCTTTTTCCCTTCTGATTTAGCAAGAGGAATGCTGCCTAAGACAGCCCTCCCTGGGTGCAGTGTGTGGTGTTGTGCCGTCAGCTGGAGTCAGCACAGCTGTGGGAGTGAGCAGTGTCTACTATATGTTACTCCATTCTGAACCCTGGGTTTGATGTTTATCTACAGGGTCGTCCCAGCATGAACGGGCTGAAGGGCGAGAAGGGGGACCCCGGAGGGCTCGGCTTGCAGGTGAGTGCCCCCGGGGACGATGGCATGCCGGAGGTGCTGCAGCTGACTTTGGCAATGGCCTGCCGCATTGCCCTGGCTCTGTGCAGAGGACAAGTCCCTGCCCAGAGAGCCAACTATCACAGCACAGGGAAGAGGCACCATACAGGTTTAATGAGTGAGGGAGAGGGCTGGGCTGGGGGGTGGACGGAGGACAGGGATGCTGGCAAGAGCAACCCAGGGTGAAAAACGTTTTCAGGGTTCCCCGACCACCACAGCACCGAAAAACCCCACAGCCAGCCAATCAGAGAGGAGATGATGGATTGTGGTCGGCAGCCAGAGCATCCGCCCCGTCCTTAGAGCTGGCCCCGGGGAGAGGGCTGGGCTCAGGGTGTCCATGTTGTCGGCGTGGAGCTTGGTTTGCTTTGTGAAAGGAAAGAGGCACGTGGGCCAGGGGCAGCCGTCCCCACGTGTCCTAGCCTAGCTACTGCTGTGCAGGGTCCAGGAGCGGAGGGCCCTGAGGGGAACAGCCATCAGTCACGGGCGCTCTGCCGCTGTCCCCACCTTGCCAACACGCTACTGGGCGCTGCATGGCAGTGCCAGCAGGGAGCCAGTCCTGGGCAGAGAGGGCAGGGGGAAGGGGGCCATGATGAATGCCAATGGCTCACTGAAGCCCTCGTCCCCCTTCCCATGCTCCGCCTCTGCCACTGCTTCCCTCTCCTGGCCACGCTGTGCCCATCTCCAGCCTGCCCATCAGGCAGGGCTCGCTGCTGCTGTCTGTATTCAAAACCCTCCGTGCACTGGCTCACAACCGCTGCTTCTCCTTGGTCTGCTCCCTTGGCACCAGCCTCGACCTTCCTCTCCTGTGGGCAGCCCAGGAGAGCTGGCCCCCCTCAGTGAACGTGCCCAGGAGAGCTGGCCCCCCTCAGCGAACGTGTGTGTTCTCCCTCCCCTAACCCTACCCCTGGGTGCCTTTCTCCAGGCCCATGATTGTGGTGCAGTGTGGATGACGGCGCTGTGACTATAAGTCTGTGCTGACATTGGAAGCCTCAGGGTTTTGGGTACCTGACTTGAGACCGCCCCCAGAGCCTGACTCTGAGGGGCTGAGCCCTCGGCCACTCCCAGTGACCCCAGCGCAGCCCCTCTGAAAACCAGGCCTTCCGCGTCTCCATTTGGGCATTCAGGGGCAGAGGTGTCCAGGTGCTTTCGGAGACATGGGTGTCTGCGTCCAGCTGTATTGGGCAGAGACCCGCAGTGGGGGTCTTGGTTAGTCTGCGGAGGAGTAAGACCCTCAGGCTGACTGCATCAGTCCAGCCGCCTGAAACCCAATGAACTCTTTCTCTGCAGGGTCCGCCGGGTCTCCCCGGGCCCCCAGGTGCCCCTGGCAGTGTAGTGTCCATCTACGACAATAACGTGAGTAACAGTCCTGGCACATCATCGCACCATGCTCTGGGGTCAGGGTCACACAATGGCCAGGGCCATGAAAGGTGTTCCCACTGTTTACTGCCCCCTATGTGCTTGGCGGCAGGCACACAGATGGGCACACGGGTGCTTTCACTAGGTGGGCGTGTCCAGGAGCACTTACTCCATGAGCACAACTGGGGAGGGGGGCTAACAGGCAGTGTGCTCGGGAGCTGTTGAAGGATGACAGCCTGAGTGCGTGCTGCATGCTACACCCGCTGGGTTAGCCAGCCTGCCCAATAGCTAACTTGTCTCGCAGCATCGTCCAGCCAGAGGAAGAGCCTCTTTCTCAGAGCACTGCACAGAAGGTGCCATGTCCAGCTACCCAGAGCAGTGAGCTGCGTCTCCTAGGGCCCAGGGCCCCCCATTTATTTCTCTGTCTTGCTCAACAACTTCAGGGTAAATCCACCTAGAAACCAGGACCAGCCAAGCAACCCCCGTGCTGGCCCAGCAACGGGGTGGTGGGAGCATGGAGCCTGCCATCCCCCTGTAGCGGCCGAGAAAAGCCTTCCCCAGGGCTGGGCTGGGCAGGGGCTGGGCAGTGGCCATTCATGGCAGTCTGTCATTGGTTTAGCCTTGCACGCACCATGCAGTCCTAAACCCAGAGTGAGCAAACACCCAACCCTGCTCTGAAACCCGAGAGTGAAATCTAGGCCCAGATTCTGCCCCCTGCACACTGGGCAGCCCCACAGCCCACCTACTTCACCAGGCCTGCGCGCAGCATGTGGGACTGGGCAGGCGGCAGGATCTTGGATTCCCAGTGATCATGGTGCTCGCTAATGAGGTGGATGGTTTGTGTCACAGCACGTCTGCGCTGGGAAACGCAGAGGAACCAGTGAGCCCTGCTTGCTGGCAGGGAGAGTCCCAGCAAGAGGGGAGGTTCTGTGCATATACTTGGCACATGGTCTAACGTAGCATCATTAGGGAGACCTTGGCTGTAGCACGCGGCAAGCGTGCTTTGTTTTAAAGCGATGCTGTTTCTATCTTTTCAGGCATTTAGTGAGTCGGGCCTTCCCGGCCCTCCAGGATTGCCTGGTAAGGATGATGCTAGCGCTGGGGCTTTCTGCAGCAAAGGGGGAAGGAAATCAGAGCTTTTCCCATGAACCTTTTGTGATGGTGCCGCCCTGAACGGCTTTGGAGATCTTAGCATGGCTGTGAGGAAGGGTGGGGTTTTAGAAAGCCCCAAGCAGGAGACGTACAAAGCGGGGGCTTGTTTGTAATGACTGGTTACCCTTGTCCTGGATTCTACAGTGCTGGATGCTATGGGATGTCTAAGCTGGCTACGGGATAATGGACCCCTTTGTTACTGTGTTGTGCCATGTTATGCTGCAATCTTCACTGATAGGGTTGGGCAGGGAACGGAGCTGGTCCTACAAAGAGGAACAAATCCTTCTTTTTAATCGCAATTTCAGCTTTTCAGTGAGGAGATGAAACCCAAAATGTTTTGGCTGGAAACTGAAATATCCAAGTTAAAATATTTCAGGTGCTGGTTTTCATGCATTGGGGTTTTTGATGAGAAGTTGACATTTTCTGTGGCAAGCAGACATTTTCTGCAAAAGCGTTCATGACCTAAGAAAGCCAGGTTTCCATCAAAAACAGTTTTGGTGGAAAGTTTTCCACAAGCCCTACTTCCTGAGTAACCCCGGATCTGATGGCTGTATCTCTTCCCCTGGCTATGGCATCTTACCCCCTGGTAGGGCCTGACTAACATTACTTGGTAAGCACCCGTGGTCGGTCTGGCTGGGGAGCTGCCTCGCACACCCTTGGTCGCTGTTAGGGATAATGCTGGGTGTAGGCTGTGCTAATAGCCTTCGTCATTCTAGCTGCAAACGGAGATTGTTGCTGCTGGCTGCCAGTGGAGGGCTATGGCTCTCGTGTGGTGAGAGATCCTGCCATTAGCTTCTGGTTAGGGTGGGAAGACGCTAGGAAGCCCACCTCCAGCATGTCTCTTCTGCATTAGCACTTGGACCCCACCCAGAGCCCTGTTCTTTGACTCCATTGCTCGGTTGTTTCTCTCGCTGCCAGGGGAGTTGACTGTGCATGTGAACCACTCTGTCTCTTCCGGTGCTCAGGAGGGGACTGTTTTGTTTTCATATCTCTTGCTGGCCAGTAGAAATGTGCAGCATGGTTGCTTTAGCATATGGCCAAGTAGCGCCCCGTCACGTGGCAGGGGCTGTGCAGTCCCCCACACCTCGGATGGAGGGTATTTGTGCGGGTGTGTGCTGCCTTCCAGTGTCCTGTGGTTGCCACTGGAAGGTCAGCATTGGCCTGCAGTTACTCCAGGAGTGCCGCCCTGGGCACGTGGTGGGCGCAGTTAAAAGCTGCGGTAGTTCCGGCCTCTCTCCTCCGTTGCCCGAACGGTCTTAGGCCAGTGCTGGTGCTTTCTTTTGTCAGGCTACCAGGGTGCCCCAGGACAAAAGGGTGAACGAGGTGACACAGGCGCCCCAGGGCCCCCAGGTAAGTGAGCTCATCCCTGATCTTCCTTCTGCGCTGCGCCAGACTTGGTCCTGCCTCATGGCTCTGCATTGGCGTGTGCAAGACCGTGCTGACCAGGTCAGTGCAAATCGCACCATTTGGCAGTCTCCACAAAGAGACGTGGGTGGCTGAGCCCGGGAGCTGTGAACTCCATGTTCCCTGGAGGTGAGGCCCTGGCCTCGTTCAGGGCGGATCTGCCCTGAGGCAGCGTCAGGGCTGTGCAGCGAAGGAGGGTGTTGTCTGCAGGGACCTGCCTCCATTGTTGCTGAAGTTGGAAGGTGCGCCATAAATGAGGCGGGGCTGGCAGAGAAATGATGGTCTTGTGGGGAAGGCAGTTGAATGCTGCCCTGCAGAACTGGATTCTATCCCTGCCTCTGCCACAGAGTTCCTGTGTGATGCTGGGAAAGTCACTTAATAGTGACCACCTATGAAAGTTTGGTTGGTTTGTTCCTAATGTTCAGGGTGCCCTGGGGTGTGAGGTGCAGAAGTGCAGAGAACTCACAGTTGTGGCTGAGGTCAATGGGAGCTGTGCTGTACAATGTCTAGGTGTCTCAAACTGGACATCCCAAATTAGTGGATACTTTTGACCATAATCTCTTTGTGCCACAGTCCCCCATCTGTAAAAAGGGGATAATACAGCACAATGAGAGGTGAGTGGGAGCGGATAAATGCAGTACTGTTTGTAGAGCACTCGGATACCGTAGTGCTGAGCTACATAAAAAAGCTCATGAGGAAATGAGTCATTTGAATTCAGAGCAGGGTTTGAACAGGGGGCAGTAAATAAGGCCTGAATGATGAAAAGAAAACCAAATATGGACTAGCCGCTCATCAGGGAGCACCTCCTGCCTGTGCTCTGGTTCTGAGGAAACAACAGCAAGCCATCATGTCATGAGACGATATCCCAATGCACACAAAGGGGCAGAGTGCTGTTCCCACGGGCAGCCTTAATTCCAGCCTTTCCTACCTTCCGGGTGCTTGACTTTGCACCTTAATAATGTTCCGTTAGTGTGTTAGAAGGCCCTTGCAATTGGCGCTAGTCACCCCAGCCTGGCATGGTGAGCCATTGGTAGCTGTCTGGGGACGAAGCAGTGGGGAGAGTGGCAGGGAATGTACCAGGACCCTCAGCTGTGGGATTTAACAGCACCCGCTAGCCACACTTGACTCTGTTCCTGTCTCTTCGCAGGCCAGTTCCCCTATGATCTCAACGAATTTGGTTCGACCTTCCGGGTAAGTGCCTTGCCTAGATGTGGGGCTGCCCCCTGGGAATCAGCAAGACTGCTGCCATTGAGGGCACTAGGAGAAGGAGTGCACGGAGCCGATGCCCCTCCTTGGCAGGAGTCACAGGGGGCGTCCCCAGCTGTCGCTGCACACGGAGAGCCCTTTGTGCTGTGGCTTCAGGGCAAGACTGGTGTGGCTCAAGCGCCTGGCTCCAGCGCTGTGACCCCAGGAAGTGATGCCCGCGCTCAGCGTCCCTGACTATCCAGGTGGCACCCTGTGTTACGGGCACTGCCGCAGGCTGAGCACCCCTGGGGCACCCTGCAGAGGGCAGACCCGGTAACTCCCTGGAGCTGGCGTGCTCTGCTTGTCTGTCCCCACTGAGCACGCACCACCCAGGCACTGCAGGGACGGGCGGCGCAGCCTTTGCCAGCCCTCCAGGGCACGTGTCACAGCATCCCTGCCCTCAGGGGCTGTGTTCATCCAGTCCTGGCCTTTGCAGGCAGCAGGGTGTGGGGAGGAGTTCACAGCACCCTGTCCCTGTGGGGGGAGAGGGGGACATCGGACAGCCCAGACTAATGTCAGTCCCCTTTGGCAGGGTGAAAAAGGAGACCTGGGGGACCCTGGACTGAAAGGAGAAAAGGGGGAGCCCGGCGGGGGAGGACTGTACGGACCAAGCGTCTCTGGACCTCCAGGTCCTCAGGGCTATCCTGGCCTTCCGGTGAGGTGCCACTGTTGGCAAGGGGATGGGGTTAGGGTGGGCACACCTGGGCACAGTGATGGAGAGTTTGACGGGGCAGGCAGCATACAGCCAGCACTGTAGCCCTCCCCAGGGGGGTCCCTCATAAGACCAGTCTCAGGAGACTCGGGGAGGGGCAGGGAGATCCCTGAGCTAGATTCATAGATATTAAGGTCAGAAGGGACCATTCTGATCATCTAGTCTGACCTCCTGCACAACACAGGCCACAGAATCTCACCCACCCTCTCCTTAACAAACCCCTAACCTATGTCTGAGCTACTGAAGTCCTTAAATCATGGTTTAAAGACTTCAAGGAGCAGAGAATCCTCCCTCAAGTGACCCATGCCCCATGCTACAGAGGAAGGCGAAAAATCTCCAGGGCCTCTTCCAATCTGCCCTGGAGGAAAATTCCTTCCCGACCCCAAACATGGTGATCAGCTAAACCCTGAGCATATGGGCAAGATTCACTAGCCAGATACCCAGGAAAGAATTCTCTGTAGTAACTCAGATCCCACCCATCTAACATCCCATCACAAGCCATTGGGCCTATTTACCATGAATAGTTAAAGATCAATTAATTGCCAAAATCATGTTATCCCATCATACCTTCTCCTCCATAAACTTATCAAGTTTAATCTTGAAGCCAGATAGGTCTTTTGCCCACACTGCTTCCCTTGGAAGGCTGTTCCAGAACTTCACTCTGATGGTTAGAAACTTTCATCTAATTTCAAGTCTAAACTTCCCGATGGCCAGTTTATACCCATTTGCTCTTGTGTCCACATTGGTCCTGAGCTGAAATAATTCCTCTCCCTCTCCGGTATTTATCCCTCTGATATATTTATAGAGAGCAATCATATCTCTCCTCAACCTTCTTTTAGTTAAGCTAAACAAGCCAAGCTCCTTAAGTCTCCTTTCATAAGACAAGTTTTCCATTCCTCGGATCATCCTAGTAGCCCTTCTCTGTACCTGCTCCAGTTTGAATTCATCCTTTTTAAACATGGGAGACCAGAACTGCACACAGTATTCTAGGTGAGGTCTCACCAGTGCCTTGTATAATGGTACTAAAACCTCCTTATCCCTACTGGAAATGCCTCTCCTGATGCATCCCAAAACCGCATGAGCTTTTTTCACAGCCATATCACATTGGCAGCTCATAGTCATCCTATGATCAACCAATACTCCAAGGTCCTTCTCCTCTTCCGTTACTTCTAATTGATGCGTCCCCAACTTATAACTAAAATTCTTGTTATTAATCCCTAAATGCATAACCTTACACTTCTCACTATTAAATTTCATCCTATTTCTATTACTCCAGTTTACAAGGTCATCCAGATCCTCTTGTATGATGTCCCAGTCTCTTTCTAAATTGGCAATACCTCCCAGCTTTGTATCATCTGCAAACTTTATTAGCACACTCCCACTTTTTGTGCCGAGGTCAGTAATAAAAAGATTAAATAAGATTGGTCCCAAAACCAACCCCTGAGGAACTCCACTGGTAACCTCCCTCCAGCCTGACAGTTCACCTTTCAGTAGGACCAGCTGTAGTCTCCCTGTTAACCAATTCCTTATCCACTTTTCAATTTTCATATTGATCCCCATCTTTTCCAATTTAGCTAATAATTTCCCATGTGGCACGGTATCGAACGCCTTACTGAAATCTAGGTAAATTAGATGCATTGCATTTCCTTTGTCTAAAAAATCTGTTACTTCCTCAAAGGAGGAGATCAGGTTGGTTTGGCACGATCTGTCTTTTTTAAAACCATGTTGTATTTTGTCCCATTTACCATCGACCTCAATGTCCTTAACTACTTTCTCCTTCAAAATTTTTTCCAAGACCTTGCATACTACAGATATCAAACTAACAGGCCTGTAGTTACCCGGATCACTTTTTTTCCCCTTTCTTAAAAATAGGAACTATGTTAGCAATTCTCCAGTCATATGGTACAACCCCTGAGTTTACAGTTTCATTAAAAAGTCTTGCTAATAGGCTTGCAATTTCATGTGCCAATTCCTTTAATATTCTTGGATGTAGATTATCTGGGCCCCCCGATTTAGTCCCATTAAGCTGTTTGAGTTTCGCTTCTACCTCAGATATGGTAATATCTACCTCCCCATCCTCATTCCCATTTATCATGCTACCATTATCCCTAAGATCCTCCTTAGCCTTATTAAAGACTGAGGCAAAGTATTTGTTTAGATATTGGGCCATGCCTAGATTATCCTTAATCTTCACTCCATCCTCAGTGTTTAGCGGGCCCACTTCTTCTTTCTTAGTTTTCTTCTTATTTATATGGCTATAGAACCTTTTACTATTGGTTTTAATTCCCTTTGCAAGGTCCAACTCTACTTGACTTTTAGCCTGTCTCACTTTATCCTTACATGTTCTGATCTCAATAAGGTAGCTTTCCTTGCTGATCCCTCCCATCTTCCACTCCCTGTAGGCTTTCTGCTTTTTTTCTTAATCACCTCTGAGATGCTTGCTCATCCAGCTTGGTCTACAACTCCTGCTTATGTATTTTTCCCCCTTTCTTGGGATGCAGGCTTCCGAAAGCTTCTGCAGCTTTGACTTGAAGTAATCCCATAAATTCTTCAATCCAATCCACTTCCATAACTAATTTCCTTAATTTTTGAAAGTTAGCTCTTTTGAAACCAAAAACCCTAGTTGCAGATTTATTTTTATTTATAAAAACCCTAGTTCCAGATTTTATTGTTTATCCTTCCGTTCAGTTTGAACTGAATTAGCTCATCACTTGAACCAAGGTTGTCCCCTACAACCATTTCTTCTATGAGGTCCTCACAACTCACTAAAACCAAATCTAAAATGGCATCCCCTCTAGTCGGTCAAGCAACTACTTGATGAAGGAATCCATCAGCTATCGCATCTAGGAAAATCTGAGCCCTATTATTATTACTAGCATTGGTCCTCCAGTCTATATCTGGGAAGTTAGTCTCTCATGATCACGCAGTTTCCATTAGTATTTACTTCATTAAAAACATTAAAGAGGGCTCTATCTGTATCCAAATTAGATCCCGACGGTCTATAGCACACCCCAAGCACTATCCCGGGGGGGGGCTCTAATAGTTTTCTCTCTCAATGTGATTTTTGCCCAGACAGACTCTGTCTTATCCATTGCATCGCTTCTTATTTCTTTACATTCTACCTCATCATTGATATACAATGCTACTCCACTGTACAGATGGGACTGACCACAGAGTCAGGCAGCTGCCCAATGCCCAGGGAGAAAGGCCTCACGAGGCCAGTGGGGCCAGCGAGCGCCTGGCATCCTGGGGTGGGAGGGTCGACAAGGGGGAAGCAAGCGCTCTGCATCCTTGGGGGCAGGGGGGTTGCAGGGGCTGGATGGTGCTGGGAGGGGTGGGTTGAGTGATTGTGTGTCTTAACCTGAAGAAGACTCTCCCTTGTGCATTCCCAGGGTCCCAAGGGGGACAGCATTAGAGGCCTGCCTGGCCCCCCAGGGCCTCAGGGCCCCCCTGGCATTGGGTACGAGGGGCGGCAGGGCCCCCCTGGTCCCCCTGGGCCTCCCGGGCCCCCCTCCTTTCCAGGACCCCACAGACAAAGTGAGTATGTGCCCAGGAAGTCATCTCTGTGCCCCTCCCCACGCTCTGCCTCCCCACTCATTCTTGCCCCTCGCGTCCCACCCACCCCCACCAGGCCTAAGACCTGCCTGGTTACCAAGGTACTAAACCCCCCTAGTGCCAGCCTGTTCTTCCTTCCAGCTGTCAGCATCCCTGGCCCACCTGGGCCTCCAGGGCCACCAGGACCTCCAGGGACCAGCGGGTCGTTGACCTCCTCCGGGGTAAGGCAGGGCTTGTGGGGAGGGGACAGGTGGCGTGTGCGGTCTTGGCCAGGGCCTGTCTGTGAGCAGGGTGCCCGGAGCTGCCCAGCAGGCCTGGGGGAGGGCGGGGGCAGTGCAGTGGGGAGACCCAGACACAAGCCCTAGTAGGAGAGCTCAGAAATCTGCTCTCAGGAGGAATATCCCGGGTGAAGGGCAGAGCGGGATCCAGATGGGGACCCCAGAGGAGCAGGAGAGGCCAGGCCATAGGGTTGCCAGGGGTGGCACTAGTCAGGAAATCAGTGCCCTCTGCTTAGTGCTGGCTGGGCAGTCGGGGGCCTGCCTGTGGCATGCATGAATGCAAAGCAAGCGATACCCTCTGTGGGAGCTGGGCTGTGAGCAGAGCCACGTGGGAAGGACTGGCAGAGACAGGGGACCAAAAGCCCCATGCCGTAGGGCTCACGGAGCTGACTGCACTGTGCACGTGAGGGGATCTGTGCAAACCCCTGCGTTTATCAAAGAGAAGGGGGGCGGGGACAGTAAGTACCTACCAAGAGATTCATGGCACAGGGGGCTCTCCAGTCTAGAAGCCCCCCTGCCTGGGAGCTGCAGTGAGAAATGAGGGGCCGATTTTTAGCAGTGAGGGGAATCAACCCTTGGCACAGCTTACCTAGGGAGGCGGCGGGTCCTTCCTGTGTGACTGCAGCGTGGCTGCAAGAGTGGTTCCTCTGCGGTGCCACTCTGTGCCAGGAGGGCCCTGTGTCCCAGTGATCGCCCACTTCTCTGCAGCAGGCCACGCTGCCTGTTGTGAGAGGCAGGTATCCGCCATTCGGCCGAGAAGAGCAGTGGAAGCTGTCGAGCCATAGAAACACTCATAGATGGGAAGAGACAGACAGGGCTGTTCAGTGCAGAGAGGAGATGGGGGCGAGGGGTCGTTCTAACTAGATAAACCCCAGTGGCATGAAGAAGGCCAGGCGTGAGGCCCTCCTGAGCAAAACAAGGAGACATCCAATAAGCTAGGGGGGCAGCTAATCTTAAACTGACAAAATAAAATTGATTCACCCGAGGCAGAATTACGCTGTGGAACTCAGGGCTACAAGATATTATAGAAACAGAGATGCCAGGTTCAGAAAAGGATTGGACCACTGTAAGAATAGCAGCATGCAGGCTTACCATGGCAAGAATAAGGGCACAAGAGGGATCAGCTCTCATGCCAAGAGATACAGCAGCCACTACATCCCTGGCGTTAGGAAGGAGCCTCCCCCGGGGTGGGTGATGGCAGAATTGTCCAGAGGAGTTTCACGCTGTCCCCTAAGCCTCTGGCCGCTGTCCTGGGCAGGGCCCTGCTCTGATGCACCAGGGCAGCTCCAGAACACAGGGTGTAAACCCAGCACCCACTGGACAGCCTCCATGAGGGGTGATCTCTGAGCCCTTTGATGCCGGAGCACTAAGCATCCAGTGCTCATGTGCCCTCTGCTGCTGAGCCCATTTCATGGCGTTCTCCGCCCTCTCCTCCAACTCCATGCTGGCGTCGGGAGCTGTGCAGCATTGCTGCACTCGCCCCCGGGGCCAACGGGAGACCGCCCCTTGTACCTCCATGCTGGGCTGCAGAGGCTCATCCTGTCATTGAGCCCAGCCCTTGCCTGTGCGCTGACGCTTGTGTCCCCCAGCAGCTGCGGATCTTGCCATCGTATCAGTCCATGCTGAGCATGGCCCAGGAGGTGCCTGAGGGCTGGCTGGTCTTCGTACAGGACAGAGAAGAGCTGTACGTCCGGGTGCGGAGCGGCTTCCGGAGAGTCCGGGTGAGTACGGGGTGGCTCTGCCGAGCCTGGCCAGGCTACCGGGGAGCGACTGTGCGGGTGTCATACAGCAGAAGGGGCCTGTTAGCATGGCCAGGTGGGGCCTGGGGCTGATGAACGCCACTGTTACGGGAGGATAGGCTGCTGTGCGCATACCTGCGTCCAAATCTGTCTGAAGAGCACCGCAGGTGTGCTGGGGCCCAGCCAGGGCCAGGTCTGTTGCCTGGCAGCGCCTGGCGCAAGGCCCCAGTCCTACACAGCACATGCCCTAGGAGCAGCCCTGTGGAGGGCAGGGAAAGACCCACAGTGGGTATGGTTGAGCATGCGTCTCTTGTCAGGATCGGGGCCTTCGAGCCCAACCCTGCAGCCTGCTCTGCTCGCCCTGCAGAGGCCTCCTGGACATTTCCAGCAGCAGGAGCTGGGCCTGCTGCCAGTCCAGCCATGGGCAGAGGTGAAATCTGAAGACCTCTGACCGTCCGGCTCCCGGATAAACAAGGCAGGGTCACCCTGCGTGCTGGGCAGAATGGGGCTGAGAAGAGCCCCGGCCGTTCTCTGCTGACAGACTCAGGCAGGCTGAATGAGGGCTGAGCGTGGGACTGACACATAGCAGGCCCTTGGGACTGCCACTCCCAGGGAAGAGCCCCAGAAACTGAGCCTGGCAGTGCCTGTTCTGTGTGCCAAGGGGAGCAAACAGCACAGGGGCAGGGGCCATTTCTCATGCATGGGGCTCTCCTGGTGCCTGTGGCCCAGTCTGTTCCTGGCACACCCTGCACCCAGCGTGTGGGGCCGGGGCAGTTTGATGGGGAGGGCAGGTTGGGATTTAGTGCTGCTGCAACTCCCGGCTTGGCTTGCCAGAGCCGTTGGCAGGAAGGGCACCCCAGCCCTGTCCCTTGGGGATTAATGACACACAGCTAGTGGGGGCCCTCTCAGCAAACTCGTGTGGCTCCCTTGGCTGGGAAGTGGGGGTGGTGCGGGGCCCTGGTGCTCTCCAGCTGCTCTCCTATCCAGGCTGGTGGGCTGGGTCTGGAGCCTCTGGGCTGTGGGCGAGGCAGGTGTTGCTCACAGGCACTGCCCACCCCGTTGGGAGGGAAGCATGGGTTGGATCGTCACAGTGCCAGAACGCCGCCCGGCTGTGGGGCTGGCAGAATCCTTCTCTTCAGGGACAGGAGGGAATGCTCTTTAGAAGCCCTGTACCGTCCCCCTGGTGTGGACTGCACTGACCCCCAGCGTACCAGCACCCACAGCTCCCCTTCCCGATCGCTCCTGCTGGAGCCCCTGGCACTGCTGGGCCACTCGCAGCCCCAGATGCTGCTTGCTAAGTGAACGTTGGCAGCCTCTTCTGCCTCCCACCCGCTCAGGGATACCCACTGCATTGGGAATCCCCTCGCATGCCCCACCCGCTCAGGGACCCTCCACTGCACTGGGAATCCCCTCGCATGCCCCACCCGCTCAGGGACACCCACTGCACTGGAAATCCCCCCCACACACGCCACCTGCTCAGGGACCCACCACTGGGAATCACACGCACCCCACCTGCTCATGGACCCCACATGCCCCACACGTTCAGGGACCCCACTGGTAATCCCCCCACACATGCTCCAGGTGCTCAGGGACCCCCCCACTGCACTGGGAATCTCCCCACATAGTAAGCCCATGCTGAGCTGTAGCCCCACGCGTGGGATTTCTGGCACAGGTTTGAGGGGGGTTCGGCCCTGGCCAGTCTGTGGTGAAGCCTGTGGTCTGCATGGAGCTGGAGCATGCTGCCTCTCGCTCCTCCACAGAGCCTGGCACCCTCTGACGCGGGGGTGGTCACTGGGCAGCCCGTGGACCACAGCCTCCTGCCAGCTGCGTTGGAACGGCCCCCGAAATCTTTCCCTTTACTGACTGTTCTCATTAGTTTGGTGTGGCTGTCCGTGGAGCCTGGCTCTGCCTGGACAGAGGGTGCCTGACTCCCCCAGTAATGTCAGCCTCCTTGCTTTGTTTCAGCTGGAGGAACACACTTCCGTCTCCAGCCCGGGGCTGGTAAGTGAGCCCCTTTTTCTCCCCCCGAGGGCTGTGCTCTCAGGCCTACGGAGTGCGACTCTGCCCCACAGAGCCAGGGATCTCTCCTCCAGCTGGCCGGGGCTGCTCGCCAGCCCCCGGGGCTGGGCAGTGAGCATCGCGCTCTCTCCCAACAGGACAACGAAGTGTACGACAAGCCGCCGAGTGTCCACTACTCGCATGGTGGCACTGCCTCCTCCGACTTCCTGCACCCGCGCCGAGAGCACAGCCCCTCCTCCACAGCCCGGCCCTGGCGAGCAGACGACAGCATCGCCAACCACCACCGCCTTCCCGACCACTCGCCCCACAGTGCCCAGCCCCAGCAAGAGCTGTTGGACAGCTTCTCCTCCCACCGCCGGGGCGAGAGTGCCCCCTCTGCGGGTCACGCGCACCACGACTTCCAGCCCGCCGTGAGTACTGTCCAGCCACGGCTGCCCTCCCCGGCTGCTGCCCCTGCCGAGTGAGAGCAGAGCTGTGCGCGCGGCCAGAGGGGATAGTGCCCTAAGCCACCCTATTGCAGTGCAACGAGGCAGCTGGGCCCAAACCATCAGAGACTGGGGGCGGGGGTTGTCCCTGGGAAGAGTGAGAGGGAAAGGGCCCCCCAGGCTATGCAGTCACCTGCATTCATGCTGAGAGCAGGCGCTAAAGTCGAGGGTCGTGCTCAGCTCTACCATGCCCCTAATCCCCACCCGCACCCCTTCTTCCAGCGCTGTGCCTGGCCTGCCAGCCCTGCCCCGCTGCTCGGAGCCTGCCAGCCCCAGGAGGAGGCAGCCAGACTAGATCCCTGTCGGGCAGATAGTGCGTTGGCTGGCAGGAGAGCATGGGGAGGGGCAGGGACGCGCGGCAAAAGCTGGGCTGGGTCTGGGGGTGCTGCTGGTACTGGCTGGGCACACCAGGGATAGCAGTGTTAGCTCCTGTGACCATTACCGGCCTCTGTGGGAGCATCCTGCAGAGATGCTGCTGGTAGCACTGGAGGAGGTGACCTCTGAGGAGGAGCTACGTTGGAACTTTCCCTGGAGCGGGCACTGTTGCCTGCTCCCCATGCACGGCAGGTCTCTTCGTGGCGCTGGGAGGACACAATTGGCAGGAGGGGGCAGCGGCTCTGGGGGCGAGGGCAAGATGCCGATGGCCATTGACCACGTAGGGTCCTCTTTGCCTTGTCGTTCCAGCTCCATCTGGTGGCACTGAACGCCCCGCTGAGCGGCAGCATGCGCGGCATCCGGGGAGCAGACTTCCAGTGCTTCCAGCAGGCCCGGGCAGTCGGGCTGATGGGCACGTTCCGAGCCTTCCTGTCCTCCCGGCTGCAAGACCTGTACAGCATCGTGCGCAGGGCCGACAGGAGCGGGGTGCCCATTGTCAACCTCCGGGTACGCAGCGGGGGTGGATGCGGGGCATGGGGCACGTACACACCCTGGGCTTAGCCTGCTAGCACTCGGAGAGGCTGGAGCAGGGGCGTCTGGCAAAGGTGGGCTCCACTTCTGTCCTCCAGCTCTGCCCACACTGGCGGCACTGCCTGGGGAGGGCAATCCTGCTGAGCCCCGGGGCAGTTCGGTGCAGGCAGCACGTGTGCGGGGCATGTCAGCCCCGCGGCATATGTGACCCAGTCAGGATTTGAGCCCAGGCCTCCACAAGCACAGGCCAGCGTGCCAGCAACGCACGCAGCAGACGCAGGTGCAGCAAGCCCTTCGTCAGTGCTTGGTGCACCCACCCCTGGAGTGGCAGGGCCTGATCCGACAAGTGGCACCAAGCGCCCTCACTCCCACGACGGCAGGTGGGGATTGGGGTGGTAGCACCTCGCGGGAAGCATGGGAGCCTCGTGCAGAACTGGGCCGGCAGCCCTGCTTCCCGACGGCTGCCCGCTGAGTGCAGGAGAGACCGAGCTCCTGTGCGTCCTGCGGGGGAGTGGGGCTCTGGTTGGTCTGTGTGCGCACT